>NC_050579.1:269231418-269564077 GCF_011100635.1 Trichosurus vulpecula | reverse complement strand
CTTAAGTTTAAACTCATCCTGGTATAAAGATCAATCATTAGAAATCATTTCTACATTATGCACAAACCTGCATATTCTCAATAAGCCAATCCCATTGTTTAGGAGCTCCAAAACCCAAACAAGCTCTTTTCCCAGGGCTGATGACCTTGTCTACACAGATGGTTTTCAGGAACCTGGAAAGTTTACAGAATAAGGGGAATTGCAGGGACTCCAGAGAAAGGGTGACTCTGGTGCCCCTTGCTGCCCACCCCATCTACCCTCAGAGCTGCTGTGGGCTGTGCCCTTTGACACCCCCACCCCACATGCAAAGTACAATAGACTGCACACTCTTGTACCCCAAGGCAGACTGCTCTAAATACACAGAACCAATCTGGATAAGGCTTTCACCTCATTCCCTTCTTTTCACACGCAGTAAGTAATGATCAACTTCAGGCTTTAATATTTTTACTACAACCCCAAAGAACTTAGTTAACAATCTTACACATTCATAAGTGATAGCCAAATAGTTTTAGAAGTATCATTTTCTTAAGGACAGGCAAAGGTAGAAATAGCCAGTTTCCTAAATTGCAGTTATAAAACATTACAAAATAGGTTAGCAGGGCTGATAAAATAACCTAAGTTTTAAACAAAATTTTCACCTTCTTCTAATTGTTCAGCTCATGTTCTGATAACATCTATGTTACAAAAGTTGTTCGACATAACTGATATAAAATTTTGCCAATTTTCACAATGTAAAATTTTAGAGACATAAACCATAAACTATATTGTGAGTTTGAAACTTGAAACAAACCCATGAACAAACAGGTGATCTTGATTCAGTTGAATGCATTTCCAAATTAACTTAGAAAATCATTCATCCCATCACGATTGGCATTATATACTGATCCCATCTAAAACCCCATACAAAATAACATCTAATTAAAGACATCATAATAACAGTTAATATTTATATAGTGTTTGCCCTATGGCAGGTAGTGAGTATTAAACACTTTACAAATCTTGTGATCCTCACAACTCTAGGAGGTGGGTACTGTTATTATCTCTTTATGTGAAGAAACTCACTTAATTTGCCCAGTTAACAAAATTTCAGATCCATGTATTTTTCAATTTGTCTTAATGTCAAATAGTGTAATAAATCCTGACAGATCACAAACATCCTATTAGGAGAGACAAATTTCATTTAAAATGTGACCAGAATTAATTCAATTACACCTGGATCTATGTTCCAAATGATATTACAAAGAATCTTAAGTTATAGTTTTAAGTTATATTTTACACTCTGGCTATTTGTTCATATGGGGTCCACTACTTCTAGCCAGTGCACTGCCAAAGATTGTAAAAGTGACAGTCAGATATCAGATTTTCATTGACCTTAATTATCATACTTAAGAACACATTTTATTTAGTTAAAATGGGTTCTGGTGAGATTTAGGGATTCTAGGACCCCCAAAATGTCAGGGTATGGGAGTGATGTTGCCTGGAATGAATTCATGTACTCAAACCATCTTTTAGTCAAATGGCAAAGTTCATTGTAATGCTAAGAAAGCAGGCAGAGCTCCCTAGGGAACTCAAAAATTAACAAGAATGATGCTAAAGCTTATGTGGAAGAAAGGACAGTGAAAAGTATGCCAAATGTGCTAATTAGGTGGTGTGGGGTAGTATTAAGGAGTGGTCAGTCCTTAAAGGAATATACAAGCCGTCCAGGTGCCTTGGGCACAGGTACCAGTGGTCTGGACTTCTGGAATGTATGGGATAATTCAGGAAGTCAGCAGAGATAGCTCTTTTGATACCAGATACTGGGAGAGAAGGGGCAAGATAGTTCTGTTTACACAAAGGGTTGCCAGAGGCATGATCCTATGATAACTAAGGTCTAGAGACAGGGTCCTTGGGCAAGCACCCCTGTGCCTACACTGATAGTTTTTATCTGAGGAGTTACAGGGCCATTCATATGGGGTCCTGCATGTGCCTGCAACAAAAAAGAATTTCTCACGGGGGCCCCCTGAGAGACTGGGTTGCTTCCAGAGACATGGTCTTTTCCTTTAGGGGTCTAGGTCGCATCACCCCATCAGTTTCACAACCTTGGAAGGAACCCATACCTTAAGCCATCCTTTACTTTGTTCACTCCTTAAATTCTCCCCAAAAATTTAGTATAGAGTTGTGTTAAACAAAACTAATGACTTATTAAATAATTTTATTCTAAAGTTTCAAATGTTGGCTATTAATATGTCTATAAACATTTGTACTGTTGAATTATTAGCATTTCTATTATTTGCTAAGAAATGGAAGCATCAGAAGTCCTTTTTTAACAATCCAATAGCATTTATAGTATACCGCATGGTATAGTGTAGCGGTATGGACTCAAATAGAAATGATGAGCATTAAGCTGTACAATAAGGATCGATAAATCAATAAACATTTATTGAGTGCCAAGCACTATGCTAAGCATTGGGGATACAAAATGAGGCAAAAAGTCCCTACTCTCAAGGAGCTTTCAATCTAATGGAAGAGACAACATGCAAACAATTTTATGTGTATCTATATCATGCATCATATATATACACATATTATGATATATATGTATACATATATATGATAGTAATCATAAGTTATTAATAGAGGGAAAGCACTAGAATTAAGAGAGGATAGAGCAGCCTTCCAGTAATACAAGGGATTTTAGTTGGGACTTAAAGGGAACCAGGGAGGTCAGCAGGCAGAGCAGAGGGAGCATTCCATGCATAGGAGACAGTCAGAGAAAATACCTGGAGCCAAGAGATGGAATATCTTGCTCATAGAACAAGGAGGCCAGTGTCATTAAGTTGAGGTCTGGGGTGGAAGGTGCTCGAGACCCCAGAATACCAACATGCCAGTTTCTGCTCAAATGAATTCGACTCAAACCTTCTCAGTCAAAGAAAAACAAAGTTTATTAAAGATTTGCCATGTTGGGTAGACTTAGAGAGCCTGAGCACTTGTGATGCTAATGACAGTGGGCCAGATTAATTTGAGCTGAGCTGGATTGAATCTGAGCATCTTCATGGAAGCAAGAGGGAGCTTATATACAGAAAGATTGTGGAAGGGATATAGGATAGTCAAGTAGTCTGGGGTGATGAGAGGAGGGGTTTAGAGTGGATTGGGGTGACTGAGGTGAGGTCAGACTCCAAGGTGGGAAATAGCTGAAGGCTACCTGGATATTACAGACAGTAGAGGGCTAGGGTAACAGAGCTAGGGCATAGATATTTTGATATGATCAAGGGTGGGAAATAGCCAGAGGCAATCTGGAGGTAATCAGACAAAGGGGAGCTAGGCTAGACTATTTGGGCATGAAAAGCCAGATTAGGTGGTAAGATTCAGGGTGGTGTTCAAGGGGGTTCCCACAGTCTAAATGCCATCACTCCCCCCTCAGACAAATGGGACCCAAATTCCTTTGGGGTAAAGGGTGAAGGTCCCAGCTTCTGAAACTGCTTCCTGTTGGCAAAGGTGTAGAGCTGTCCTTGCCTCAATGGGTCCCATTCAAGGGGTACATAGCCTGAGTAGCCATCTGGAAGTTTATGACTTGGAGTCTGGAGGAGACAAACCTGGCAAGGAGGTTAAGCAAACAAGGACCAAACAGACAGTATAGGAGTATAGAGTGCTTCGGGGTTCAGGAGTGTGTAGTACACCAAAATTAGGTCAGGGGTATCTAAGAGCAAGGCTTGATATTTAGTGAGCCTGTGGCTAGCCAGCCACTGGTGGCTGTCTACTTCCAGGATGCTTTAAACTTGATGGGGAGTCAGAACTTCTAAGGGATAGTTAGCTAGAGGTTTAGAAGTTTCCTCAATTAGAATGGCCGTAGTGATGGAGTGCTTGGGTGCTTGTGCTTGGACCCTACTTCTAACATCACATTTTTCCTTAGCCTTTGCTTGGGTGCCTATGCCTGGACCCCAATTCCAAAATCACATCCAGTTCCAAAATCATATCTCTCACTAGCCTCAAAATACTGTCTCAGGAAGTTCCTCTCCAGCTCAAGAGAAGCATGCTTTAGCAAAACATTTATTTCTCCTCCTGATACTGTGGCCAGCTGTACATATAGAATTTATTGGTCTGACTCCCTGTGTACATGCTAATTGGTTGTGCACTGGTCCATAATGATATTTGCTACTTACTGACCTTACTGATATGTATCCTAGACATAGTCAAATGTATACTCCCTTACATTCATCTTGTCTAACAAGACATTTGATGGAAGCCACCTGGATATCTCCAGCCAGCCCTGACCTTTGGTTGACTTAGTGATGTTTCACAGTCAAAACCACACTCCCAGGTAACCCTACCTTGGGCTATTTCCCAGTGAATTCTGGGTAAGATACCTGTGCAGTAGATACAAAAAGTACATGTTCCTTTAAGAACTGACCACCCCTTAACTACTCCCTAATCCCACCCCAAAACACTAATTGACATGTTTCACCCCCAAATCTCCTATAAAACTTTCCCTGTAGCCCTGTGAGGTTGCAGGTCCCCTAAGAACTCTTGCCCGCTGTAAAGCATAATAAATCTTTGGCACTTTGACTTAAAGAATGCTTGAGATACTGAATTCTTTCCAGACAGCCCAAACCCTCTCCGGTACTCGGTTCCTTGAGGGTACTCCCCCTCAATGACAACATCTGGGAACTCCAGTCCTGAGGTTCCTGGACCTCATCTCCCTCAACCCTCAACAGTAGCAGCCACAGAGTCCAATTGTTTTGAAAAATAGACAGCCAGTCTGGGATCACGTCCTAAGGACTGCGTCAGGACTCCCAAAGCCTGTTCTCTCCTTTCATCAACATACCAAATGAAAGCTTTTTCTAGATTAGGTAAAGCTAATGTTGGAGTGGTGGTCAATTTAGTTTTCAAAGTCTCAAAAGCTTTAGCCTGGCCAGGGCCCCACTCTAGAGGGAGTCAGTCAGGGCCTTGAGTAGCAATTAATGGTTGCAGTCCATCCCAGGTCTTGGGCTTAATTGGATATTGACTGTGATGGGGGAACACTTTAGGATCTCCAAGGAGAACTATGGTTAGGGTGGCAGAAGTAGCTTTCCCAGGAATTCCCTGATCCTAAACAACTGGCTCAACTATCTCCTATGCTTCTAGGGAAACATGGGGAGTTCTGGTGAACAGAGGGAAAAGGGAGATGGGAGGCTTAACTAGAGAAAGTTGGCTCCCCAATTTCATCATCAGGTCCTTTCCCAATAAGGGGATAGGGCAAGAGGAGAGCATAAAGAAAGAGTGTTCAAATAACAGATCCTCAAGTAGGCAGGGGAGGGGGTATGTCTGGAGACATCCCTTAATTTTGCCTTCGATGTACATGACCCAATGGGTTGAGGGGCAAGTAGGGCCAGAGTAATTAGTTAATAAAAGAGAACATAGCCATGATAAAGTGGGTAACCTCACCTTCAGCCTCGATTTTGCCCAGAGCTTGGCAAGAGAGGTGGAAAAAATGAAAGTGCATCCAGCCCCAGGCGCCCCTGTCATTCTGAGTCTTGAAAATGCTGGAGCAGTGCCAAAAGGATCTAGAAAATTATCCTTTGCCTTCCACTTCTAAGACTGCAAAGGTACCAATGGGAGGGGGTAAAATTGGGTTTGTAAACACCCCTATTAGTTCAAGTGAAGTTAGGAATTTTAAGAAGGAAATGAAGTCATTAACTGAGGATCCAGTAGGATTAGCTGAACAATTAGATCACTTTTTAGGGCCCAATATACATACCTGGGCAGAATAAACGTCCATACTCAGCCTCCTATCTACAGGAGAAGAAAAGGGCATAAGGGCATTAGGAGAGCCTCCATGGAAGGGTGAGAAAGGAGACACCCTCCAGGGCCAGGACTGGTAGCTGCAGATAGAAAATTCCCAAACAAAGATCCAGGCTGGGATAACAATATTGAAGAATACCTGTTTCAACAATCCAGCTAGCAGCTTCTGTGGGGGTGTAAGATCCACCCACAGCCAGCACCTGGAAAGCTGCCAACAGCACAGGTTCTTTTGATCTGCTTAACTAAGGAAAGCAAGGTGAAGGGGTTGACAAGCTTACTTTAATTCAGCATACAAATATTGTTCTCTTAGTTCAGGGGAAAAATCCAGCACACTGAACTTCAGAGCAAATTACAAACAAATTACAAACATTAACAGACAGATTAAATACAGATTCATAGTTACCAACATCTAGGTTCAGCCCAGGAGCTCAGAACAAGGACTGGACCAGAGTCACGTGTGCCACCACTGCTGTGAGTAAGAGAGCTCCAAGGAAGAGACAGCCAACCCCTGGTTTTCATATCTTTTTCAGTGTCAGGGGTGAGTCACACATGCGACTCACCCACGTGACCTAGAATCGTCACAAAGAGGCGGACTTAAACCCATGTGGTCTAAAAGCCTCTGCTGTCCCAGATACGTAAACTAGGCCCTCCCTGGAGTTAGCCCTAGCTTGGGCCCCACCTTAGTTGTCAATCCACACCCACAAAGGTTTTACACCTAATAGGGGTTTGGGCCTGGGGCTTAGCACTTAGTAAGGCTCAAATGAAATACACTAAATTACTCAAAGGGAACAAAAGCCAAACTATTCAAGGGCACTTGTTGAACTAAGTGCTAAGGAGCCCATTTTGGCTACCAACACAACACCATAGGCACATGCAGGATCTTAGAGAATTAGTAGGAGAAGGAATAAATGGAGCTATGCTGAAATCACAGAATATAAACAAAGCTTTTGAAATAGATCAGGAAAAAAATGAATCTCCCTCTCAATTTCTAGAAAAAATGAGAAAAAGAATGAGGAAGTATTCTGGGATGGATCCTCAGGATCCTGTGGCCCAAGGGACGCTAAAAGTAAACTTTGTCACTAGAACATAGCCAGATATAAATAGGAAGTTGCTAAAAATAGAGAAATGGAATGAGAGACCAATGAATGAAATATTAAGAAAGGCTCAGAAAGTATATGTAAGGCGGGAGAATGTGAGGGAAGCCATGGATAAACAAGAAGAAAAAGGGAATTATAAAAAGAAACAATTCTTAAGAGAGAATCTCAATAAAGGGCATAGGGCTTCAGGATACAGAAGAAGTGGGGACAGGTGGGCAGGTAGGACAACCTGTTACCACAGTAATAAAGATGGACATTTTAGGAGAGAGTGTCCTGAGTTAAAGAAGGAAGAACAGGTAGGTTTCCTCCTCACTTTTGAGGAGGAAGATTAGAGGATTCTGGGGTTCCTCCTCTCCAGACCTATCTGAGAACCCCTTATAAACCTAAAGGTTGGGGACTATAAAGAAGACATATTATTTTTAGTGGACACGGGGGCAGAAAGATCTTCCCTTTGTACACTACCCTCCGGGATAAGAATCAGGGAAAACACCTTAAAGGTTATGGGAGTTAAAGGAGAGGATTTCTGGGTACCAACCACAGAATGGACCCCAGTCTATTGGAGGGATCATCAGATTTTCACTCAATTTTTATATATACTGGAAGCTGGGAGTAATCTGCCAGGAAGGGACTTAAAAGTGCAATTAGGGTTGGAATTGAAAGTATCAAACCACCAAGAAGTAGTCAAGATGTGCCCCTTATTAGCTCAGTATGAACAAGAGATAGATTCCAGGGTTTGGGCTGAGAATGGGGACATAGGAGGATTGGAGATTCAGCCCCTAAAGATTAACCGAGACTGTAGTCTACATAAGACAATATCCTATTCCACTAGAAGGAAAGTGGGGATTGCAACCAGTGATAGATAAATTGGTAAAAGACAAATTACTGGAACCCTGCATGTCTTCTTTTAATACTCTTATACTACCAGTAAAGAAGCCAGACAGGACATACAGATTAGTACAAGATTTAAGAGCAGTAAATAAATTGGTACCGGTGCGACATCCATGGTGCCAAACCCCTATAGATTCCCCCTGAGCACGGCATGGTAGACCTTGAGGATGCTTTTTGGGCTTGCGCCCTGGATCAGGATAGCAGAGACCTATTTGCCTTTACATGAGGTCACCCCAGACAGGGAGGAAACAGCAATATAGGTAGACGGTCCTGCCTCAAGGATTCGGGGGCCCCCCTAACCTCTTTGAACAAGTGTTAGAAGCAGTGCTAGAGTCCTTTCAAGTTCCCAATCTAGTCACCCTGTTACAATATGGCAATGGTTTGTTACTGTCAGGAAAAAAGAAACAAGAAGTCACTCAGGCAACCACTGACTTCCTACATCTCTTGGGAGGATGAAGTCTCTGAGTGTCTTGGAAAAAACTGCAATTTGTGCAGTTAGAAGTAAAATACTTTGGATACTTGATTAGAAGAATTAATCCCGAAAAGGTTAAGGGGATCAGAGAGTTACCCTTACCAAAGACCAAAAGGGAACTAAGGAAGTTTTGGGGACTAATCAGATATTGCTGGTTGGGGATAGGCTCTTATGCACAACTGACTAAAGATTTGTATAAGAAATTATTAAAGGAAGAGCCTGAATTCCTACAATGGAACATGGAGGAAAAACAATTGGTCAAGGACCTAAAACAGGCTCTCAACCAGGCTCTGGTACTTGTACTACCTACCCTGGACAAATCCTTTCACCTGTTTGCCACCATAGATAAAGAAGCTGCCCTTGGTGTCCTAACACAATCGTGGGTAGGGCAAAGACAACCTGTAGCATTCTTGTCCAGATTATTGGACCCAGTTTCCAGGAGCTGGCCTGAAAGTGTACAGGCTGTGGCGGCTACAGCCTTGTTAGTAGGATACTCACATTTGGAGGAGCCTTGGTGGTTAGTACCCCCATCAAGTAAGGACAATACTAAACCAGAGAGCTGACAGGTGATTGACTGATTCAAGGATTCTAAAATATGAAACCATGTTGATGGAAAAGGATGACTTAGTATTAACCACCGATAATAATATTAACCTTGCCAATTTTTTAAAAAAGGAAACACTGAACAGACATAGAACATGATTGTTTAGGTATTGTGCACTATCAAACTAAAGTTAGATCATATCTGCAAGATGTCCCATTTACAAAAGGTAGAAAGTTATTTGTAGATGGCTCCTCAAGGGTAATAAATGGGAAAAGATATAATGGTTATGCTATTGTAGAGACCTCTCAGTTGATGGAAGCAGTCTCCTTACCCAGGAATTGGTCAGCACAAACTTGTGAGCTATATTCCTTAAACCAAGCCTTGAAGGGGCTAAAGGGGACAGAAGGTACAATATAGACAGATTCCAAATATGCTTATGGGGTGGTACATATATTTGGAAAGCTTTGAAGTGATTTGGATTGGATTGGTGTGATTTGGAAGATTAATTAATAGGAAGGGAAAGGAGTTAGTCCATGGGGAATTGATCAAGAAAGTTTTAGAGAACTTGTTGCTTCCTGAAGAGATTGCAGTGATAATGTTAGAAGGCATCAAAAGGGGAAGGCCCCTGAGGTAATAGGAAACTATTTGGCTGATGAAGCTGCATGGGAGGTGGCTTGCAAAGAATCATCAAGCAAATTGTTCACCCAAATCCCATCCCTCCCTGAGATGACAGCCCCTCCAATATTCAAAAATGAGGAAGAGGAGGTTCTTGAGAAATTGGGAGCCATATGAACCCAGGAAGGTCATTACCTGATGGGAGGGAAATGTTAAACATAGAAATAACTAGGATGGTTTTGGAGATATTACATCAAGGAAGTCACTGAGGGGTACAAGCAATGTGTGACACTTTCCTCAGAAAATTCAGGTGTTTAGGGCTTTATACTAGAGCCAAGCAAATAACTGAAAGGTCCATTTTATGTCAGAAAATAAATAAAAAAAACGTGGAGGAAGCAACCTTCCGGAGGACGGGAGCCGGGATCGAGATCTTTTTCAAAGTATACAGGTGGATTTCCCTGAAGTGACTCGAGTGAGAAAATTGAAATATTTGTTAGTAATAGTCGATCATTTAGCAGGTTGGGTAGAGACTTACCCCCTAAGCTCTGCCTCTTCTAGTGGAGTCATTACAATAATACTGGCACAGATTATACCCAGATACAGGTCAGTAGAGAGAATTGATTCAGACAATGGAACTCATTTTACATCAAAAATATTACAAGACATTGTGACCAGGTTGCATGTTTGCAACTTCACACTACCTGGCACCTACCCTCCACAGGGAAAGCTGAGAGAATGAATCAGACTTTAAAAAACAGCTCACTAAGTTAATAGTCGAAACTAAATTACCTTGGACTAATTGCTTGCCAGTTGCTTTACTAAGAATTAGAACTTCCCCTAGAAAAGATTTCGGTCTTTCTCCTTATGAAATGTTCAGGTTGCCTTATCTAGGAAAGGGATAGGAACTTCCTATATTTGAAACTAAAGATAAGTTTCTAAGAAATCATATGCTGGCCGTATCATTGTCCCGTTTAGAGTTAAGGAAGAGAGGACTTCTGGCTCAGACTCCTCCCTTGGACTTCAGTGTACATCCTTTTAGAACGGGAGACTGGGTAGTGATTCAATCCTAGAAAAACTAAGCTTCAGCCCAGCTGGCAAAGACTGTTCCAGGTACTTCTAACCACAGAGACTGCTGTATGAACTGCTGAGAAGGGGTGGACTCATTCCATGAAGGTAAAAAGACCTGTGGGGGAATTCTGAGAATGGGCTGTTAGGGACAATCATGATCCCCTGAAGATCATTCTACATCAGAAGAAGTTGGACTAATAACCCTTGCATTAATATCATTGTTTCTGTTTCTCACCCTGTTATTGTTTACTGTTCATTGTATACCAGCTTCAGTGAATGGTGAAAAGGGGTTTTCACTAGCAGAGAATTAGGAATAGTGGGGATAGTAGAAATTATGTTAATACTTCCTAAGACAATAGCGAGAGACCTAAGGGAAAGCAGAAGCTTACTTCTTCTGATAAAGAAAGGGAGGTAGTGAATTAGAAGGGTAGAATTAGGTGAGGAAATGAGATCCAGGTTCATTCCTATTGCCCTGATCACTTGGATCGCTCTGACCATTGGAGCCCCAATTTCCCCTCCATGGAAGGAAGAGTATACTTAACTGATGGAAATCATTGCCAAAATGTTTATGTGACTAACTGTTGGATTTGTGGGGGCCCACAACAATTTGGCAACTGGTCCTGGCTACCTATATCTCTGAGTCCAGCCTGGATCCTCAGTAACTAGTCAGAGGTACATAATGGTACTGGGTTCTGGTCCAATCACGAGAAACATCAGTGGCATTTGACAGAAATCAGTTAGAGGTGAATACTATCTAAACCAGACAGGACAAGGAGAAAATCTGGGAGAAAGCAAATATAAACAGACCTATAGGGGGAAACTAGGTACAAAGAAACTTAACTGTTCAGCTAGCAAACGAAGGTGGAATTCCACCCATATCCATTATAGCAATGGGACTTGGGTCTGATGTAATTCTACCATAATGTACCTGACAACCTCTTGCAATGTGATGCTCCTTATGAGTGAGAATGAGAAGAACCAAAGCATGTGGGACTTGTTAACTGTATCAAAGTGTCAGGTTCTAACAACAATTCGACTAGCAGCAGCTGTTGAGGTGTAAGACCCAACAAGACTAGCAGCAAGAGCTGCCAGCACAGGTTCTTTGATCTGTTTTGCTAAGGAAAGTAACTTTAAGGAGCTAACAATCTCACTTTAATCAAACATAGATACATAACTCACTTAATTCAGGAGGAAAATCCAGCAACCTGAACTTCAGAGCAAATACAAACAAATTACAGAGACAATATAAACTGACCAAATCACAATTCAGTTACCAGAGAAGAACCAATGGGTCTGGGTTAGTAAAGCCAGGGCACAGTTACAATGGCTTGCCCAAAGTCACATGACACTCTTCCAGTGAGTGAAAGCCTCCAAAGGAGAAACGCCAACCTCTGAGTTTATATACCCTGTTCAGGGTCAAAAGGCATCGCAACATGTGACTCAAATGTATGTGGCCTAAAAGCCACAAACTTGTGACTCAAATCCATGTAAACTAGGCTTCCCCTTGAGGTAAGCAGGTCATCAAAGACTCCCAATTTAATCAAAGAAACAAAGTCCAGACTCATCAAAGCCTCCTGATTAAATAAGTGCTGCAAAAGAGAAAACAGTAAAATAAGGTCCCACCTTAATTACTGTAACACAAGTAGAAAGAAAAACTAGTGGAATAATCTCAGATCCTCATAGGTGGTGTGACAATGGGTCTTATTTTGGATATCTTGGAGTAAAAGGAACCAGAAAAATAGCTCCATCATAGAAAAGTGTAATTGGAGAAGGGAACAGCAGCTGTGGAGATGCCAATATTGAGGAAATGGAACCTGGTCCTACCAAAAGAGGACCACTGGGACATCAAGATAAGCAATATTATCCCCTTATTTGGAATTCCTCCAGAATACACCAGAGGAAGGAGCCAGCTCTAAAGGGGCATTATTGGATTTGTGGTCATACAGCCTATACCCATGTTCCTTTAAATTGGATAGGAGTGTGCTTTGTTGGGTTGGTCAGGCCAAAAGTTTTCTTCCTAGTGGGAGAAGAAAGGGATAAGTTGGGGATACAGTTATACGATAATCTAGAGCCCCCACCTAAGAGGGTCAGGCAGGAGATAGATACTTCTTTAAGGGTCAGTGGGGATGCCATTGGGTGGGGAGATGAGTGGCCTCCACGAAGAATTGTTCAGACCTGTGGGCCAGTTACATGGGCCCAGGATGGAAGTTGGGGATACCCAACTCTGATCTGTATCCTTAACAGGCTTATAAGATTACAATCCATAGTGGAGATTATCACTAACCAGATGGCCTAAGCATACATATATAGTTCATAAATAAGAAAAGTTCAGCAAAACCTACCAAGGTGACTGAGTATGAAAGAATATACAAAGCTCTGTTTCTGGGGCCCATGGCCTCTCTACTAATGGAGGCAGCTGTATTTCATCTTCTGTTTCAGGGTTGTTTTCATTTCCATTCCTTTTAGCTATAGCAGATATTCTCTTTACCTCATTCTGCATCAGCTCATCAATGTTTACCTGGGCTGCTCTGAAATCTTTGGTTATCTCATTTCTGCTCACTCTAAAGTGTACTCTTCAAAGATACTAGTAATGACTTCTGGTCCAAATCAAAAGTCTGCTTCTCAGTTCTTCTCTTTCTTCATCTCTCTACAACTTTTGACAGCACTGGTCATCCTCTTCTTTTTGATAGGCTTTCCTCTCTAGGTTTTTGTGACACTGCTCTCACCTGGAGTTTCTTCTATTTGTTTTGTTAGTCCACCTGAGTCTTTTTTTTTGTAGGATATACATCCAGGCCATGTCCCACTTAATGTGGATGGATGCATCCCCCAAGGCCTTGTCCTCTATTCCCTTCACTGTCCCTTCCTACTAACTTGTTCGGTAATCGTATCAGCTGCCATGGGTTCAATGAATCATCATCACTTCACATAAACAATATCTTGCCAGACCTCCTCATTTCTACCTACACAACATTTCTCTTATATATCCCCTTTTCTCTATCCACTCAGGTATCACATTGGTGCAGGACCCCTTCACCTGATCCCCAGATGATTGCAAGAGCCTCTCCCTTCCTCAAATCTCACTCCAATTCATTCTACCCTCACCTGCCACAGTGATCTTTATAATACACAAAGATCTGAATATACTTTGCCCCAGTCTATAAAATCCAGAGCCTCCTTGAGGGAGCAGATAATGCTGTCTGTGGCTTTAATACTTCACCATCTGGCCCCTCTCTATCCTTTCCAATCTTCTGATGCTTTACTCCCCTGCAAGTCAAGAGACTAATGGCTTCTTGCTCTTCCTCAAACACTATCCTCCACATCCAAAGTCCATGATTTCTCAATCTCTTGTTCCCTCTGTCTAGAATGTTCTCTCTCTTCACCTCCACCTCCTGGCTTTCACATCCTACAAGACTCAAATTCTACCTTCTCAAAGAGCCCATTAGTAGTGAGCCTTCCTCTTCTGTATTCCACCCCTGGCTAATGCCTTTCTTCAGAGATTATTTTACATTTCATTCTCTACAAATCTACCACGTATGGTTCTTAAGGTGTTGTTTTCCAATTGAATGGGAACTCCTTGAGGGGAGACAACTTTGTTTTTGCCTTTTATTATATTCCCAGACTTTAGCACAAGTGCTGACACATGATAAATTCTTCTTGACTATATGAACATAATATTCATGTTCCAGGAATTGTTCGGCCAATTTCTGATCAAAAGACATCCACTTTGTTTCCTTTTAGCAAAATTTGGCTGTATGCATGCAACAGTAAGATCAGTGAGTCAAAGGGAATAGTCATCTTCATGATCTTTCTTGTGTAATTCCAGATGTTTTCTCCACAACTATTAGGCCCTTTTTAGCTCCTCCAATAATATATAAACAGTCTGGCTTCCTATAGCTCCCCCAGCATGTCTGTTCCTATGTATTTTCCTTTTTTTGTTTTGTTTTTGAGGGGGGAAGGCAGGGCAATTGGGGTTAAGTGACTTGCCCAAGGTCACACAGCTAGTGTGTCAAGTGTCTGAGGTCAGATTTGAACTTAGGTCCTCCTGACTCCAGGGCTGGTGCTCCACTTACTGTGCCACCTAGCTGCCCCCTGTTTTTTCCTTTTTACCGATTTGATTTGGATAAAGTGAAAACCTAGTTGATTTGATGGGCATTTCCCTTCTTAAACAGGATGTGGTGTATTTTTTTCACAGGATTGTTGATGGTGTTTAATTCTTTGGAAAACCATTCATTTCTATTGTAATTGGACAGTTCTCTACAGAAGGGGAAAAAGAAGAGATTAAAGATCAAAGACTTATCAGTTTGTATTAATTCTTTATATGTCTTAAATATTATAGTTTGTGACTCAGAGAATGAATATGAAGACTTCCCTCATCTGATATTTTTTCCTCTCTTAAGCTGTATTGATTCTGTTCATTCAAAAGTTTGCTAATGTGATGTAACTTAAAATTATCTAAATGTTTTCTTTTACTGTGGCATTCTTTGTTTGGTCATGGATTTCTCCCACAACCACATCACAGAAAGGAGCTTCCTTACATTTACATGATGTTTGAATAATCATTTCTTATATTAAAGCTAGCTATGCCTCCAGAGCTTACCATGTTAAACTGTATGTGATGCTATTTCAAATTTGCTGTGTGCTTCACTGCTTTGCAGTTTTTCTAGGACAAAGAATCTTTCTCCCATTCATTTTTGTATTTTCTTTCCATTCTCTTGTTTCTGAAATCTTGGTTATTCAGCCTTTTCCACTCATCTACCTTTCTTTTTAACTTTTTTTAACTATGACCAAAGAGTTTTGACGAGAACTTGCTTTATGATATAATTTGCCATGTAGTAATAATGGGCCCTTTGGATGTCTATATTTTTTTTCAGGTTTTTCCATCCTATATCCTTAACAATCTTTTAATTTTCAAATTTTATGGCTTTTTTTCTGTCTTTATATTTTCTTGACACACTACCACTTTTGATACAGTGGAGTTTTCCTTTCCATGTACAGATTCTCTCTACCCCCGCCTTTCATGACATTGCTTTGTCCTGGTGCCCCTCCTACTGAGTTGGACATTTTTCATTTCTCTATGGTACATTACTTCCCACTGATCAAGATTGACTGTCCTCTAGCCATCTGCCCCTGTAGTCTTCTCTCTACAACTTCTTTCCTGTTAATCTCATCAGCTTTATTTCAGTGAATAAATATCTCTCTGAATAAGACTCCCAAATCTCTAAATCCAAGCAAAATGTGTCACTTGGTTTTCAGACCCAAGCAATCAATTACTCAACATGCATCTCATCCTCAACACATCCAAATTCTCTTCCTTTTAAATGTCTCTTTTCATCCAACTTTGCTACTTCTATGGAGGATACCGCCTTCTGTTCAGTCACCCAGCTCTCTGTGCTCAGTTATTTCTGATCCTTTTTTCTTCCTCACTTTTATATATCATCATATCACTTAACAAATCTTGTCACTTCTACCTCTGTAACATCTCTGGCATGTATTCCTTTTTCTCTACTTGCAGAAACTTTGCGCCACCTAGCTGCCCCTGCAGAAACTCTTTTTATCCTGGTTCACAGTCCTATCACATCTTGCTTGAATTATTAAAAAAATATTTTTCCAGAAAGCAAACATTTTTGTTAATAGCTTTTTAATAAAAAGTATGAATATTTTCCTAGCATCATTTCTCCCATGCAGAGATAAACACTTTATAAGAAATATTTTAAAACACTGAAAAAGAAGGAAAAAACCTAATTAGTCAAAATGGTCAATGTATTGGGAAAAAACCTAAAATTATAAGCAATATTCTACTCACTTGTACTTCTCATATCCGCAAAGGAGTGAGGGAAGGGAGTCACTTCTCCCATTGCCTCTTCGGGTCATTCTTGCTCTTTAAAGCTTCCAAAATTATCTACATTGAGTTGCAGAGATGAAAGAAAAATTCCTGCAGATATCAAGAAGATTTTCTTACTTATAAATTTGGACAAGTTGGCACAGATTCCTGTGTTTCCTGCCATGTTTTACGCTCTACAATGTAGAGTGTATTCTTTGAAAGTTGATTCATAGTCCTTCCTACACTTTCACAGGTTATGTTTTGGAAGGGGTGTTGAGGAAACCACCATTATCGCTTCAGAAATCTTTCCTGCATGAAAAAAAAATCATCATCAGAATATAATTCAGAGTAGTTTTAACTAGTTAATTTCATTTTCTTTGGAAATACATTTTGCTTCTCTCTTTCAAAAATATTTGTTTTCTACAGGAAGTCAATGAAGTCAACTTGGAAAATAAATTCACTGAGAAGGAAGCTGTTCCTGTGGGGGAAATTCTTCCTGAAAAGGTAAACATTCCCAAGAAAGAAAACTTCATTGAAAAGGAAAAAATTATTCATGTTTTTACTTATTTATTCCTTTCAAGTAACTTTAGCAACACCTATTTGCTTTTGACTCCAAGGTGTATTACCAAATGTCAAGGTCCAGATCAATTTATTATTCCCATCTATAGAAAAAGCACATGTAGGTTTGTCAGGGTCCCATAATTGCATGGGACATGTATGGTGCCCAGTGCTTTCAAGCCATGTAACTGAAGGACAAACAGTCTCCTTAAGTTTTTGGTACCATTGCTTTGTCTTTGAGGGCACCTTTCCTAAGTTATTGAAAAATAAACTGTCCAGATAGAACTGAAAATTTCAGAGGTGGAAATCACCTTAGAAATCATCTGTTCTAATTCTGAGACCCACAGTATCTTATGTCATGGATTCCCATTGTGCCTCAGGTTATTGCATATGAAAGGCTACATAGCTAGTTTATTTAGTATTAATTTTGAATACCTAATTGGAGAGAGAAAGAATAAATGAAAATCAACAGGAGAGTTCATCCTAAAAAGGTCATTTTGGGTCATTCCTACTCTTTAAAGTTTGCAAAATTATCTACACTGAGTTGCAGAGATTAAAGAAAAATTCCTGCAGATGTGTCAGGAAGATTTCCTTCCTGTTCTTGTAAATCCGGCCAAGTTGGCCAAGATTCTTGTATTTCCTACATTTACCCTTTACAAAGTAAGTAGCCTGAATGCTTTTGGACTGATAATTGTCTTGCCTGCACTACATTCTTTGGAAGTGACTCATAGGCCATACTACATTTCCATAGGTTATGCTTTGGAAGGGATATTGAGGAAATCACTGTTACTGCTTCAGAAATCTTTCCTGCATGAACAAAATCATCAGAGACAAATTCAGAATATGTTTAGCTTATTAAATTCAAAAATTTCTCTTTAATTTTCTTTGGATATATATTTCACTCCTCTCTTTAAAAAAATATTTGCTCTCTACAGGAGTCTTTGGTACTAGGACTTTGTCTGTGAGGGCTACTTCGTATATCATGAGAAGTAAACTGACCACATAGATTCTGAGCCTTCCAAAGACTGACCTCACCATAGGTATTTCCGACCTTACACCCTGTGATGCCACTCTGCAAACCTAATCAACCTGCCTTACTTGCCTTTCCCAAATGCCCCTTGTACTTTCACACTTTTACATCTATATATACAGCTCTCCCCTTGGAATGTGAGATCTCTTTTCTCTCCTTCTGCAAACCAAGGGCAACTACAAACTCTTCTTGAAGGCTGCCCAATATGTTCTACCAGTTGGAGGTCATCTCCTCATCGTTTATTTCTATTTGTACAGTTACATAATTCTGAGGTATTTATAGTGTTTTCTTTTAATTGGTTGTGTTCATCTCTTCCACTTTATAATTAGTTTTTATGTTACCATATCTTTGCAGTTTTATGCAGCCCATATTAGCTAGACAGGCAACTTGCCTGTAAAAAAATCTTGACCGCATGAATTGTAATGGTGTTTATTGAGGACCAGGTCGTACAGAGGTAGGTAGTATATTCCATACTCACGAATCTAAGTTGTGAAAGGCAGTATAAAAAAATTACAGTATTAGGAAAAGGAAGGAATAACTTAATTTTGAAAATTTTCAGATAGCAGAAGTAGAAGAAAAAAAAGAAGAAAATAAAGGAACCAAGGGGAATTCAGGACTTCAGATGAAGAAAGCACTTCCTATGATAGTATTAGAAACCCAAGATTCTTCCAATTCAGTTAAGACTGAATGATTCTGGAGTCAGGAGGACCTGAGTTCAAATCTGACCTCAGACACTTGACACACTTACTAGCTGTGTGACCTTGGGCAAGTCACTTAACCCCAATTGCCCTACCTTCTCCTCTCCAAAAAAAACAAACAAAAGAACCCCCTATATTGTTTAAACTGGCTACTGGTCAGGGCATAGGTTTCCATAGCCATTCCAGTGGCTGAATTTTCTTTGTCCATGCCTTCAGAATGTGTTTCTTGAATTATCTGTCTGCCTACTTTGTCTCATTTCCTACCTTGGAACCTAAGCTCTTTGAAAGTAGGTGTGGTTTCAATGTCTGGGACTCTCTCTCAGCATTTAGTAGAGTCTTGCACGTGATAGAGATGAATAAATGTCTGTGGCTGTTTGTTGAAGGTTCTGGGCACAGGTCTTTGTGAAGAACCATTTTCTTACATCATTTGATAATGAATTCCTCAGGCCACAGAACTGGTCCAGAGTCACACTGGACCTATGTGAATAGAGGGCTGGATATAGTATCAGCAAGACCCTGGTTCTTACTAGCTCTGTGACCATGGGCAAGTCATTGAACTCCTCTGAGCCTTAATTTTCCCAACTGTAAAGGTGGGGATTAATAATCTCTGAGAGAAGTGGTGTAGGATGAGAGGTAGAGAGCTGGCCTCTGAATTAGGAAGACTCTGCTTCAGCTGCTGTTTCAATAACTTAATGCCTGTGTGACCTTGGCTAAGTCACTGATTTTTTTCTGTGATCCAACCCTCTTTCTAAGAATCCCCAATTGCAGGGAAGGTGTCCATCTGCTTGGGAAGAAGGAAGTTCTTCAGTCCGAGCTCCCAAAACTGATGAGGTCACAGGTTGTATTCATCAAAACCTAGTAGTTTCTTCTACATCCTGAAGTTGTTGTAAGAACCAATGAGAAAAAGTGGGTAAAGTATTTGACAGACTTTAACTTGTTTTTATGTTTAATATGTTTTTAAGATTCTGTTTTTCTTCATGAGTTCCTCAAGCTATCCTAAAGAAGCATGCAGCAACAAGGTGAGGGTACCTTCTTTATGGAAATCATTTTTCCCTCCTTCCCTTCTTGCTACTGAGCACATCATATGTGAGCATAATTTAATACCATTTTGTATCATTTTTGTAATTTCAATAAGACTCAGAGTCTGAACTGATTAACCAGAAGAAAAGCCTGACCCTAACAGTCTCTTTGCTCTCTGAGTAAGCTCAAAGATGCCTCTATCTTATGTCAACAAGCCCAGATGGGACTGATTTAAGAGCATTCTTTCCTCCTCTGTCCATGGCCGCTAAGGATGAGACCTTTAGCCCCAAAGAACTATCTTGAATTATGTGACTTTTTAAATGTTAATATTTTATGGGCATATACTATGTTATGGAATGTTAATAGCAACTTAAACACAGAGATCCTGGGTTGTGATTCCTATTGACACTTTGTCAACTATCCTGACTTATTGTATTTACAACCTGTTCCATCAAGGAAAATCTTTGTCTTGTATCATGGTTAAACATACATGGGGATCATAAAAGTGATGTAATGCAGGCTGCTGTGCTGGGACTAAAAATAATGTATGTAAGCTTTCTCATTTCTTTGTTCAGACAGTCAGAACTTATGCTCTGACTCCTTGTGTGTACAAGTAAGCTAGCTCCACTGTGCTTTAAGGGAAAATAATAAACAATATGGATTTTCTATCACCTAGCTTGTTTGCCTTCTTTAACCAAACTCTCAGATTAACATATGTTAGCTTTCTAAATTCCACTTACTAAATATCTCCTATGATGTGCTGGCTTGTTGTGAAATACAGATGAGTACAACATGGTGCCTTTAAGCTGTTTAAGGTTAAGTTGGGAATGTTTCTTTCACAAGGCATTCAGCTATTAAGAAATCAAACAAACAAAAACATATAAATGCAAGGTCCTTGGTCCCTGGAACTACATTGGTATAGAAAAACTAGTGTGGGAAATCTTAACCAAAGTTAATAAAATTTCATTCTAATAGCTTGTATTACTATAGCTAGCTTATGGTTTGCAAAAGACTTTACAAATGTGACCTCATTTGATTCTCATGACAACCCTTGAGGTAGGCATTATAATCTTCATTTTACAAGAGGAAATTGAGGCAGATAGGGGTTAAATCATTCCCCCTCCCTTCCAATAGCTAGCAGTGCCTGAGGCATGATTGTTAGCTCTGTCTTCTTGACTCTAAGTTCACAATCTTACACCCTGCCCACCTAGCTGGTTCTTTAGATGAAAGTCTGTGAAGTAAAAAGTTCATGAGGTGAAACCCCCTGAGGCCTTGAGTGAGGTGAAAGTGGAGGTGAAATTGCTTTGAGGCCTAGTTGGATTCCTGATAGAACTGCTCCTGGGCCTGCTGTTTGTTGATTCAGTGGAGACTACCTGGAGGTATCTATACTTCATTCAGTGTCTACACTTCATCTCAGCCCCTGGAGGTCCTCCTTTTTCTGAGGTCCTCTCAAGTTTTCTTAGGAGGACAACCACTTTACTCCTTTATTTTTGCTGTGTTACAATCATTTTGTGGTGATTTTCTGTCTGGAGGGAAGCTAGAGAACCTAGAAATTTCTGACCTATTCCACCATCTTCCCAGAATGCATCCCTTTAATAAATACTTGTTGAATTAAATTAGAGATTGATTCTAGTGGACTATTGAGCCACAGGAAAATTGTTTCAAGGAATTCTGAATGGCTAACCTGGAGTTGAGAAGACTTGGGAGAGGGACACCATGAGAGTTGGCTTCAAGTACTTGAAGAGCTGTAATCTCTCAGAAAGGGCTCTCCTCTGCTTGGCCACAAGAGAGAAAGGACATCATAAATGATGACTGACTTCTTGAGTTGTAAATTCCCAGAGGCCACTGATTATGCTAGTGCTTTGTGTGTGGTAGGTGTTCTGTAATGATCATGGCAGGTGTTCAGTATTGCTACATCGTCCTTAAGAAACATAAATGACTCTTAGCAGGAGGTTGTCTGTCACCAGAGGGTAAGTTTCAGGGTGGCTGGTTTGGACTTTAAGCTCTTTAATTTTTAGTACCTTCCCTTCAGGAGAGTGTGCAACCATCTCCTCTGAAAAGTTGTTGCAGAGATCACTGCCTATTGGCTAAAAATGGTCAGAATCTAGGACCTCTGACTCTTTAATTATGAGGCTGCCCCAAAGGCTAAAACCATTCACCTCAGGATCATGGTTTGGCACCTTGATCATGTGAAGAAACACAGAAAAGAAAAGGCATCTGTGGCCTTGAAATCCAGACTCAGGCTCACCCAGATAAGCCCAAGTTCTGCCCGCTTATGACCAGCCACCATAACAGGTGCATGGCAAGGGAGAGAAATCCCTTTCATATATACAACCTCCCCCAACCCTCTTCATTCTAAGCTTGAAGGTAGATGGGAAGACAGTCAAGTTAAGGCAACAAAGAATTATTAGGAGCCTGTTATGTTGCTGTCTAAGGACTTGTAGATAGAACCAAAGGCAAGAACAGAGATGATAGTCCTAGAGTACATCCAGATTAACTTGCTTTTATAGACCATGAAGACAGTTGCTTCTCAATCAGGTGAAGCTCTTTGTGCCCTCTCACCTTAGACTGGGGACTCCTCTGATCTAGCCTCTTATTAATAGTCTTCCCCCACATACAATCTTGCTTTGTTGAACAAATCAAACAGGGAGTCCTTTGGGTATACACTGAAAAAGCAAGATGAAGGATTTTCTTAGAGTGCCTTTCACATCAAGATGTTCACTTTCCTCAAATAACTTAAGATCCACATTCCTCAAATTACTTAGAATTTGTCATTTGACATAGACAATCAGAAGTCTAGAAACCTGAAATTCTTGGATCTGGTATTTGGTATCTCAGTCACACCTCCCAAGATGTCAGTCAAATTGACTAGGAGGGGTCAGCTAGCTGTCCATGGGGGTCAGCCTGCTGTCCCTAGGGGTCAGCCAGATCTCTCAGGAGGGCATCCAGTTCATGGGAGGCAATCAGATGTTCCCAGAGGTCAGGGAGGTGTTCCTTGTGGTCAGCCAGATTTCCCAGTGGGTCAGTCAGATTTCCCTATGGGGCAGGAAGATGTCCTTGGAAGAATAAGGTTGGGGGGGAGCACTTAGGTGTCTATCAGGAAGAGGCAATGTAGATTCAAGCCCAGAAGTTCTCTTGGATATACCCATGCAATGCAGTTCTTGTTGGTTCAAAGCAGAGTACAGTTCATCTGACTGCTCTTCTTCCCCTCACCAATCATGGTGGCAGTGTCTGGTGATGGATGGTTTGATGTGGTCAGCAATCATACCTGAAAGATAGGGGCTGGGGCAACAAGTGCTTCAGGGTTGATGGCTGGTGGGGGTAATGCTGCTGGAGGCATAGCTGCTGGGGGGTGTTAACTCTGAAAAATAAAGTAAAATGAAGTCAAATACCAAAGAGCTCACGGAGCTTATAGACAAAAAGTCTTTGTTCTATTCAAGGATGGAAGCTCTGTAGGAGTTCTAGATTCTCCTCTAAGATTGAGAAGACCCAAGAGAGCCAGCCTAAGCCTTGATAATATGGTTATGGCTAGACAAAGAACCAGGTAATGAAATGTATTTGCCTAGTGACAAAATATCTATTCATAGCAAGGTTTCGTGATAGGACTGTGGCTGCTGCAAACGTTTATTTCTTTTATTCATTTTATTTTACTTTTTTGTGAAAGAAGTCCAGAAATGTATTTAAAAGACGGGAAGAAAAAACAGACAGAGGATTGTTTACCAAGGGACTAAAAAGAATATATATGTGCATATATATGGATATGTATACATACATACACATATACATGGACACACATGTATATACACATATATACACATACACATATGTACACACACACACACACGTGTGTGTGTGTGTGTTGGGTGACCTGAATCTCCTTACAAATCATGTCATTGCTGTCCAAGGAAAGAAGCCACGGGCTCACCTGGCCTCTGGCATTTCATCCTGTATGCCTCCATTTCCTCTTCTGTAGGCTCTGGGGCTTCGTACGTGCTATGGTGGGGCCTCTTCCTCTCATCTAGCTGCATGATCTCCTTGACATGCAGGAGGTGGGCCTCTTCAGCATTTAGTGCCTTTTTCAGTTTTTCATGTTTCTTCTTTTCTTCATCCTCACTGTCAGAACTACTTTTCCTGTGTTTCTTCTTCCTCCTCCTCTTCCTCTTCCTCCTCCTATTCTTCTTCTTCTTCTTCTTCTTCTTCTTCTTCTTCTTCTTCTTCTTCTTCTTCTTCTTCTTCTTCTTCTTCTTCTTCTTCTTCTTCTTCTCTACTTTCTGTTTCTCTTGGCGAAGATCTGCTTGTTTGCTCTTCTCCCACGGCATTATCAGGAATAGATTCATCTCAATTAGCAATTTCCTTCCCAGCTTCTCCAGTACAGTAGGAAACTTTGACAAAGGAGTTGCAGCACTTGTACCCCCATCTACCTTCTTCCCAACAGGATCCCCAGACATGCCTATGATTATCAGTCTTGACATCCTCCTCATACTTGGAGCAGACAATAGCTTGTTCTGGTGCTTTGATGATTGCTGCTCCATGTCTGAATATTTCACGTAGTCTTCTGTTTGAGCTAATAGTCACTCAGAAGGCGGAGCATCCAGGTGTTCTTGGCCTCCACACTTCTCTAGGATGCTTTCTTTCTGTTGTTCTTTGAAATCTTCTTTCTTGACTTTGAATGATTTCAACAGCACTCCAGTTTTGTTGGATCTGCTTGGAGATGCACTTCAGATCCTTTGTCATAAGCCTCCCAGGCAAACAACTGTGTTTGTGCCATGGAAATTGTATCTCCAGTGTATGGAATGAAATTGCCTTCTGCATAACTAACTTCCTCAGGATTCTTTCCTGCATTGTCATAGGGATTCTCTTCCATTGCTCTGGTTTTTGGATCACAGCAGACAGAATTGGGATCTAATTTTCCCAAATATTTAGCAATATCTTCTGGAATCCTGAGATTCAGGACTGTAATTCATCTTTTAGAGTCAAAATTTTGTCCAGGCATATCAATGTCATCTGCATGCCTAGCTTCATCCTCATCTTCACCGTTATGGTCTTTGTCCATCTGATATTTGGTTCTTCTCCCTGCTGACGTTTTGAGGAATTTACTTGTTCCACTGACTTTCCTGAAGCTAATTCTTCCCGTAGCCTCTGAGCATTCAGGGTATGTTTAGTCAGGTCAGCTTTGGCATATTCTTCCACAATCCTCCTATATTCCCTGGAGTTTCACCGATCCCTTTTACCAGCATAGTCAAACATATGTTCATCTGGGCTATGTTCGTTCCTGTGAACTTGGCACTAACATGCCGAGGTCTCTCAAATCAATCTTTTTTGCTGTGCATCATAGCCCCACAATTTTCACATGTTCCTTTGTGGTATTTTATAGTCACAACATTCTCTTTCACATCCCCTTATACCATTCTCCAATTTGGGGTCTCTGGTGCTTTAGTATGGGTCTTTTTGGTGTATCTATGTACCATGGCACATAGGAAATGTACTGAGGAATATGAGGATTGATATCTTTTCCTTCCTCATCTACTTCAGCTGGTGCATCACCCAGCTTTCTCTGTTCTTCTAGCTCCTTCTACTTTGTCCAGTCTTCCCTTGTCATTTTCCGTGGCTCTTCCAAACGCAAGTCACTTGATCCACCTTGGGGAGCAGTGTTTACTGCTTCTGAAACAGCTGCCCACTTGGTCCTGGTTATCAAGGGGTGTCCCTGCATTTGCTTAGGGGAAGGCCCCAGAGGAATGAGGCCCAGGCTCACTAAAGTGGTCGTGTTTACTGCTGCAAGGTGTTTTCCCCATATTCAGGGACAACCTAGGGCTGGCTGAGCTGGGAGTGAGTGCACACTTTTGGATACCAGGGACACATACTTGAGCTAATAGAGTTCTTAAGGGGGTCATGTCCCAACTATCGAGCACCCTTAACCTAAGCCTGGCTTCTTTTCCCCTATAATCTCTTTAAAAAAATGTTTTGAAGCTTCAATCCTTTAAGGATGTATTTATTGCCTAGGGCAAGACACTGAATTCAGCCCTAAGGATAGACAGTACCCTCCTTCAAAAATCCCCACTCCCTTGACCAGTTCTTTCTTTTAGGAGTTTGCCTTCTCTCCATTTTCACAGGAAAAAGTATCTCCCACAAAGGACTACTTTGTGTAAGGGTGGGGTCTCTTATCTAAGTACCCAGGAAAGTAGATGTGAACTTGGACTTCAATTGTAATTCCCCTCCCTTCCCCCACTCCCAATCCTGCCCCCCCCCCCCAACAATTGAAACGTTTTTGGAGAAGGAAAATTGACATTGGCCAAAAGAGAAGGTGCTAACTTGTCTTATTAGTTAGAAGGAATTTCTCCTTCTGTCTCTTCCCTAGATGAGTGAATTCACAAGTCCAGTCCCATGCCTAGAATTCTGAAAATTTGTTTTACAAGGCTGGCAGCTGAATGAAGAGGTCTGGTGTGAGAAAAAGGCAAGGCTTCCTTTTGCTTCAATGCTGCCAGACCCTAAGCTCATAGCCTTAATGATGGAATTGTAATAAAGCTGCCCCCAGACCCTGTATTCTAACTTCGTTATGGGCCTCACTGAATAGCAGGCATGTCCTGATTTAACCACACAATCTGGCTTTAACCATACCACATACCCCCAGACTTAATTGTAGGCCTCATTGAACAGGCCCCTACCTAGCCCCTGCCTTCCCCCTTCAATTGCCTAACTTCATCCTATGTGCCCTCCCCCTCATTAGAACAGCAGGCACATCCATGTGATAGGATCAATGAAAAGTTGCTAATCACCTTCAGAGGAACTGAAGACAAGTGGAAATAAACCTAGTGTGATCTTATGTATATGTCTATGAGTGTCTATGTGTATACAGGTGTATGCTTATAGATATCTATAAATTTATCTATCATCCATCCATCCATCCATCAGTCTGTCTGTCTGTCTGTCTATCTATCTGTCTGTCTGTCTATCTATCTTTCCACGCTTAATTGTAGCTTTCTTTCAGGTGGGAAGTGGGAGTGGAGAATAGAGTAAAAAGTACACAGCAAAGAAGAAAAGAAAACGAACAAGGAAGCAAAGAAAAGCTGAGCAGCTTTGAAAATAATGTGAAGTCTTTATTACACAGGTTTTCTTGAGATGAAAATTTATTGTTTTATATGGAATCCTCTCTTATGCTTTGCTGTATACATAGCAATGATTTTTTTCTTTTATCATTTCCTATTAAAGTTTAAAATTAAAAAAATACTAAAAACATGTGGCCATTTAAGTATTGCACAGGTATTCTATTGGAATGAGAACAAAAGCCAAGGTTGCTCACATTCTCTCTCTTTAAAAATAAAAAGTATTTATTGTTAGTTTTCGACAGCACTTTTTATAAGATTTTGAGTTCTAAATTCTTCCCTCCTTCTCTCCCCTCCCACCCTCCCCAAGACTGTGCAATCTGATATAGGCTATACATGTACAATCCTATTAAAGATATTTACACATTAGTCATGTTGTGAATGGAGAATCAGAACAAAAGAGGAAAACCTTGAGAAAGAATAAAAACAAAAAAGAGAAAAATAATATGCTTTGAATCTGCATTCAGACTCCATGGTTGTTTCTCTGGATGTTGGTAGCGTTTTCCATCATGAGTCTTGTGGAGTTGATTTAGATCATTGCATTGCTGAGAAAGCTAAGTCTGTCAAGGCTGGTCATCACACAATGTTGCTGTTACTGTGTACAATGTTCTGGTTCTGCTCACTTCACTCTGCATCAGTCCATGTAGATCTTTCCAGGTTTTTCTGAAATCTGCCTGCTCATCATTTCTTATAGCACAATAGTATTCCATTACAATTATATACCACAACTTGTTCACCCATTCCCCATTGATGGATATCCCCTCAATTTCCAATTCTTTGCCACCACAAAAAGAGCTGCTATAAATATTTCTGTACATGTGGGCCCTTTTTCCTTTTTTATGATCTTTTTGGGATACAGACCTAGTAATGCTATTGCTGGATCAAAGGGCATGCACAAATTTTATAGCCCTTTGGACATAGTTCCAAATTGTTCTCCAGAATGGTTAGATGTTCACAAGTCCACTAACAATGTATTAGTGTTCCAGTTTTCCCACATCTTCTCCAACATTTATCATTTTCCTTTTTTGTCATATTAGCCAATCTGATAGGTGTGAAGTGATACCTCAGAGTTGTTTTGATTTGCATTTTTCTAATCAATAGTGGTTTAGAGTATTTTTTCATATGACTACAGATAGCTTTAATTTCTTCCTCTGAAAACTGCCTGTTCATATCCTTTAACCATTTCTCAATTGGAGAATGACTTGTATTCTTATAAATTTGACTCAGTTCTCTATATATTATAGGGATGAGGCCTTTATCAGCAATACTGGCTATAAAAATTGTTTCCCAGCTTTGCGCTTCCCTTCTAATCTTGGGTCCATTGGCTTTGTTTGTGAAAAATCTTTTTAATTTAATATAATCCAAATTATCCATTTTGTATTTCATAATGTTCTATCACTTTTTTCATCATAAATTCTTTTATTCTCCATAGATCTGACAGCTGAACTATTCCTTGCTCTCCTAATTTGCTATCACCATTTATTTCTAAATTGTGTACCCATTTTGACCTTATTTTGGTATTTGGTGTAAGAAGTTGGCCTATGCCTAGTTTCTGCCGTACTATTTTTCAGTTTTCCTAGAAGTTTTTGTCAAATGGTGAGTTCTTATCTCAGAAGCTGGGATCTTTGGATTTATCACAAAGTAATTTACTATAGTCATTGACTACTGAGTCTTTTATACCTAACCATCACTGATCCACCACTCAAATCAAAGGGATTTGTTCTGTGAAGTTTGAATTCGGTCAAAGGGCTACACTTGAAGACCTAGAGGGCCACATGTGGCCTTGAGGCCACAGGTTTCCCAACTCTGGGCTACTCTGACCTCAACTTTATTATAAGGGAGAGCATTGTTGAAGTATAAAAAGGATAATTTCGATTAGTTTAAATTAAAAGTTGCTAGTACAAATGGCAATGTAGTCAAGAATAAAAGGAATGTGGAAAACTGGGGAGAAACTTTCAGAGACAATCTCTCAGATAGGATGTGACTGCATTGGCATATTGCTGTGGTGTAGGAAATGATCAGCTGGGTGATTTAGAAGAACATGGAAAGACTTTGATCTAGGAAGGAAGATGCAGTCCACCTTCAGAGAAACAAATGACAGGTGGAAATAAGCATACTATTATGGATGTGTGTGTTAGTGTCTATGTGTGTATGTTTGTAGATATCTACACATATGTATTTATATCCATACATAATTGTAGCTTTCTTTAGGCTGGGAGTGGGGAGGAGAAGAAAAATAAAGCAGCAGAGAACAAAAGAAAGAAAACCAACAAGGAAGAAAAGAAAAGCAAGGCAGCTTTGAAAACAATGTAAGTATTTATTACAAAGGTTTTCTTGAAATGGAAATTTATTGTTTTATATGGAATCTTCTCTTATGGTCTGCTGTGTACATGACAATATTCCACCCCCCCATTTCATTTTGTATTTAAGTTTAAAATTAAAAATTGACAAAAAAAGAGACCCAGTCACTTAAGTATTGTCTATTCTATTGAATTGGGAACAAAAGCCAAGGTGGTTCACTTTCTCTTGGGGGTGAATTGGGGGAAAATGTAGAGAAGGAAAGAAGAATTTCAGGAAGAATGCCCTGCCATGTTAAGGCCATCAGCTTAGGGTGTGGTGGCATTGGAGCTGAAGGAAGCCTTGTCTTTTTCCCTACACCAGACCTCTTCATTCAGCTGCTAGCTTTGTAAAACAAGGCTCCAGAATTCTAGGAGTGACACTAGACTTGTGAATTCACTGATCTAGGGAAATCCCAGATGAAGAAATTCCTTTTACCTATACGACAAGTTCACACCTTTTCTGCACTTTGTAGTTTTAGCCTCCTCTAGCCTTCCTGTTCTGAGGCTTATTTAGGTTTGGTTTTTTTGGGGCCATTGTCAACTTCCCTTCTAGCGAACTGCTGTTTCAGTTGTTGGGGGGGTGGAGGGGATGGCGATTCCAGTTGAAGTCAGAGTTCACACCTACTTTTCCTGAGTATAAATACGAAGCCGCACCTTTTCCATATCACAGTCCTTTGTTGGAGGTACTCCATTGATATAAAAGGAGGGAATACGAACTTGATAACAGCTGCAAGTCCTACATTTGAACCTACAACAGAGAGTTGCTGCAGAAGAAAAAAAAAAACCAGAGATCCTCCGTCCGACTAGAGAGAAGACAACTTCATCTTCTGTCTAAGAAACCTCGGTTATATCAGATTCCTGCAACCAACCCTGCTGCGTAGATCTCTAACCGAAAACGATGATGAAGCCAGGGGTTGCTGCCATCAGTCAGGACGACTCGGCGGTCAGCAGCAGCGCCACGGTAGCCGCCTTGTCCTCCAGAAACAGCAATATCAGCACCACCACCGCGGAGCAAACTTCGAATGCGGGTGATGCCGTGACGAACTCTGCGCACTTAGGAAGTGCTGTCTCTTCTGCTGGGACCCCCGCTGCGGCCGCGCCCGCAGTCACCCTAATCAACAAAGGACCAGGATCTGTGGTGCTGCCGCTGGGGACGCTGGGGAAGGGAAATGCTCTCAATGCCGTTTTGCCTCCAGCTTCTTCTAACGCCGTTCTCCAGACTTTCCCCTTCAGCACTGCTGCGTCCTCTTCCTCGCGCACCACCATCTCCTCCGCCAGCACTGGAGAAGTGGGACCCACCGTGGTACTAGTGAGGCCACCAATTCAAACAGCAGCACCTGCTGCAGCTTCTGTTCCTGCAGCTACCCAGAACGGGAGCAATACTGTTATCAATTCAACTACCACTGCGCGGACTTCGACTGGCACTGCGGCTGCTCCTGGAGTTTCCCTTCAGGCGTCCCTTGTGAGCAGCCAACCTGGCTCCAGCATGCCAGCCACAGTCACCCTACAGGTCATCAAATCAGAGCCCCCTAAAACTATTGTTCAGGTAGCGTCTCAACAGCAAATATTGACAATCAGTGGCCAGTCCGCCACAGGGGGTAACACGATCACCGAGCAAACTAGGCAAGGTGGCATTCCCAATCCTAGTGGGAAACCACCTCCTCCTCCAGTTCCTGGGACCTCTACAGGGGTGGCTAAAGACACTGCCAATACAGTGGCACAAAGTCTGCCAGGGACTTCAACAGCTACTACTGGTGGTATTCGAGAACTTCTACCACCTAAGAATCCTACAAATACTCAAACTGTTCGGCTACCCCCAGGTATGGTCCTTATTCGATGTGCGAATGGACAGTTGTTAATGCTTACTCAACAGACCTTGGCACAGTTGCAGGCCCAGACCCAGGCTCAGTCACAACTTCGGAATACCGTGGCATCATGCCCTGCCACTACCACCAGCGCCCCTCCTGTTAAGACATCAACTGTGCAGGCTCCTGGAAGAACAACGATTGCACAGCAAGTGACACCAACTACCACAATTAAGCAAGCGTCTCAGGCACAGAAAACTGTACCGCCAACTACATTACAGCAGCCTCCCCCAGTACAGCCTCAGATTGTTGTGGGTGGTAGTGCACAGACAGCTGCATCAGGAACAGCTCCCACTGTACAGTCTGAAACTCCTCAGACGGCTGTACAAGGAGCCACAACAATTTCTGCTGCCACCACAGAAACAATGGAAAATGGGAAGAAATGTAAGAATTTTCTATCTACATTAATAAAACTGGCCTCCTCTGGTAAACAGTCTACAGAGACAGCAGCAAACGTCAAAGAATTAGTGAAGAATTTGCTGGATGGGAAAATCGAAGCAGAAGATTTTACCAGCAGGTTATACAGACAACTGAATTCTTCACCTCAACCTTACCTCCTGCCTTTCCTGAAGAAGAGTTTACCTGCTTTGAGACAGCTAACACCAGATTCGGCAGCTTTTATCCAGCAAAGTCAGCAACAACAGCCCAGCACACAGGCAACAACTGCCTTGCCCGCAGTGGTGCAGAGCAGCGCGGTTCAGAGCACTGCCGGCAAGACTTCGGCCACCATCACTAGCACTCTTCAGCCGCGGGTCATCAAGCAGATACAACCCGCACCAGTTAGCGTTAGCAAACAAGGACTACCTACACCTCTGGTTATCCAACAACCTCGGAAACCAGGGGCGTTGATAAGACCTCCACAGGTAACATCGCCACAAACTCTTACGATAGCATTGCGACAGCCACACAATAGTCGCATACTCACTGCTCCTCAGCAAATTCAACTAAGTCAGCTTAAAACAATTCCTGCGGTCAAATCTCCAGCATTACCTGGCACCAAAGCTCTTTCTACTGTTTTGGTGCAAGCGACTGCTGCGCAAAAGAACAAATCTAAAGAAGCTGGGGCTGGTTCTTTCCAGGACGATGATGACGTTAATGATGTTACATTCATGGCAGGAGTCAACTTATTAGAGGAGAGTGTAAGAATATTGGCAGCAAATTCTGAATTAGTGGGTACATTAATAAGGTCTTGTCACGATGAAACCTTTCTCCTTTCAGGACCATTACAAAGAAGGATATTAGAAATAGCTAAAAAGCATGGAATTACAGAACTGCATCCTGATGTAATAAGTTATGTGTCATGCGCAACACAGCAAAGGCTACAAAACCTCGTAGAAAAAGTATCAGGAATTGCCCAACAAAAGTATATTTCTTATAAGGACGATGAAAGATACGAACAGATAAGCGATGTCCGGGCACAGCTCAAATTCTTTGAACAGCTTGATAAAATTGAAAAACGGAGGAAAAATGAACAAGAGAGAGAAATTTTAATGCGAGCGGCAAAGTCTCGATCTAGGCAAGAAGATCCCGAACAACTTAGATTGAAACAGAGGGCAAAGGAGATGCAGCGACAAGAACTAGAACAGCAGAGGCAAAGGGATGCAAACTTAACTGCATTACAAGCTATTGGTTCTACGAGAAAAAGGAAAGTGGATTTTTTGGAATCTGGATCAGGGGCAGACGGGTCTAGAAAAAGTACAGCAGTTCCGGGCATTTCCGGAGTTGGAACGGCTAGACAGTTTACGCCACAAAGGATAACTCGGGTCACCCTCAGGGATCTCATATTTTGTTTAGAAAATGAGCGGCAGACAAGACATTCACTATTGTTATACAAAGCGTTCCTTAAATAAAATGGAAAAGATTAAGGTATTTTTGATGGAGAGGACTAGGGACATTTTTATATATTTGCAGGTTATGCCTTTTTTTGGTAACAAGCAAATGGGATATTGTTCAAAAAACAGCCACCTCTTTTTTATGTTCCTGTTTAGAAATGTATAAAATAGTATAAATTTATAAATTATAAATGTATAAAAGTTTTATATTCCTGTTTATAAATCAACTCTTCAGTATGAGAGAAAAGCCATTTCTGTAACACTGAGAATATTGACAAAGGCCTGTGCATATAATTAAAGGACAATTCAATCTTATCCATCTTAACTCAACAGATGAAGGTGATGAAGATGAGGGTTTTGAGGAAGAAAGTGGTGGGGATGATGATGTTGTAGCCGTACTGGTAGAACTAGAAAAAAATTAAAAAAAGAAAGAGCTGAAGAACAAGATCAGAAAGAACAAGACAAAAGACTGAGAGAATTTGGATGGAAAATATCCTCAGGGTAACCCTTTCCTTAATCTCACCGGTCCCTCTCACCTCAGGCCAATTTCAAAGTAAAGAGAAGGTGGGACGATGATGTGGTCTTTCAGAACTGTGCCAAAGGAGTAGATGGGCTGAAAAAGGCCAAAATATTTGTAACACGATACCCTTCCATCAGAATTTCACAAAAGTTCATGGAGAAGTATGTCAATTAGTACAGTTTTATGTGCTGTTATTAAAACGGGGCTCATTCAGACTTTAAGGATCAATCCGGCTTTACTTTGGTTAGGATTTTCTTTCCATGCTCCTATTGGCTTATAGATTTCCTGCATTTAAAATTCTAAAGTACTCTTTTCTGTCAATAATGCTTTATTTGATAATGGCACCCTAGATCTATGAATTTATTTAACCCCTCATCTTACATTCTTGATTTATCATTTAATAAACCATTTTGTCTTCTGTGAACATTTCCAGTTGTCCTCTTTATTTATTGTAAAAATGTTGTACAGAAAAATCTGGTTTTCAATAAAGATTTTAATTGTTTAAAAAAATCCTTGGTTTAGTAAGAGGAGGAAATGCTCCTGTTACTCTCCAAAATTTTTCTTCCCTTTTCTCCTAGAACAAACTCCTGCCTCATTGAGAAGGAAATGAACGGTATTTAGCCAAGAACAGCTTCCTGTTCTTATCAACTATTTTGAGAAGAGCCCATATCTTGTCAAAAGAAAAAGGGAAGAACTAGCCCAAGGAGTCTGTTGGTTGTCATCCTTCATTCTTGAAGAGTACCAAAATAATAACATTATATGAGAGTCAAGTTACAATGACTCTGACTGTGGCTGATCAGACCAGTACAAGCTTGGAATGTTTTACCACAGGTCAGGCACAAATAGTTCATGTGGAGATTTAGGGTGGATTCTTGCATTTTTTTGAGCTACTTCAATTTTGCTTTGTTCATAGAGCACAGCACCTTCTCTGAGAAGGGCATGCCATGCTGGGCGATCCTACACCAGTGTCTCTCACGCCACACAATCAATTCTGAAGTACTTTAGACAGCCTGAGGGTGTTCTTGTATAGCTTCTTCTGATCACCATGTGAATTCTTGCCCTTTGTGGGTTTTCTGTAAAATAGTTTTTTAGGCAAATATACGTTTGGCATTCCAACAAGGTGGCCAGCCCACAGTAGTTGTGCTTTCTGTAGGAGACTTGAATGCTTGGCAGTTTAGTTTGAGAAAGGACCTCAGTGTCTGGTATCTCATCCTGCCAGGTGATCTTCACAATCTCCCTAAGATAATTCAAATGGAAGCAATTTAGTTTCCTGGCATATCACTGGTATACTGTCCAGGTTTCACAGGCATACAACAATGAGGTCAGCATGACAGCTCTGTAGATTCTCAGTTTGGTAGTCAGTCTCATACCTCTTCTCTCCTGAACTTTCCTTCAGAGCCTTCCAAACATGAACTAGCTCTGGCAATGCATGTGTCAATCATCAATGTACACATATCTACACATTATCAATGTGTACATCCCCAGAAAGTATACTGCCAAGATAAGCTAACTTATCCACAGCATTCCAAACTTCTTCATTTGCTGTAAGGAATGGTTCCACTCATAGGTAGTATGGTGCTGGCTGATGACCTGTGTTTTCTTGGTGTTAACTGTTAGGCAAAAATTAGTACAAGCAACAAATGATGAGTCTGGAATATAGGTAAGTGGAGAGCTGATGCCTCAATGTAACATGTGTGCTTCTGTGTGTCTTTAATATTCTGTTATAGCAGCATGAAGGCAGAGAGAATGCCTGAGCAAAGTCACTGGGGTAAGAGAATGAGACACTGGTTGTTCCGTTTGACTAGAGAATGTTGGAGGAAGCTGGAAAGGTAAGTTGGTTCAAAAATGTTTAGAGCCTTGAATAACAGGTTAAGGAACTTGGTCAAAACATCTCCATAGATGGATTAATGGAAAGAAATTCAGAGGGCAACTATTCCCACTCCTTTCTACAGATGAGGAAACTGAATCCAGAGTGGTTAATTGACTTGCCACCAGCTTGAAATGCCCTTTGCACTATTCCTTTTTCCCTCTCTCTACAGGCAATGAGCAATTAATGAAAGGTTGTTGGGAGAAGGGAAGACATAAGTAATGAAAAACTGGATTGGCCTGGAATGAATGGGAATAGAAAAGAGGGAACAGATGCCAGGTATACTAGAGAACTGAGGACAGACTTTCTGCAATACTCAGAGTGCAGGAAGAAGAAAAGGCAAAAACAGTGGGCAAAGGTAGGGAGGAAACCTTGTTTGGGAAACCAAGGGAAGGAGAACTGAAAAAGGTTCAGTTGTCTTCACTGCCCCAGAAAGGCTGATTTGACAATGTCTTAAAATATTTTATTCCTAATTTAATCTAGTAAGAGGAGGAAATGCTCTTGTCACTCTTCCAAAATCTTCTTTGCTTTTTTCTTTGAAGAAGTTCCTGCCTCAAAGAGAAGGAAATGAACAATATTTAGCCAAGAACAGATTAGTGTTGGTATCAGCTATTTTGTTAGGAACTAGTTTCCTAGTGTTTGTTGTTGTGTTTGCCCTTCATTTTTGAAGAGGACCGTGACATCAGGAAAATGATGACATGTCTTGCAGTTGACTTGGATTTGAGTGAGGGAGGGCTATGTAAGGTCACCAGCCTCACTTCTTCTTCAGAGTCATCTTTATCCAGTGTCCTGATATTCATGAGGATGACTAGAAATGGTCCAGGATGCAATGGGAGACCCGGGCCCTTTCAGGCCTTTTCAGGTTCTCACTTTGACTGAGGTAATGCCCATTCGGTGAATAGGCCTCTTTAAGAAATGAGTCAAGGGATGGCCACTTTAATGAGAAAAAAGAGAAAAAAAAGTCAAACTGGGAGGAGAAAACCCTCAGGGTTGTTGGTCAAAAGAGAAACAGTTACCATTGACATTCACTCTGAGCCAGGGGGGCCCAAACACAGGGGAGTTGAGAGCTGATGCCTCTACGTAATATGTGTGCTTGTGTGCGTCTAATGTTTTGTTACAGACAGCACGAAGGCAGGGAGAATGCTTGAGCAAAGTCACTGGGGTGGGAGATTGAGACACTGGTTGTTCAGTTCTCCTAGAGAATGTAGGAGAAAGTTGGAAAGGTAGGCTGGTTCGAAAATGTTTAGGGGGAGGCAGAAACAAGAAGGCAGGGACTCCCCTTTGCATGACAAGGATAAAAATGAGGTCAAACCAATGGGCATCATTACATTTCTCCTCACTTAGATTTGGTTTCAAAACAGAAGAGCTAGGCAATCCACATAACCAAAAGAGCAGGCTTCTACCAGCTCAAGAAAAATGGATGTGCCTGGATAATGTATCTCTAAGTTCAATTCTGGAAGAGAACTTCTCTGAAAATGAGCTGTTACACCAAAGATGTCCCAGTTTCTGTCCTGAGTGGGTGAGCCTAGTCAGGAAGTTGGCCCAAGGATGAGGTGGCTCCTCTAGAGAGAAGGAGTACAGCTTCAAACACTGAGCCTGCTTGCTCATATGGACATAGCATTTCTCAAAGTCATCACTTCGGTTCCTCCCGAACCACCGGAATGTCAACTCCACTTCAGTCTTGTATGCATCCCAGGCCAATGTCTCAGGGAAGTTCCAGCCAGTGTGCAACTTCCTGGGCCCTGTAGGGAACACACTCCTCCATAAAAGGATGAATTCTCAAGTAATTTGAGAAATGGGGATTTTTTGCCATCATGTAACAGTCAACATAATATAATTCATTTTCCTTTTCAGTATTCACATTTTCAGCTAACATTTAGATAGGGCTTACTCTTTTTCACTAAACACTAAACACTTTACAATTATGATCTCATTTCATTTCCACAACAACCCTTGGAGATAGAAGTTAGTCTTAGCCTCATTTTACAGAGAAGGAAACTGAGGTAAGTGACTTGCCTAGGGTCATGCGGTTAGTAAGTGCACAAGGTCATATTTGAACTGAAGACTTGCTACTCTAGGCCCACTACTTTATCCAGTGGGCTACCTATCTCCCTTTTAATTAGTATGTGGATGCTTGAACCCGTCCAAGGCCAAGCTGAATGGCAGGATAGGATTTTGATTTGTTTTGGGTTTTATTTGTTTGCTTTATGTTCTGTAGGGGCAGGATCCATTTTAGGCTTAGGCTGTGGCTTCAGTACACAGAAAGGCCCCCAAAGGTTACTATCCTCAGGGGCCTAGGCAACTCTAAGAACCAGCTTCAGAGAAGGTGCTAGCCTGCTTTTGGAAAAGGGAGTTCCCCAGGAGGATCCATCCATTCATGAACCAATGAAATGCCAGAGTGGAAGTCATGTCTTTTTTTTATTTTTAATTTTGTTTTAGCAGGGCAGTTGGGGTTAAGTGACTTGCCCAAGGTCACACAACTAGTAAATGTGTCAAGTGTCTGAAGCTGGATTTGAACTCCAGTCCTCCTGACTCCAGGGCCAGTGCTCTACTCACTGCACTACCTAGCTGCTGCAGAAGTCATCTCTTAATTACTTAGAACCAAGGACTGTACCAGGGTAGTGGGAAAGAGAGATACATAGAGAATATAAAGACTGTGTATGTGAAAAAAGTTCTATTTAAAAATAAAAGGAGAAAAATGGTACAAAAATACCTGGGTGGCTTGGACTGGACCATGTCTGAGCCTAACCAAAAAATGGTTAAAAAGCAAGGCTGGGGGCAGCTAGGTGGTGCAGTGAGTAGAGCACTGGCCCTGGACTGAGGAAGACCTGAGTTCAAATCTGGCCTCAGACACTTGACACACGTACTAGCCGTGTGACCTTGGGCAAGTCACTTAACCCCAATTGCCCTGCTTTCCCCTCCAAAAAAAAAGAAGAGAGAAAAAAAGCCAAGACTGGACAATGAGAGTTTTACTTAAATCATCTCCCCTTATATTGAAGAGATCCAGGTCAAAAATAAAAATGCTGACAGGTAATTTTATACTAATAATAGTTGTAGCTGAGAATCCATGAGGATTTTTGGAGCAGAGCAGAAGCCTGTCTGAAGCCACTTCCCTGTGAAGAGCTCAATTCCTGTGTAACTTTATTTCAAGTGAAGACATAATCTGTCAGAATTACCCATTCCTTTATGCTGTTTAAATAAAACTAAGGTTTGAACACAATCAACAGATCTTTTAAAAATATTTTTAGCATTACCATCGCTAACAAACATGAACACTTTCCTGTATGAAGAAGAAGAGAAAAATAGGACTGTATCTAAAACTCTGATTCTCCACTATGCGCAGCTGGGTTATTGTCTAGCTATATTTTAGACTTAACAAGATAGGTCCAACAGTGGCCTGCTCTGTTGTTTGCCCTTCTGAAATTCCTTCTGCTCTTTTCTATATTTTAAGGATTCATTGATGCTTTTTTTTTGAGAGAAAGAATTTATTTTAAGGGGAGAGAGAGGAGGAGAAGGCAATAAAAGGCCAGGTGTGGAAGCCCATGCAAACACTGGGGTTGGTGAGCTTGCCTCTGGAAGATCATGAAGATATAAAATAGAGAGGCCTAGCTGCCCACTTAGAAGAGGGCTTATCATAACCTAATGTTAGCATATGGTCCAAGGACTGGTCTCCTCTTACTCTGTCACAGCAACTATTACTGTTACCTTCCTTCTCCACACTGAGGCCAGGAGTCTTCTCACAAATTAGTGTCATCACCAAAAACAAATCCACATATGGTTTTTGTTTGAAAATACATTGAGGTGGGTGTGACAGAGCCAAGATGGTGGAATAAAGGCAGGGACTCTCCCCCAAACTCTTCCAAATACCTTTACCTCAAAACAAATTCTAGATCACCACAAGCCTGTACCAGTAATTAAGCTGGGACTTTTTTTTTAATGTTTTCTCTTTTGGAACACTTATTTAATCAAGTTCCCTTGATGAGTCAGCCTTTGTTTCTTTTATTAAATCAGGAGTCTTTGATGACCTGCTTATCTCAAGAGAAAGCCCAAAGTGTAAACATATGGGTTTGAGTTTCATGTTGTGATGCCCTTTGACCCTGAACAGTGTATATAAACTCAGAGGTTGGCCTCTTGCCTTTGGGGCTCACTCATGGAAGGAGTGTTGAGATTCTGGGCAAACTGTTGTAATTGCCCCCTGGCTTTGGAAAAACACGGATGTTGTTGCTTCCCTGTAACTATGAATTGTGATTTGAACCAGACAAGGTCTGTCTGTTGATGTTGGTAATTTCTTTGTATTTATTCTGAAGTTCAGGGTGCTGGTTTTTTCCCCTGAATTAAGTGAATGATATATGTGAAGTAAGATTGTTAACCCTTTACTATTGCTTTCTTTAGAAAAGCAGATCAAAGAACCTGTGCTGGCAGCTCTTGTTGCTGGTCTTGTTGGGTCTTACACCTCAACAGCTGCTGTTAGCCGAATTGTTGTTACAAACCCACAAAAAAGATGGAATGAAACCATTTTCCAGTCCAAGGCAACTTAGGTGAGCAGGAAAGATCTGTCGCACCAGGCTGAGAGAGGAGCTCAGACCAGCACATGCCTTGCCATCACAGACCTGGCCCTGCAAACCAGAAACAGGCCTTAGGGTGATGAAATCATTGGCAGCAATGGCAGTTTCCAGGCCTGTCAGTTCATAAATTCCAAAGACAACTTAGAAGATCAGCAAGAAAGGTCTGTGTACCTGAGTGAGAGTGGAGCAGAGCCCAGCAGAAGACATGACAGCACAGCCCCAGCCCTAGCAAACCAGGAGCTGCAGCAGCTGCTTCTAGAGCTCTCTGCCTATAGACAATAAGGGGGTCACACAACTGGTTGGAAGGAGATTAGAGGGGTCTCTTTGCTAGCACTGAGGCAAGACTTAGTTGCTTTGACCATACTCAGATCAAGGTCACAGTACTAGGTCTCAGTCCCAGGGTGAAGAGGAGTACTAGCACACCAGACCTTGAAGCTACAGTAGAGCAGGGACCCTCCTCACAGTTCCAGAGCAGAAAAGAGTGCTTGTGGTCACTCACAGACCAGAGAATGGGCCAGTAGAGTAGTAAATACCTCTCCTTAGATCATACCACCTTGGAAAAACTGAAAACTTACAGGTCTCTAAAAGAAAACAGCTGTACAAAACTCTCAAGCTTAGGACAGTACTCCCTCCACCCTAGAAACAGAGCCCTACTTTAACAAAAACTTAAAAGTCAAGTAATAGGCTGGGAAAATGAGCAAACAATGGAAAAAAAGTTCTGACCACAAAAAGTTACTTTAAGTGACAAAGAAGGTCAAAACACATACACTAAGAATATAATGAAGTCAAGCTTCTACATCCAAAGCCTCCAAGAAAAAATGTGACTTGGCCTCAAGCCACAGAAGAGCTCAAAAAAGATTTTGAAAATCAAGTAAAAAAAGTGAGGAGAAACTGCAAAGAGAAACGAGAGTGATGCAAGAAAATAAAAAACAAGTCAACAACTTGCTAAAAGAGATCCCTGAAATACTGAAGAAAATAACACCTTAAAAATAGACTAACCCAAATGGCAAAAGAGGTCTAAAAAGCCAATGAAGAGAAGAATGCCTTAAAAAGCAGAATTGGCCAAATTGAAAATTAGGTCCAAAAGCTCATTGAAGAAAATACTTCCTTAAAAATGAGAATGGAGCAAATGGAAACTAATGACTCTATAAGAAATCAAGAAATTATAAAACAAAACCAAAAGAATGAATAATAGAAGAAAATGTGAAATATCTCATTGGAAAAACCACTGACCTGAAAAATAGATCCAGGAGAGATAATTTAAAAATTATTGGACTACCTGAAAGCCGGGATCAAAAAAGAGCCTAGACATCATTTTCAAGAAATTATCAAGGAAAACTGCCCTGATGTTCTAGAATAAGAGGGTAAAATAGAAATTGAAAGAATTCACTGATCACCTCCTGAAAGAGGTCCCAAAAACAAAACTCCTAGGAATATTGTAGTCAAATCCGAGAGTTCCCAGGTCAAGGAGAAAATATTACAAGCAGCCAGAAAGAAACAATGCAAGTATGGTGGGGCCACAGTCAGGATGGCATAAAATTTAGCAGCTTCTGCATTAAGGCATCAAAGGGCTTGGAATATGATACTCCAGAGGTCAAAGGAGCTAGGATTAAAATGAAGAATCACCTATCCAGCAAAACTGAGTATAATCCTGCAGGGGAAAACATGGATATTCAATGAACTAGAGAACTTTCAAGCATTCTTGATGAAAAGACCAGAGCTGAATAGAAAATTTAACTTTTAAATACAAGACTCAAGAGAAATATGAGAAGGTATAGCAACAATCCGGCTAGCAGCTGTTGTGGGGTGTAAGACCCAACAAGACCAGCAATAAGAGCTGTAGCTAGCACAGGTTCTTTTGATCTACTTTACTAAGGAAAGCAATGTTAAGGGTTTAACAATCTTACTTTAATCCAACATAAAAATATAACTCACTTAGTTCAGGAGGAAATGCCAGCAACCTGAACTTCAGAGCAAATACAGACAAATTTCAAAAATACATTACAAACTGATCAAATCACAATTCAAAGTTACCAGGAAAGCATCAACATCTGGGTTCATGAGCCAGGGAGCTCTTAACAATGGCTGGCCCAGAGTCACATGCCATTCCTCCAGTGGCTGAGAGCCCCAAGGGAGAATGCCAGCCTCTGGGTTTATATATCTTGTTCAGGGTCACGTGGCCTAAAAGCTTCTGACATCACAAATATGTGACTCAAATCCATGTAAACTAGTCTTTCCCTTGAGTCAAGGACGTCATCAAAGACTCCTAATTTAATCAAAGAAACAAAGGCCAAACTCTTCAAGAGCACTTGATTAAATAAGTGCTAAAAGGGAAAACAGTAAAAGAAAGTCCCACCTTAATTACTAATACAGAAGGTAAACAGGAAAGAGAACTCATAAGGGACTTATTAAAGTTGAACTGTTTACATTCTTACCTGGAAAGATGATATTTGTAACTCATGAGACCATTCTCAGTATTAGGATGGTTGGTAGGAATATGTATGTAGAAAGAGGGCACAGAGTGAGTTGAATATTAAGGGATGATGTCTAAAAAATAAAGTTAAGGGGTGAGAGAGCAATATACTGAGATAAGGAGAAAGGAAGAGGTAGAATTGGATAACTTATCTCACATAAAAAAGGCAAAAAAGCTTTTACAGTGGAAGGGAAGAGAGGGGAAGTAAGAGGGAATGAGTGAACCTTACTCACATCAGATTTGGATTGAGAAGGGAACAACATACACACTCAGTTGGGTATTGAAATCTATCTTACCCTACAGGAAAGTAGGGGGGGAAGGGGATAAGAGAAGAGGGGATGATGGAAGGGAGGGTAAATGGGGACTAGGGGGTAATCAGAAGTAAACATTTTTTAGGAGGGACAGAGTCAAATGAGAGAATAGAATAAATGGGGGGTGGGATAGGATGGAGGGAAATATAGTTAGCTTTTCACAACATGACTATTATGGAGGTGCATGACTGCACATGTATGGCCTATATTGAATTGTTTACCTTCTAAATGAGGGGTGGGTGGAGAGGGAGGAAGGGAGAGAATTTGGAGTTCAAAGTTTTAAAAAACAAATGTTAAAAATTGTTTTTACATACAACTGGGAAATAAGATATACAGGCAATAGAGTAGAGAAATCTATCTTGCCCTACAGGGATAAGAAAAGGGGAGGGGGGTGTTAGAAGGGAGGGCAGATGGGGAAAGGGGTAATCAGAATGCACAATGTCTTGGGGTTGGGGAGGAGGGAGATGGGTAGAAAACTTGGAACTCAAAATCTTGTGTAAGTGAATGTTGAAAACTAAAAATAAATTAATTAAAAAACATAAAAAAGAAAATAAAGTGAGAGGATTCTGGAAAGATGGTGGAGTAGGTCAGAAAATTCCAAGCTCTCAAGACTCCCCCCCCCTCAAGATTTGCGCCTTAGGGCAAACAAAGTGTGGGTGGAGACAATGAAGAATAGGGGCACAACCTGTCTTCCTGAGACAATTTGAGAAGATCAGAAGAAAAATCCCAGGACCAGGTTTGGTCCCTGGGAAGAGTAAACACCTCCAGGCTAGGTTCCCTTTTAACAATCTGCAGCAAGCTGCTTAAACAATTGTTTAATCTGGGTTAGTTGGTTTGAGGGGCTGTGTTGGCCCTAGCCACAGGAACTTTTCACCCAAAGATAGTGAGGGGAGTTGGGAATTTGAGCCCAGGAATATTGAGGGAACCTCTGCTGACGAGGAATGCCAGACTGAGCTGTGCTGAAAAGAACAGTGGGGGTGAGAGGGAACCAGCACAGGCCCAATGAGTGCAGAAGGAGTGGGGCAGAAAGCCCCTGGCTGTGGACACTTACAGGAGGTTGGAGGTTTGGCTTTGGTTCCAGACTAAAGGGGAGAACTGAAGATCTAGGGCAAGAGGCACCATTTCCCATACCCCAGGGCTAGAGGTGATTACAAAAATCAAGCTATCACCACAAAAAAATCCACAGGCAAAGGAGAAAGAATCTAACCATAGAAAGCTCTTATGGGAATAGAAGTGACCAGAGTTCATCTTCAGAGGAGGATATTGAAGTAAAGAACCCCCCCAAAGAGTAATGTCAAATGGTTACCTGCCCAAAAAAAGTTCATAGAAGATCATAAAAGATTTTAAAATCAAATGACAGAGATGGAGGAAAAACTAAAAAAAAATAATCCAAGAAAAACAAGAAAGTTATGAAAGTAAAGTCAACCAATTAGAAAAAGAGATCCAGAATCTTAAGGAGGAAAATGACACCTTGAAAATTAGAATTGGTCAAAGTGAAGCCACTGAAATTATAAGAGATCAAGAAATAATTAAACAAAATATGAATAATGAAAAAATAGAAGAGAAAGTAAAACATAAGAAAAACAACAGATTAGGGAATAGATCAAGAAGAGAAAATATAAAAATAATCAGAATAACTGAAAGTTATGATCAAAAAAGAATCTTGATACAATAATACAAGAAATAATTAAATAAAATTGTCCTGAAGCATTAGAAAAAGGCGGGGAAGTAGAAATACAAAAAAATCCATCGATCACCGCTTAAAAGAGATCTTATGAGGAAAACTCACAGGAATATCGTAGTCAAATTCTGAAACCCTCAGCTCAAGGATAAAATATTAAAAGCATCAAGATTAAAACAATTTAAATATGATGGTGCCACAGTTAGAATCACAGAAGACCTAGCAGCAGAGATATTAGAGGACCACAGGTCTTGGAAAACAATATATCGAAGAGCAAAAGTGTTATACCAGAAGCGAGTGAGACACGCCACAGAGTATAAGTTTTGAATGGAGAAGTTTATTAGCCGGCGGTCGTCCGGGGAAAATTCCCAAAGCAAATGACCACGTTTAAACCGAGAGGGTGGTTTATATAGACAATACAGGATTCAGTGCTTAATTATCTCTTAAAGTTTACATATGTTACTTTGCAGACTCAGCAAGCCTGTGTTATTTCACTTTTTATGACCATGATACGTTAGAGGAACCTCCTGAATAGATTGTAAATACAACATATCAGATAGCTGACAAAGTGTCAATTGGAATTACAACCCAGGATCTCTGTGTCCAGTTTGCCATACATCCCACAACATGACTCATGGGATAAGAGCTAGGAATAGTCACATAATTCAAAAGAATATCTGGGGCTGAGGCTTTCATCCTTCAAGGCCATAGGCAGACTGAGGTATGCTCCAGCTGGCCCACTCAGTTAGTTAAAGGAAGATCGTTAGGCTTTCCTGGTAATTAGCTTACATTCCTTGGAAATGTCTTAGGGGCCCAAGACACTCTCCATTACCTGCCAAACGGCAGGACTGGGGTTTGCAGTTAGTGGCTGGGGGCAGGGTTTTTCTAGCAATAGCTGGCTACTCAGGTATCACAAAAGAACTGGGGCTCTGGCTGAAAATATCTGTTAAACCTGAAAATTTGGTTGAAGGAAACAACAGAGCTAGGTGATAGAAAAATCCATGTTGTTTATTATTTTCCCTTAAAGCATAGCGGAGCTAGCTCACTTGTACGTACAAGGAGTCAGAGTATAAACTCTGGCTGCCTGAACAAAGCAATGAGAAAACCTATATACGTTATTTTAGCAGAGCTAGCAAGCCTGTATTACCTCATTTTTTATGACCCCCATGTATGTTTAACCATGATACAAGAAGAGGATTTTCCTTAATGGAATAGAGTTGTAAAGGATGTTGACAAAAGTCAGTTGAAACTACAGCCCAGTGTCTCTGTGTCTCATTACATTCCATAACATAGTATATACCTGTAGAATGTTAAGCAAGGTAATCTCTCTTGGGGTTAGGGTAATGTACTTACTGATCTGGCCTTGTTGACAGAGGTAAGGGTATTGCCTGAGCAAACTTTTAGAGAGAACAAAGAAGCCCAGGTCCTGGATCTTCATCCAGTTACTCATTAATTCAGGCTCTGGGTCTAGTAAGAAATGATATAAAATAGTATAATATTTTCCACATTTCCTCCTTTTGGTCAAAGGTAAGCTGAAAGCTTCACCTGAAGACCAATTAAGGTATGGAAAAACCTCTACCTTCCCCAGGGATAAAGTTGTAAAAATCCTTATCTAGGTGGATTCAGGTTTTTTTTTCTTTCTGTGATTGGACATCCCCAGAGATGCACAGTAATTATAAAGTACTTGTAAACAAGCAGGGGGAGCAAGTTGCAAGGGGTATCAGTAGGGAGCACAATGGGGAAAGTAGAGCACCTAAGTAAAATAAGCTAAAGACACCAAAGGTCCAAGTAAACAGTCTTGGGAACGCAACGGACTCAGAAAGGGAAAGAGCAGTTCTTCGTTCAGGTTCTGGTCCAGGCTCTTGGGAAGGTTGCCTGTGTCTGATGCTGTCCCCTTCAGGCTCCTTGAAACCGGGGGGGGGGGGGGGGGGGGCAAGGTCTCCTATGGGCTCAGATGTCCACTTGGGAGCAGAGGCAGATGTGACAGAAGGATCCATCCACAAGTTGGCAGCTGTAGAAGTAGTCAGATCTGACAGGAGCTCCCAGAACACATGTGATTTGATAATTGAGAGAAAAACAGCACAACATAGGTCCCCGCCACGCAGGTCTAAGTTCGAACAGTACAAATACAAAGTAGCTTTAAATCCCAGTTACATATTTCCAATGTCCATTTAAAGCAAAAAAAAATTTTTTTTTCAGATGCCTGATTGTGGTTATCTGGTTCCTAGATAGTAAAAGAGAGTTCTGCTTCTCTGGTTCAGATCTAGAAATTCTCAAACAATTCTTACTTACTTAATATAACTTAGTACAATCACTTAAATTTGGCTCTCCTTTTTTTTTTAACTTCAGAGTATTTCAGTTCATGTATCATCTACTGTTTCTAACCTTACCTAAATTTTGTACCTGGTAGAAGAATCCTTTAAAATATAAAGGTCTAACCATAAATTCAACTCATCTTCCTTTTAAAATCATCAGACAGATACCTTAATAAAGGAGATACAATTTCACTTGTACCACTATCTTATACAATTCTCTTGTACAAAAATCCACATTTAAGATGTTATTACCAAAACACACTTATTAGCTTGAATTTCCATGACTGATAAATTTTGGAGCCAATCATACACATCTGTATATAATTCTTAGGGGAATCAATTTGATCCTATTGCTTTTTCTCAAAATTTGCTATCCTATTTAATTAGACATTTATCACATTACATCTTTGCCTTATTACTTTGTCTAATCATTTCCTCCTTTTGGAGGATGTTATCTCTATACTCCTTCTAATCTTTATTTGGTCATGAACATAGGTTAAAATTGTAAGCTATTCATTCCTGTATCCTATTATAATAACTCAGAGATATTCCAATATTCATCTATTACGTAATAGATTTAGCATTGTGCTTACAAAACTTCTTGATAATATAAATTTGCTATGAAAGGAAAAAGGGACAATTTCATATATTTTAACAGAAGGAAAGAACTTCCTTAGCTCTGTTTGATTCCAGGCATGAGTCATATCTGTTAGCCAATCATATAGCCATTAGATACTGAAAGCAGGGCTTAGGAGTAATCAGGTGCGGATTTTCCTTTTCAGAAAGGAAATAGAATTGGGAAATAGAGTCAGGAAGATCCTACCTAGGTTGTGTCCAAGGTCGTCTTCAAGACTTTCTCCCAGGCATAGATATCCACCTTTAAGAATTCTCAGTCTGTAATGCCTGCCATTCCATTACTGGCTTCATGTGACCTATTCCTGTAATCAGAGCTTAAAACAATATTAAATTGTAGTCCCATAAAATCTTAAATAGCAAATAAATATCCTTCAGATAGGACTGTCCCAAATTTCATTGAGCTAATAATTATCAAATCAAATCAAGCTACATAACTTTTCTGTCTTCTAAAATACTTTCTCACACTCTCAACTTAACTTAAACCATTTGAAACTAGTATTCCTTTGGGACAGGAGAGGCTTAGCTAACTTCCATTTGTCCCTAAACTTTCTTATCTGCCTTTTGTATTTCCAATCAAACCTTTCCAAATCTTTCAAACCCATTACTCAGCCTTCATTTCAGCCATAAGACAAAACAACTCATAAGTTAGTACTTTCATTGTCATAACTGTGTATACTGGAATCCCATTCCAGCTTGTTAAACACACAAAGACAGAAAAAAAAGAAAAAAAATTTGTTTTTCCTGATAACTCATTCTAAAAGAAAGGAACACTTATTAGAGAGATATGCCATCTCATCTCCCCCTGAGGGTGGGTTCTTTTCCATCAGAAGGCAAGCTTCACTAATAACAACTGTATCCTTAAGACCCACATCCTCCTCGAAACCCAATCTTATCCTAAAAATGCATCACTTTTGCTGACTTTAAAAAGCCAGGTTTTTTTTAGGCTTCTGACCCCTACTGTTCTTTCTTTCAGTAAAAACTCAAATCCCAGTAATTGTTGCCCCTCCCCTTTCCTTCCCTTCTGACAGGTGGGCTAAGGTGAATCTTCTTATCTAAACTAAGGGCGGGGAGGAGTAAGGAATTCAGACTGTCGTTTCCAATCTCCTTACTCAAAAAAGAACCTTGAAGAAGACATTGAATGGGTGCTTCTATAGATAAGCATTAATTCTAATAATTCTAATAAGGTTCTCACCCAGAAACTCCGAGAACTCACAATAGGTTTGAACTGCAACCAATTGGCTTACAGGTGGAAATTCAAGCAGGCCTTCTAAAATTATACAAAAAGATTTTATAGAAGATTTTCCAAAAGTATTTTCCTTAAAGCAAATTAACCCTTAAATACTGGAATTCATTAACTAAGTTGGTGCCAAATGTCCTCATTCTCAAATATTGCCCAGAATTCCTAGATATTACAAAGTTCCTTAGTCAAAAAGTGTTATACTTTGGAAGACACTTAGTTTCTATAATTACATACTCAATTAAATTTACCTTATCACAATAATAAGGTTTACTAGGACTTTAAAAACTTTTTCCATAAGAATTCCTCTACACAGAAAACCACACAAGATTGATAAGAATTCATGACTAAATGGTTTCAAAAGTTCTTGTTTCAGTTAATAACCTCAGTTTCTTAACTAAATTATTTACTTGTTATAACCACATATAACAGTTCCAAATTTTATCACATCCCTTTGAAAACCCAATTCACATATATCAAAATCAGATTAAAATTGCTATAATATCATTTCTTACCACACAATGGTCTTCTCAAATTCCACAATCTAACAGAATTTTGGGAACACAATGCAAGTTTAGAAATACAGAAACAATAATTTTCAGATGATATCTATTGCATTTCCAGATTTCCACATATAGAAATTATTCAGCTTATTACTTTTGGTATTTAAAAACCACTTCAAAAGTTAACAATTACACTAAATCAGAGAGAGATAATAATAATGTTGTATCTAACATATACCAGACTTTATGTTAAGCATTTTACAATTATTATCATTTTGATCCCGTAACAACCATCATTATTATTTTCCCTTTACAAATCAGGAAACAGGTCAAACAGAGATTAAAATACAGTTTTGCAATTGGAACAAAAAGTGTGAAGTTACCTAGAGCAGAAGCTAGTATCCGAGTGGGGACAATTCTGGGAGGCAGAAAGTCCAAATCCATCTACCTCACCCTTCCCCCACAACTGCAGAAGTTACTGAGCCTAGGGCGGTTTGCAGCTGCTGAGGCCAGAGTGGGCAGAATGCATAGGACCTGGGTGCATTTCCAAGCTTTGCTAAAAAGGATGGGCTACAAAGGTACCCATGGGCACAGGACTGTCAGAATACTGTCAGTCTGTGAATTTCTGTCCTTCTCCTTTTGCCAGGTGGGGAAAGGTGATTTAAATTTTCCCTACAGTTCTCCCGCATTATCTTCTCCTAATCTGATCTGGGAAGAGAGAGGAGTTTGTTTTAGCTGCTCTAACTTTTACTGCAGCTCTGGCTTGGTCAGAGACAAGACAATGGTGAAAGATCTCAATGATTGTAACTCAAGTAAACCTAAGTGATCAGCATTGGGAAGGTGTTTTAGCAAGAGTGAGCTCCTGGAGGGATTTTACAGTCTCAGGAGTTCTGTCCCAAAATCCAACTAACCAATTTACAAACTTTTAATGAATAATCAATCCCAGAATATGCTAAAATGTTTCAGCTCTATTTTTTCTTCAAGTCTGATTGGCCAGACCAAACATTGAAAAAAAAATAAGAGTCTCTGTTTCCCTAACTGCAGCCTTAGAATTCTCTGGCTACCCGTGTTTCAGATTTTACCAAAGTATAGACATTTCACAGCACATGCTGTCACACAGACAAGTAACAAAACAAATACAGAACAAATACAGACTGAGCTCAGAGTTCAAACAACAGAGAATTAGAAGCTTTCATGAGTTAGCTATTAGCACCCCTATGGTCTTTGGGGAAGCCTTGGTGTTCCTGATTTTTCTGACTCTCCATATCCTATCCCTTAGGAAGGGGGAAAGGGGAGATGAAGGAGGACTAGGACAGGTAAAGGAAGGCGAGGAGTAAAGATAAAATGCATTTATCCTCCCCATAATCAGAACCTTCAAGGGAAGGAAGCAGGAATAGGGCAGAAGGCAAAAACAGAGCCCTTAAGGGAAGGGGGAAAGGGGTGGGGAGGGAAGAGAGAGAGGAGGCAACCGTAGCAGAACAGAGTTACCTCCCTCAGGATTACAGCCTTTCCTGGGAGGCAGTAGGGGAGGGAAAAAGCAAAGTGCAGTTTTTCTCCCCTGAATCCGGGCCTCCAAGGGAAGGAAGGGAGGGAGCGGAGGAACGGTTGGACTTCTAATTCTAGTTTTTGACTGATCCATAGTTAATTTTCTAGATCAATCAGTGTTTCCAGGGGATCTATGTGCGTTTGACTGCAGATCTGTGTTTTACCACAGATTTGATCCCTGCCCCCAGAGCTAGCTTAAAGGGAATTTCCAGACTTCAACCAATTTTGTGGGCGTTCTTTTTGGAAGCTGGGAAGAGAGACAACTTACCCCCACCTTGTCAAGGCCAAAATTCCAGGAAAAGTTAATCCTATGGCGCCCAAAAGCGTTGGCAAGGTTGGGCAGCATTGTCCCGTTTCCATCATTTCCATCCGAAAGTCACGGCACCATAACTGTTAAACCTGAAAATTTGGTTGAAGGAAACAACAGAGCTAGGTGATAGAAAAATCCATGTTGTTTATTATTTTCCCTTAAAGCATAGTGGAGCTAGTTTACTTGTACGTACAAGGAGTCAGAGTATAAACTCTGGCTGCCTGAACAAAGCAATGAGAAAACCTATATACGTTATTTTAGCAGAGCTAGCAAGCCTGTATTACCTCATTTTTTATGACCCTCATGTATCTTTAACCATGATACAAGAAGAGGATTTTCCTTAATGGAATAGAGTTGTAAAGGATGTTGACAAAAGTCAGTTGAAACTACAGCCCAGTGTCTCTGTGTCTTATTACATTCCATAACATAGTATATACCTGTAGAATGTTAAGCAAGGTAATCTCTCTTGGGGTTAGGGTAATGTACTTACTGATCTGGCCTTGTTGACAGAGGTAAGGGTATTGCCTGAGCAAACTTTTAGAGAGAACAAAGAAGCCCAGGTCCTGGATCTTCTTCCAGTTACTCATTAATTCAGGCTCTGGGTCTAGTAAGAAATGATATAAAATAGTATAATATTTTCCACATATCATACACTACAAAATCCAGTGGCATCATGAATGAAAAAAAAATGGATATTTGATAAGCTCTCAGACTTTCAATACTTTCTTTAAAAAATCCTGAACTTAATAGAAAATTTGACATACAAGAACCAAGAGAAACATAAGGTACATACCAAAGACTGATTATAAGGGATTCATAAGGACAGGCTGTTTACCTTTTATATATGTAAAATATATGTCTAAGGTTCTTACTAATAATTGGCAAGCTCATAAGACAGATTGGGGTAAACCTGACTATGGTATGAATTTAAAAAGTAAAACCATTTCAGAACAGCTAAAAAGAATTATTATTTTATACAAATGAGGGGCAAGAGGAAGAATGGAATTAGATGGGGGAGGAGGGCTGGTAGTTCTGGTAACCTACTTTCATTGGGAATGGGTTTAAGAGAGAACAATATATACCTATTTAGAAGAGTATAAAAGTCTTCTAAATTTAGGAGAAATAAAATGGTAGGGGCATAGGGAGGAGGGAGAAAAAACAGAGGGATTTTTAGAAGGGAGAATGAAGGAATAGGTAAAAGGGGATATAGGAGGGTGTTTAGATTTATAGGAATGGGAGGATAGGGGAAGGATTCTTGGAGGGGGGTAGGCAAGTAATAGGAGGGCAAGGTAGTGGGTAGAAGTAAAGTAGAAGAGTCAGGAGGGATAGGAAACAAGAGATATGCACAAACAAAAACAAAGATCAAGAGTAGAGTATGTTTGGTAAAGTATATGTCTATATTTGTATATGTGTATGTACATATCTGTAGATATAGAGAAACATATCTAAACTTTATTATAGCCTTCTGGGGGTGGGGGGGAGGAAAAGAACAAAATCAAAGTGCACAGCAGAGAACAGAAGAAAACTGAGAAGAAAGCAAAGAAAAGATGGACAATTCTCAATACAAGGTGTATTATTTATCACATAGGCTTTCTTGAAATGAAAATTTATTGTTACATATTTTGAATCCTCTCTTACATTCTGCTATGCATGTGACATGCTTTTTTTCTTATGTTGTGTTTAAGTTTCAATATTTCAGTTTAGGATATGTTTTGTTTCTTTTCTTTATTCCATATTTGCGTTCTGGCCCTTAAGTCTAAAATAAAATTTAAAAAAAAGTAGAAAAGGCTAAATGAAAAAAAAGTCACAAAAATTCATTGAAGAAAAAATCTCCCTGAAAAGTTGAATTGATCAAATGTAAAAGGAGGTACAAAAGCCCAGTGAAGAAAATAAAGCCCTAAAAATTAGAATTGAGCAAATGGAAGATTGATGACTTTATGAGAAATCAAGAAAGAAAGGCACCCAAAAGAATGGAAAAAATATAGAAGACAATGTGAAACATTTCACTGGAAAAACAGCTGACCTGACACAGTGCAGCAGCAGCACTTCTTTCTTTGTAGTGGTCAGCTATGACCCCCAACTCCCCAGAGACCATGTTGAAGGGACATGTAGTTGTCATTGATCTTGGCACCACCTATTCCTGTGTGAGAGCCTCCCAACATGGCTAACGACCAAGGAAATAGGACCACCCCAAGCTACATCACCTTCACCAACACAAAGCATTTAATCAGTGATGCTACAAAGAATCAAGTTGCAATGAACCCCACCAACAGTTTTTTATGTCAAATGTCTTACTGGTCACAGATTTGATGATGCGGTTGTACATGAAGCAGTGACCTTTCACAGTGGTCAATGATGCAAATAGGCCTAAGGTCTAAGTGAAGTACAAAAGGGAGGCCAAAAGTTTCTATCCAGAAGAAGTATCTTCTATGGTCTTGACCAAGATGAAAAAATTGCTGAATCTTACTCTCAGGAGACTGTCACAAATGTGGTCACAGCACGAGCCTATTTCAATGATTCCCAATGTCAGACTACTAATGATGCTTTTTTTCAGGTATAAACTTTATTGGATTCTTTGGCATTCATATTGGTTACATGAGAAGCCAAACTCTTTGCTCCTGTTGTTCTGCCCAGGAGGGATAGCAAGGGTTGGTCTGCTGAAAGAAGTAGTCAAAATGAAACTCTTCCTCAGAGCCTAAGGGAGAAATCTGGTTCCCAGGCCCAGGAGCACAGGCTCTTTTCTTCCCAAGGCTATTTGTCCCCCTACCTTTGGTGTGGTAGACACTCCCCTCCTTCCACCCCAACAAGTTACCATTGTTCTGAGTGAAGCATCTCATAGACTGACTGATCAACACAAACATGAGTGATGAGAGACTAGAGGAAGGAAGAAGAGAGCCCTAAGTACATGGAGGTGTCCTTAGGGTAGGAGTTGACTCTGCAAGGCTGAAGGAAATTACTCCACTGTATAGAGGTTTGGGGATGTAAGTTGTGCTTCCTATATCCTTAAGTTCTGGGTTTGAGTCCTTCTCTGGGCTTATATTGCTGGGGAGATCCATGACCCTACCCTTAGTATCAGGGTTACAATATCATATTGCAGAGAGCAGTCTGTTGGGCACTGCCTGGTCTCAATGTGCTTCAAATCATCAATGAGCCAACTGCTGCTACTATTGCTTATGGCTTGGACAAAAAAGTTAGTGCTGAGAGAAACGTGTTGATCTTTGAGAGATGGTACTTTCGACGTCTCCATTCTTACCATTGAAGATGGCATCTCTGAGGTCAAGTCCAAAGCTAGGGACACCCTCTTGGGTGGAGATGACTTTGACAACCTCGGTCAATCATTTCATTGCCTGGTTCACGGGAGAGCAAATGAGGGACATCAGTGAGAACAAGAAGGCTGTTCACCACTTGCATGCTGCTTATGAACCTGAAAAGCATACTCTCTTTTTGAGCACCCAGGCCAGTATTGAGATTGACTCCCTCTATGAAGGTATCAACTTCTTATTCATTAATCACTCGATCCTATTTTGAATAGATGAATACTGATCTCTGCCATGGCCCACTGGATCCTGTGGAACAAGCCTTAAGAGATACCAAGCTAGAAAAATAACAGATTCCTGACATCATCCTGGTAGGTGGTTACACTCACAACCCTAAAGTCCAGAAGCTTCTGCAAGGCTTCTTTAGTGTAAAAGAGCTCAGCAAGAGTATCAGTCCTGGAAGATGGTGGCTGGAAAGCAGGGACTTGCCTAAAGCTCTCTCCCAGGACCCTCCAAACACCTATAAAATGGCTCTGAACAAACTCTAGAACTGCAGAACCCATGAAATAGCAGAGGGAAGCAGGGCTCTAGCCCAGGACAGCCTGGATGGCCCTGGGTAAGGTCTACTGCACTGTGCTGGGAGCAGAGTGGAGCAGAGCCCAGCATGGGCTGTGCCTGGACCAACTAGACCATGAACTGGGTGGAACCAGCCTTAGTGCCCTGAATCAGTGAGCCCTTAGCAGTTACCAGACTTCTCAACCCACAAACACCAAAGACAACTGAGAAGGTTAGTGGGAAAAAACTGCAGGGACAGAGTAAAAGTTCGCAAGTCAGCCACCACCACGGGGGTGGGGGGGGGGTGGGGCGGTGGGCAGAGGTGGTACAGCTCTGAGGCTGCTTACAGAGCTACAGCTGTTGTTGCTTCTGGCCCCAGGCCCACCTGGTGGGAGGAATTAAGTGGTGGATCAGAGCAGGAGTGCAGAGGCTGCTTAGATCTGAGTCATGGGTTGGCGGTTCTTGGGGGAGGAGAAGTGCTGGTGTGGCAGAGCTTGCTGTGTAGAAATAGCTCTGAAAACAACAGTGCAGCCCCTCAAGCTTGGGACAAAGTACACTATACTCTACAAGCAGTCATGCCCTGATGAAAAACTCAAGGGCCAAGTAGTTAGCGGGGAAGATGGCCAGGCAAGCGAAAATGGACTCAGATTCAGACTTGGACTTTGGAATCTTTCTTTGATGACAAAGAAGACCAAAACATACAGCCAGAAGAAGTCAACAAAGTCAAAGAGCCTACATCAAAAGTCTCAAAAAAAACATGAACTGATCTCAGGCCATGGAAGAGATCAAAAACAACTTGGAAAATCAAGTAGGAGAAGCAGAAGAAAAATTGGGAAGAGAAATGAGAGTGATGTGAGAAAACCATGAAAAACAAGTCAATGACTTGCTAAAGGAGACCCAAAAAATAATGAAGAAAATACCACCTTAAAAAATAGACTAACTCAAATGGCAAAAGAGCTCCAAAAAGCCAATGAAGAGAAGAATGCCTTGAAAGGCAGAATTAACCAAATGGAAAAGGAGGTCCAAAAGACCACTGAAGAAAATACTACCTTAAAAATGAGATTGGAGCAAGTGGAAGCTAGTGACTTTATGAGAAATCAAGATATTATAAAACAGAACCAAAAGAATGAAAAAATGGAAGGTGATGTGAAATATCTCATTGGAAAAACCACTGACCTGGAAAATAGATCCAGGAGAGATGATTTAAAAATTATTGAACTACCTGAAAGCCATGATCAAGAAAAAGAACCTAGATATCATCTTTCAAGAAATTATCAAGGAGGACTGCCCTGATATTCTAGAGCCAGAGGGTAAAATAGAAATTGAAAGAATCCACCAATTGTCTCCCGAAAAAGATCCCAAAAAGAAAACTCCTAGGAATATTGTCACCAAATACCAGAGCTCCCAGATCAAGGAGAAAATACTGCAAGCAGCCAGAAAGAAACAATTTGAGTATTGTGGAAACATAATCAGGATAATACAAGATCTAGCAGCTTCTACGTTAAGGCATTAAAGGGCTTGGAATATGATATTCCAGAGGTCAATGGAGCTAGGATTAAAACCAAGAATCACCTACCCAGCAAAACTGAGTATCATGCTCCAAGGCAAAATATGGATTTTCAATAAAATAGAGGACTTTCAAGCTTTCTCAGTGAAAAGACCAGAGCTGAATAGAAAATTTGACTTTCAAATACAAGAATCAAGAGAAGCATGAAAAGGTAAAGAAGAAAGATAAATCATAAGGGGCTTACTAAAGTTGAACTGTTTTGTTTACATTCCTACATGGAAAGATGATGTGTATAATTCATGAGACCTCAGTACTAGGGTAGCTGAAGGGAATACACATACATACATACATACATACATACATACATACATACATATATATATATACATATACATACATACACACATATATATGTATATAATATATATATATATTCTACTCGCCCTGTACCCTCTGTCTACAGAGGGTACAGGGTGAGTAGAATATGAAGGGATGATATCTAAAAAAATCAAATTAAGGGATGAGAGAGGAATATGTTGAGAGAGGGAGAAAGAGAGAGATAGAATGGGGTAAATTATCTCACATAAAAGTTGCAAGGAAAAGCAGTTCTCTAGGAAGGGAAGAGGGGACAGGTGAGGGGGAATGAGTGAATCTTGCTCTCATCGAATTTGATCTGAGGAGGGAATAACATACACACTTAATTGTGTATCTTACCTCACAGGAAAGAAGGAGGAAGGAGATAAAAAAGGAGGGACGATATAAAGGTGGACAGATATAGGGAGGAGGTAATCACAAGCAAACACTTTCGAAAAGGGACAAGGTCAAGGGAGAAAACTGAATAAACAGGAATAGCATAGGAAGGAGCAAAATATAGTTAGTCTTTCACAACATGAGTATCGTGGGAGGGTTTTACATAATAATATACATGTGGCCTATGTTGAATTGCTTGCCTTCTTAGGGAGGGTGGGTGGGAAGGGAACAGGGGAAAGAATTCAGAACTCAAAGTTTTAAAAGCAGATGTTCAAAAAAAAGTTTTTGCATGCAACTAGGACATAAGATATACAGGCAATGGGGCATAGAAATCTATCTTGCCCTACAAGAAAGTAAGGGAAAAGGGGATGGGGGAGTGGGGTGACAGAAGGAAGGGCTGATTGGGGAATGGTGCAATCAGAATATATGCCATCTTGGAGTGGGGGGGGGAAGGTAGAAATGGGGAGAAAATTTGTAATTCAATCTCTTGTGGAAATCAATGCTAAAAACTAAAAATATTAAATAAATGAGTAAATAAAAAACAACAACAAAAAAGAGTATCAATTCTGATGAGACTGTTGCCTATGTGCAGCTGTCCAGGCTGCCATTTTGTCTGGAGATAAATCTGAAAATATGCAGGACTTGCTGTTGTATGTCACTCATCTTTCCCTTGGAATTGAAACTGCTGGTGGAGACCATTATGATCAAATGTAACACCACCATCCCCACCAAGCAGACACAGACCTTTACCACCTGTTCAGATAACCAGCCTGGTGTGCCTATTTGGGTTTATGAAGGTGAAAGAGCAATGACAAAGGCTAACAACTTGCTTGGCAAGTTTGAACTTAGAACTTAGAACCCCAGGCACCCAGGGGTGTTCCTCGGAGTGAAGTAACATTTGACATTATTGCAAATGGCATCCTCAATATTTCTGCTGTGGATAAGAGCACAGGCAAGGAGAACAAGATCACCATGACCAAGGATAAAGGTTACCTGAGCAAAGAAGACATTGACTGTATGGTCCAGGAGGCTGAGAAATACAAGGCTAAGGGTGAGAAGCAGAGAGACAAGGTGTCTCCCATGAATTCTCTTGAACCTTATGCTTTCAACATGAAGGCTATCATAGAGGATCAAAAACTTCAAGGTAAAATTGGTGATCAAGACAAACAGAAGGTCCTTGACAAATGTAATAAACTAATCAACTGACTGGATAAGAACCAGATTGCTGGGAAGGAAGGCTTTGAGCATCAGCAGACATAATTGGAGAAGGTCTGTAATCCCATCATTACTAAACTGTACCAGAGTGCAGGGAGAATGCCAGGAAGTATGCCTGGTGGGTTTCCGGGGATGGAACAGCTCCATCTGGATGTCCTTCTTCTGGACCTGCCATTTCACCAAATGAAAGAGCATTCCACACAGCTTCCCCAACATTGAAGGACCCAAATTTGTAGCTAAGGCAGTAGCAGTTCAAAAGTAACATTGAAGTTATTTTATAAGTCTAGGTAATCTGAATACTTGAATGTGTGCAGAGAGGAAGAAGGGAACAACATTGCACTTTATCAGTACTGTAAACAAGTGGAAATGCAATTCTTGTCCTGGAGAATAAAAGCTTTTAAAAATTGTTGGAGTTGTAAACTGATCCAGCCATTCTGCAGAGCAATTTGGAACTATGCCCAAAGGGCCATCAAAATGTGCATATACCACTTCCAGGGCTGTATCCCAAAGAGATCACACACGTGGGAAAGGGACCCATACGTACAAAAATATTTATAGCAGGTATTTTTGTAGTGGCAGAGAACTGGAAATCAAGGGGATGCCCATCAATTGGGGAAAAGCCCAACAAGTTGTGGTATATGAATGTAATGGAATGCTATTGTGCTATAAGAAATGAGGGGATTTCATAATAACCTGGAAAGACTTACATGATCTGATGCTGAGTGAGGGGAGAAGAACCAGGAGAACATTATACACGATTGCAGAACACGGTATCTGTGCTGACTGATTTTGATAGACTTGGCTCTTCTCAGCAATACAAGGTTCAAAGACAGCTCCAAAAGACTCATGATAGAAAAATCTATCCACATGCAGAGAAAGAATTATCGAGTCTGAATGCAGATTGAGGCAAACTATTTGCTCTCTTTTGTTTTTAATTTTTTTTTCCTTCTTTTCTAGTTTTGTTTCTTCTTTCTCAGGATTCATTCCATTGGTTATAATTCTTCTTTACACCTTGACTATTGTGTAAATAAGTTTAATGTGAAGGCATATGTAGAACTTATATCAGATTGCATGCCATCTTAGGGGGAAGGGAGGACAAGAAGAAGGGGGGGGGAATTTGGAACTCAAAAACCTGTGGAACTGAGTGTTATAAAACTAAAAACAGAAAAATGAAAAAAAATATTTTGTAGAATTCACTTGTAAATCCAAAAAGAAAAAGAATGCTTGAAAGTCCTCTATTTCATTGAAAATCCATTTTTCTCCCTGAAGTATTATATTCAGTTTTGCTGGGTAGGTGATTCTTGGTTTTAATCCTAGCTCCTTTGACCTCCGGAATATCATATTCCAAGCCCTTCGATCCCTAAAGGTAGAAGCTGCTAGATCTTGTGTTATCCTGATTGTGTTTCCATAATACTCACATTGTTTCTTTCTAGCTTCTTGCAATATTTTCTTCTTGACCTGGGAACTCTGGAATTTGGCTACACTATTCCTAGGAATTTTCCTTTTGGGATCTTTTTCAGGAGGCAATTGGTGGATTCTTTCAATTTCCATTTTACCCTCTGGTTCTAGAATATCAGTGCAGTTTTCCTTGATAATTTCTTGAAAGATGATGTCTAGGCTCTTTTTTGGACCCTGACTTTCAGGTAGTCCAATAAGTTTTAAATTATCTCTCCTGGATCTATTTCTCAGGTCAGTGGCTTTTCCAGTGAGATATTCCACATTGTCTTCCATTTTTTTCATTCTTTTGCATCTGTTTTATAATTTCTTGATTTCTCATAAAGTCATTAGCTTCCATTTGCTCCACTCTAATTTTTAAGTTAGTATTTTCTGCAGCGAGCTTTTGGACCACATTTTCCATTTGGCCAATTCTGCTTTTCAAGGCATTCTTCTCCTCATTGGCTTTTAGGAGCTGTTTTGCCATTTGGGTTAGTATATTTTTAAGGCGTTATTTTATTTAGTATTTTTTGGATCTCCTTTAGCAAGCTATTGGCTCATTTTTCATGATTTTATTGTATCACTCTCATTTCTTTTCCCAATTTTTCCTCTACTTCTCTTACTTGATTTTTCAAATCCTTTTTGATCTCTTCCATGCCCTGAGACCAATTCATATTTCTCTTGGAGGCTTTGGATGTAGGAGCTTTGAATTCATTGTCTTCTTCTGGTTATACATTTTGATCTTCTTTGTCACCAAAGTAAGATTCTATAGTTAGTTTTTTACATCGTTTGCTCATTTTCCCAGCCAATTACTTGACTTTTGAGCTCTTCATCAAGGTAGACTCGGCTTCCAGAGTGGAGAGTACTCTGTCCTAAGTTTCAGGTGTTTTGTGTATCTGTTGTCAGAGATACTTCTAGGCACCTGTAAATTTTCGGTTCTTTGAAGGTGGTACGATCAAAGGAGAGGTGTTTACTCCTCTCACGGACTATGCTGTGGTCTGTGAGTGACCACAAGCACTCTTTCCTGTCTTGGAACTATGAAGAGGATTCCCTCTCCACATCCACCACAAGATCTGCCACACCAGCTCTCCTCCTCTCCTCAGGACCACCACCCAGATCCAAGCAGGGCAAAGCAAGAGTATCCTGCCTTAGCACCAGCAAAGAGATCCCTATAATTTCACTCTGATCAGCCGCTTGATCCCCCCACTGTCTATGAGCCTGGAGCTCCAGAAGCAGCCAGTGCTGCTGTGGCCAGTGCTGTTGCCACCTCCACTGGCCCAGGGCTGGGTACAGACCAAGCTCTTCTCTCACCCAGGTCTGACAGAGTTGTCCTACTCACCTTCTACTTTGTCTTTGGCATTTGTGGGTTGAGAAGTCTGGAAACTGGCACAGCTGCCAGTGATTCCACCCTCTGAGGCCTTCTCCAGCTAGGTCTGTGCTTTCATGGCCCATGCTGGACTGCACTCCATTCTCTCTCGATGTGATAGAACCTTCCTGTCAGCCTTGCAGGGTGTCTTGGGCTGGAGATTTGTTTCACTCTGTCATTTTGTGGGTTCTGTAGCTCTAAAATTTGTTTAGAGGCATTTTTACAGGTATTTGGAGGGGTTTGGGGGAGAGCTCATCAAGTCCCTGATTTTAGTACACCATCTTGGCTCCATCCCCAAGACAAACTATCTTTCCCCATTACAAGAACAAACTGCAGAATTCCCATGTAAAAACAGGACTATCTTGTAACTACAGTATTATCATGTATTGATTTCCACAGTTACCACATACAATCCAGAAGTCAAGCTATAGACATCAATTCTCAAAGCTATCTTGCTACAGACGTAACAGAACAAAAATACACCTCTTCTCCTGGTTTCCAGTAGTGAATGATGCCTGTGACCAAGGTTGTATGTTATCACCTAATTAGCATATCTCCCAGATAAACCACTACTTTCGCAAGTTCCCTAAGGAGCTCTGCCCACCATATTGGCCTTACAATAAACCTTTGCCAACTTGACTTAAAGATTGCTTAAGTCCATAAATTCATTCCAGAGGACCCTCTCCTGTACTTAGTTCCTTGAGGGGTGCCTGAACCTCTGAAACCACATCACTATCACCTTTCCATAGAAAGAGAGACAGATTGTGTCCAGAGAATACAGCAGTTCAGGAAACTAAGTCTGATGCATTGTATACCCCTGCCTCTTTACGAAGACCTGGGCTCTGACCAAAGGACAGCAGCTCCCAGCCCTGAACAAGACTTAGGACCGGCCTACAAGACCCCTCCCGTATCAAATGACACAGGACAGTGAGAAGGGCTCATCTCCTCGGGTAACATCAGCTGGCAAACTGCCGCTTCAGTGGCAACAACGTACACTGATTATCAGGCTGGGGAATAGCAACATGTGCTCTTCTGGATCAGGGTGAGGTGTCTGCCAAGTCAGGCTCTTTCCTTGGGCTGGAGGAGCTTGGCCACTGTGGGAAGTGGGAGCACACTTCAGAGCTGTCCTCAACGGTCTGACTGTCCAGCCAGGCTGCGATAGATGAGACCACCCCATGGTGTTGTTTGGCTGAAAACCCTGGCAGAGGACTGGGTCAGGCACTGCCCGGGACAGGGCTTCACATGGCAATCTTCCGGTCTGCAGGCTTTGAGACCACTGACTTGCTGAGGCCAGCAGCGGCTCTGAAGTGTACACCCCCTCAACCCCTCATCCTTCTTCCCAGGAAGCTAAGTATGCCATGGTGATTGTGACCTGGGAATCATGTGCTATATCTATGACTGATAATTTCCAAAAGTCTTTGCTGACAATGAATGGAAAAGGCCTGGCTTCCTTCCAGTAAGAATTATTTGTTTACTATTTCAACAAGAGGTCCCTAAAGAACAGCGACTTGCCCATAACGCTCTTTCTGGTTCCCAGGTGCTCCTCTTCTGCTCTCTGGGGCACAAACGCTATCTCTTTGGCCAGTTGTACCTGAAGTCTCTGATTTTCTAGGCATGGAAGATTTGCTTCTGTTTCCTGCAGGCTGCTTAAGTTTGCCGACGGCAGCACATTTCTTCCCAGGTGGGTCCTGCATATTTGGATCAAACTGGGGTGACTGGGTTTGCTGTTTGCAGCAAAGGCTTTGAAGTCTGATTTGCTGTCTTCATATGGGGTAAACTCCTTGGGCAGCTCCAGTTCGGGGGGCTGCTGGGAAGTTTTGAATCTCTTGTTATCACGTTTAGGTTCTAGGCTCCCTGGCTCACTCCCCAACCTTTCCCTTTTCTTAGTAGAATTTTGTAGTGAAGCTTGCTGCGAGACCAAGATGACCTGCTGGGTAGCGGCTTTATAATCTTCCTTTGCCTGTTCTCAGACGGCTGTCTGCTTGGCTTTTTTTTCTGAATGCTTTTTGGGCCTTTTTTTTGATCCACATCTGGGGATGCAAAAACAAACCTGCTCTTCTGGATCTGCTGTGTCAGGACTGGACTGGGAAAGGAGAGCTTCTCCATCTACTTTGCTGTGGCTTCAGAAAAATGCTGCCTTTCCTTTGTAATGCAAGACACTGGGAAAATGGCAATGCGGGCAGAAGACCAGGAAGAGAAAGCAGCCACGTACCAAAGTGGGCCACATTAATAAGTGCAACATCCTCTTTGTGGTGAACTACAGAAGGAGGCTTATGCTATCATACACGTGGTCAATGTGTTGGCTTGTTGGCCTAGTTGGCCTTTGTTACCAGGAAGGTTCTATATGTTGGCAGTAGGATACAGTATCAGAAAATGACAAGAACTTTTTTTATTATCAAACATCACTTTAAAAAAAAGGAAGTTAACGGTTGCTTCCATTCCATTATGAGGAACTTCAGGAAGACCTATTGAAGGTGTCCAAATGGCCATCAGCCTATTGACTTGGTGTATGGAAAGGAGAGGCAATGTAGGATGCCACCATGCTACCTATACCAGAACTTTAAAGACAAAAAATACAAGCACCCATGTTATATGGAGGCATCAGTTCTCAACTCTAGACTTTTGGGTATTGAGGTTTGCTGCAAGTTCTTCCTTTTCTCCTGTGTTCTATTCAAAATAGTTGATAAGCGCACAAGGCTGTTCTCGGCTAAATATTGTTCATTTCCTTCTCATTGAGGCAGGAGCTCATTCTAGGAGTAAAGGGGAAAAAATCAGAAATTAAGACTTTGAGACATTGTCACATCAGCCAAGAAGAGTGGATACAACTGGACCTTTATCAGTCCTCCCTCCCTTGGTTTCCCTAACATGTTTTCTCCCTCCATTGGCCTATTCCTCCTACCTTTTCTTCCTCCTCTTCTCCCTTCAGTATGAGTATTCCAGAAAGACTGTCTTTACCTCTCTAGCGTATCCCTCACCTCTATTCCTTCTTTTCTATTCCCGTTACTCTCCTGGAATAATTAGCTTCCACTTGCCCAATTCTAATTTTAAGGAATTATTTTCTTCAGTGAATTTTGGCACCTCCTTCCATTCAGATAATTCTACTTTTTAAGGAGTTCTTTTCTTGGGTGGATTTTTGTATATCTTTTCTTGTTTGACCAATTATGGTTTTGAAGGAGTTCTCTTCACGGAATTTCTGTATATCTTTTCCTATTTGGCCAGTTCTGCTGTTCATGTCATTCTTTTCATCATTGAATTTTTGTTCCTATTTACCATTTGGCCTATACTATTTTTTAGGTGTTGTTTTCTTCTTTAGGTTTTTTTTTTTGCCTCTTTTCCCAAGCTGCTGACTCTTTTTTCATGATTTTCTTGCATCACTCTCATTTCTCTTCCCAATTTTTACTCTACCTCTCTTACTTGATATTTGAAATTCTTTTTGAACTCTTCCATAATCTGGGGCCAATTCATATTTTTCTCTGAGGCTTCGGATGTAGGAGTTTTGACTTTGTTGTCTTCTTTTGAGTTTATGGTTTGATCTTCCCTGTCACCATAGTCACTTTCTAGAGTCAGGACTTTTTCTACTGTTTGCTCATTTTCCAGCCTATTTCTTGACTTTTAACTCTATGGTTAAGTGGGGCTCTGCTTCTGGAGTGAAAAGGACACTGTCCCAAGCCTCAGGATTTTTATGCAGCTGTTTTCAGAGGTAATTCTGGAGATGTATAAGTTTTTGGTTCTTTCAAGGTAGTATGATCTAGAAAAATGTGTGTTTACTACTCTCTTGTATTGTACACTGGTCTGTGAGTGAACACAAGTACTCTTTTTTTTGCCCTGGAACTGTGGCCAGAGTCCTAGCTCCCCTGAGGCCACAAGCTCTGGTGTGCCAGAGCTCCTCTTTGCCCTGAGACTGCGACCCAGAACTGAAACCCAGATCCAAATATGGGCAGTGCAACAGAGTCCTGCCTCCAGTGCCAGCAAAGGGATCCCTGTCATCTCCTTCTGACCACTTGTCTGACCCTTTTACCATCTTTGGGCTGAGAGGTCCAGAAACCACCATTGCTTCCACTGATTCATTGGCCCTCAAGGCCTGTTCCTGGTTTCCTGGGGCCGAATCTGCCCTGGCATGGCTTGTGCTGGACTGTGCTCCATTTTCACATTGGTGCTAAAGACTTTTCCTGCTGACTTTCTAAGTTGTCTTGGGCTGGAAAATTATTCCACTCCATGCTTTTGTGGGTTCTGCCACTCTAGAGTTTGTTTAGAGGCATTATTTAAAGGTATTTCAAAGAGTTGGGGTAGAGCTCAGGTGAGTCCCTGCCTTTTCTCCACCATCTTGATTCTGCCTTCCCTAAGTATTTCCATCTTTCTCCTACATTCTCAAGTCAAATTGAACAAGCAGTCTCACATTCTCCCCCACCCACCAGTGCCTTTGATCGAGCATTCTCTATATCTGGAATCCCCTCCCCCACCTCTTCTGCAGTTGATATCTTTCCTCCCTTTCCACCTGTACCATGATCACTGCCCTCTCCACCATCCCACTCCTGGCTGCCAGTTATCTTCCCTTCTTCAGCCCTCATTCCTCCTCTCCTTCAGATATACTATAGTTATGCCATGTTATATCAGTTATGGCATAGGTTTCCTCATTTCTTTTTTTTTTTTTTTTAATAATGCAATTTATTTATTTAACATATTTGGTTTTCAGCATTGATTTTCACAACAGTTTGGATTACAAATTTTCTCCCCATTTCTGCCCTCCCCCCCCCACTCCAAGATGGCGTATATTCTGGTTGCCCTGTTCCCCAGTCAGCCCTCCCCTCTATCACCCCCCTCCCCTCTCATCCCCTTTTCCCTTCCTTTCTTGTAGGGCAAGATAAATTTCTACGCCCCATTGCCTGTGTATCTTATTTTTTAGTTGCATACAAAAAGTTTTTTTGTTTTTGAACATCTGATTTTAAAACTTTGAGTTCCAAATTCCCTTCCCTCTTCCCTTCCCACCCACCCTCCCTAAGAAGTTGAGCAATTCAACCTAGGCCACACATGTATTATTATGTATAACCCTTCCACAATATTCATGTTGTGAAAGGCTAACTACATTTTGCTCCTTCCCAACCCATCCCGCTTTATTGAATTTTCTTCCTTGACCCTGTCCCCTTTCCAAAGTGTTTGTTTTGATTACCTCCACCCCCATCTGCCCTCCACTCCATCATCCCCCTGCCTTTTATTTTTTTTTTTTTTATCTTCCTCCCTCTTCTTTCCTGTGGGGTAAGATACCCAACTGAGTATGTATGGTATTCCCCCTCAGGCCAAATCTGATGAGAGCAAGGTTCACTCATTCCCCCCTCACCTGCCCACTCCCCTCCTCTCCTAGAACTGCTTCCTCTTGCCATCTTTATGGGAGATAATCCACCCCATTCTATCTCTCCCTATCTCCCTCTCTCAGTAAGTTACTCTCTCATCCCTATTTTCATTTATTTCTTTTAGCTATCTTCCCTTCATCCTCAACTCACCCTGTGTCTGCTCTCTCTCTTTTACATATATATATATATACACATACATACGCATACATACATATACACATAGATACATGCATACATACACATTCACTTATATATATACATAAACATATATATATGCATATATATATGCATATTCCCTTCAACTATCCTAATACTGAGGTCTCATGAATCATACTCATCATCTTTCCATGTAGGAATGTAAACAAAACAGTTCAACTTTAGTAAGTCCCTTGCAATTTCCGTTTCTTGATTACCTTTTCATGCTTCTCTTGATTCTCGTGTTTGAAAGTCAAATTTTCTATTCAGTTCTGGTCTTTTCACTGAGAAAGCTTGAAAGTCCTCCATTTTATTGAAAGTCCATATTTTGCCTTGGAACATGATACTTAGTTTTGCTGGGTAGGTGATTCTAGGTTTTAATCCTAGTTCCATTGACCTCTGGAATATCGCATTCCAAGCCCTTTGATCTCTTAATGTAGAAGCTGCCAGATCTTGGGTTATTCTGATTGGGTTTCCACAATATTCAAATTGTTTCTTTCTGGCTGCTTGCAGTATTTTCTCCTTGATCTGGGAGCTCTGGAATTTGGCAACAATATTCCTAGGAGATTTCTTTTTGGGATCTATTTGCGGAGGCGATCGATGGATTCTTTCAATTTCTATTTTGCCCTGTGGCTCTAGAATATCAGGGCAGTTCTCCTTGATAATTTCCTGAAAGATGGTATCTAGGCTTTTTTTTTGATCATGGCTTTCAAGTAGTCCAATAATTTTTAAATTATCTCTCCTGGATCTATTTTCCAGGTCAGTGGTTTTTCCAAGGAGATATTTCACATTGTCTTCCATTTTTTCATTCCTCAGGTTCTGTTTTATAATATCCTGATTTCTCATAAAGTCACTAGCTTCCACTTGCTCCAATCTAATTTTTAAAGTAGTATTTTCTTCAGTGGTCTTTTGGACCTCCTTTTCCATTTGGCTAATTCTGCCTTTCAAGGAATTCTTCTCCTCATTGGCTTTTTGGAGCTCTTTTGCCATTTGAGTTAGTCTATTTTGTAAGGTGTTGTTTTCTTCAGTGTATTTTTTAGTATTTTTTTGGGTCTCCTTTAGCAAGTCATTGACTTGTTTTTCATGGTTTTCTCGCATCCTTCTTATTTCTCTTCCCAATTTTTCCTCTACTTCTCTAACTTGCTTTTCCAAATCCTTTTGAGTTCTTCTATGGTCTGGGGCCAGTTCATGTTTTTCTTGGAGGCTTTGGTTGTAGGCTCTATGACTTTGCTGTCTTCTTTAGGCTGTATGTTTTGGTCTTCTTTGTCACCAAAGAAAGAATCCAAAGTCTGAGACTGAATCTGGGCGCGTTTTCGCGTCCTGGCCATATTCCCAACCAACTAACTTGACCCTTGAGTTTTTCAGTGGGGTATGACTGCTTGTAGATTACAGAGTTCTATGTTCTACGTTTGGGGGGGAGGTGCCAGCTCTGTCAGAGCCGCACTCCTCCTTCCCCAAGGACCCCCAGTCCAGACTGGGCTCAGATCTTCGCAGGCTGTGCACCCCTGCTGTGATCCGCCCCTTAATTTCCCCCACCAGGTGGGCCTGGAGCCGGAAGTAACAACAGCTGTAGCTGCCCCTCCTCCGCTGCCCCCGGGGCTGGAAGCCGAACCGCGAACTCCTTCCACTCCCGCAGCTCTTCCTACTAACCTTCTCCGCAGTCTTTGGTGTTTGTGGGTCGAGGGGTCTGGTAACTGCTCACGTATTCAGGGCGCTAGGGCCCCCTCCGCCCGGCTTCTGGACTGGATCGTCCACGCCGCTCAGGCTGGGCTCTGCTCCACTCCGTTCCCAGCTCCCAGCTCCCAGCTCCGTGTGGAATAGAGCTCACCCAGAGACTATCCGGGCTGTCCTGGGCTGGAGCCCTGCTTCCCTCTGCTGTTCTGTGGGTTCTGCCGTTTTAGAATTGGTTCAGAGCCATTTTTATAGGTTTTTGGAGGGACTCGGGTACGGAGCTCACTCTAGTCCGTGCTTACCAGCCGCCATCTTGGCTCCGCCCCGGTTTCCTCATTTCTAAAATATCAAGATTTGCCTGGATCACCATTAAGATCTCTTCCACCTCCAGATTGTTGATCCCATTTCAGGTGGAGGTTGTTTATATGTATTCTACCTTCTTGTCCTCACTCAGGTTTTTTGCCCAGGTCTGAGATGTATTTCCCTTCTGTCTCTACTTCCTAAACTCCCTGGCTTTTTTCCAAGGACAGTTCAGGTACCATTTCTCTTCCCCAAGGCCTCTCCTACCATACTGCTGTACTCACACACTGGTAAATATTGTTTACTTCTTGACATAACTTTGTGTTTATTTTGTGTCCTTGAAGCATGGCCCCATGGGAACAACCCTGACTCTGGAGTCAGAGAAGCTCAGGTGCAGACCAGCTTATGCCCCTTCCTACCTGGGTGGTTCCATTTGTCCAGGCCTCAGTTACTTCCTTGATCAAATGAGGGGAGTACACTCAGAAGTTTTAGGTTTCTTCCAACTTCAAAATAAAGTACCAAGAGCTACAGAAATTATTACACCATTTATTCTTAACCCTGAAATAAATACCTTACAGAGGTTATACATGAACTGTTAACTCTGAAAGTAAAACAAAGCAAAATCAAATACCAAAGAGCTCACAGAGGTTACAGGCAAACAACCTTCTTTATTCTGTTGGAGGAAAGAAACTAGACACAAGATCCAAGTTTTCCTCTAAGACTGAGGAAACCCAAGGCAGCCAGACTAAGCGTTGATACATATAGCTGTGGCTAGACAAAGAACAAGGCAGTGAAATAACAAGGCAAGAATGAGACGAGTTTGCCTAGTAACAAAAGTCTGCTCGTAGCAGGGCTTCATGGTAGGAATGTGGTTGCAGCAGGTGTTTGCTTTTTTCTTTTTTGGATGAAGGAGTTCCAGAAATTTCTTTAAAAGACAGTAAGAAAAACAAACAAGGATTTTTCCATCTTTGTTCACCAAGAGACTAAAAAGAATATGTACAAGTTGGGTGTCCTTCATCTCCTTCCAAGTCATATTTTTGCTACCTAAGCAAAAAAGCCATAAGGTCGTCTAGCCTCTTGTGTTTCATCCTATATCCCTCCACTTCTTCTTCTGTAGGCTCTGGGGCTTTATACATGCTACAGTAGGGCCTCTTCCTTTCATCTAGGTGCACGATCTCCTTGATGTGCAGGAGGTAGGCCCTCTCAGAATTTAATGCCTTTTTCAGTTTTTCATGTCTCTTCTTTACCTTACTGTCAGAAGTTCTCTTCCGTTGTTTCTTCTTCTTCTTCTTCTTCTTCTTCTTCTTCTTCTTCTTCTTCTTCTTCTTCTTCTTCTTCTTCTTCTTCTTCTTCTTCTTCTTCTTCTTCTTCTTCTTCTTCTCCTCCTCCTCCTCCTCCTCCTCCTCCTCCTCCTCCTCCTCCTCCTCCTCTTTCTATTTCTCTTGGTGGAATTCCATCAGAGTTCCTGGTCTGCTTGTTTGCTCTTCTCCCATGGCATCATCCAGAATAGATTCATCTACACTAGCAATTTACTTCCTAGCTTCTCCAGTACAGTAGGAAAACCTGAGAAAGGAATGAAAACACTTGTACCCTCATTTACCTTCTTTCAATAGCATCCCCAGATATGTGTATGATTGTTGATGTTGACATCTTCTTCATATTTAGAGCAGGCAATAGCTCGTTCTTATGCTTTAATGATTGTTCCATGTCTTGAATATTCCACATAATCTTTTGTTTGAGCTAAAAGTAACTCAGAACGGGGAGTATCCAGGTGGATGTTTGCTTTCTGTTGTTCTTTGAAATCTTCTTTCTTGACATTAAATTATTTATACAGCAACTCCAGTTTTATTGATCTGCTTGGATTTGTTGGATCCTTAGACTTTTTGTCATAAGCCTCTCAAGCAAACAACTATGTTTGTGCCATTGAAATTATATCTCCAGTGTATCAAATGAAATTGTCTCCTGCATAACTAACTTCATCGGGATTCTTCTCTACATTGGCATGGGGATTCTCTCCCATTGCTCTGGTTTTTGGATCATAGTAGGCAGCATTGGGTTCTAAATTTTGCAAGTATTTAGCAATGTCTTCTAGATTCCTGAGATTCCAGACTGTAAGTCATCTTTTAGAGACATTTTGTCCAGTTACATCAATGTCAAATATATATACTTACCTCCATTCTCATCTTCACTGTTATGATCTCTTTCTGTCTGAGAATTTCTCCCAAGTGATGTTTTGGGGAATTATATTGACAGTCCTGAGGCTAATTCTTTCTGTAGCTTCTGAGCTTTCAGTGTATGTTAGTCAGGTCAACTTTGGCATATCTTCCACAGTCTTTCCATGTTCCTCTGAGCTGCAGCCATTCCACTGATCCCTTTTATCATCATAGTCAAACATATGCTGATGTTGTATATGTTCATCTGGGGTTGTGTTAGTTCCTGTGAACTTGGAAGCACCATGCTAAGGTCTCTCAAAGCAGTTGTTTTTTGTGGGTGTGTCCTAGCCCCACAATTTTCACATGCTCCTTTGCAGTATTTTGTTGTCACCATATTCTTTTACATTCCTCTTATACCTCTCTCCAGATGAACTATATCCCTTCTGATTCTCAGGTTTGAGTCTCTGAGGCTTCAATGCGGGCTTTTTGATGAATCTATATACTATGGTACAGAGGAGATGTATTAAAGAATAAGAGGATTCATGTCTTTTCCTTCCTCATTGACTTCAGCTGGTGCATTACCCAGTGTTCTCTCTTCTTCTAGTTGCTTCTTCTTTCTCCAGTCTTCCCTTGTCATTTTCCTTGGTTCTTCTAAACCCATGTCACTTGATCCTCCAGGGGGGCCAGTGTTCACTGCTTCTGCAACAGTAGCCAACTTGGTCCTGGTTATCTGATGGTGCCCTTGTGTCTGCCAAAGGGAAGACCACAGGGCAATGAGCTTAAGACTCCATCCCCAAATAGCACTGCGAGAAAGGAAAGTATCCTCAGCTGGGCATTTTGTACCCATACACTCAAAGGGACACAGGACTCTCTCTCTCTCTCTCTGTCTCTCTCTCTCTCTCTCTCCCTCTCTCTCTCAATAAGTGGGTAATTTGATAGGAGGAAATTCCAAGGTTGTCATTCTTTAGCTTGTACGGAAGAGTTTGTGTTCATTGTATTCCACACAGTGGGAGCAGCACAATGTGGCAGGAAACCTGGTGAAGTGGAGAGAGTGCTGGGCCTTAAATTAAAAGGAAGTGAAGTTGAAACCCAGCCTTAAACACCCACCATCTGTGTCACCCTGGGCAAATCATTTAACATCTGTTTGTGTCCATTTTCTTCACTGTAAAATGCAGAACACAGTAGCAAGTATATCATTAGGTTGTTGAGAGGGACAAATGAGAAAACATTGCAAATTGCTTAGCACAGTGTTTAGCCTACAGTAGGCACTATAGAAATGCTCATTCCCTTCCCCTAAAAAAAACTAGCTCAAGAGTTTGGAGGCAGCTCATCATTGGGAATGAAGATCTGCGCTTGACATAGTCCAGCTGTGTGACCCTGAGCCATTCTTTGAATCTCTCAGAGCTCTAGGAAAATCAGGCTAGGTTTCCTGGGATAAGTCCTTTGGTTGGTTGTTGCCTCATAACTGGCCTTGTGATTTCATCAGTGGATGGATCTGCCCACTCAGCCCAGAGAAGAAGGAGAAAGAGTCAGGGACAGGAATTGAACTCACTTCTTCCCACCTCCAGGGGCAGATGCCTGTCAGAATTTACAGCAGGCATTTCAATTCTGTACACCCTTGTCTGGGCTAAGTTGCAAGTGGAACACAGATAAATACATCTTGGAGCCTCTAAGCTACCTAAAGCCTATTCAGTTTAGTAAGTACCAACTACCTATTCTGTCCAGTGAACTTGGCTAAAATTGGTATACTAAGACAAAAATGCAAGGGACAGAGGAGAGAAGGGACCTGATAACAGACTTGTGGAATTACACATATCAAAGGTAGAAAAGGAGGAAGAAAAGTTAGAGGGACCAGTCAAATGTAGACTAAAACCATGTTAGAGAAACAAAGGGAGAAAGGGTTGAAGGAGATACAGGAGTATCAGCTACTACAGTGAGGCCAATCTCACAAGGTAGAGAGGATTTGTTTCTGAAAAGTAACTCTCCAAAGCCTTTTCCTCCCTTTCTCTTAAAACAAGCTTCTGCCACATCAGGAAAGAAACATACAGTATTTAGGAAAGAGCAACTGAGGCTTTTATCAACCAAGTTCAAAGGAAGCAATTTATCCTGATATTGGAGAAAGTAAAGATGTTTCAGAGAAGACCGGTAGTGATGAAGAAAGAATAAGGTACATTGAGAGCCCATGCAGATACATATAACATATATACACACATACATGTAAACAGAGGCATGTATATCTATATAGAGATATACATGTAACCTTCTATGCTCTCTTACAGATTACATGAAAATAGCCTATATTGCTTCTTCTTTCCATATACCAAGTTAAAAGGCTGATGAGCATTTGAGCACCTCCACTAAAGTCTTACTGCCATGCCTCATTATAATATGGAATCAAACCCAGTCTTCCTTTCTAAAAAAATGAGTTTTTTATTTTCTTAAAAAAATTACTTTCATTTCCCAATACTACCTCCTACTCCAACCAAACAGAACCTTTCCTGGTAGCAAAGAAGGCCAGTTAAGAAAAGCAAATGAACACATTGGCCATGTGTGGTAGTATCTATTTTCTTTGGTGGTAAACCACCTCTTGACCAAGAAGAGAGAAGCAGAAATCTTCATAAGTCTTCTCAATCCATTATTAATCATAGCATTATTCTGAGTCATGATGTCTTGATGTTTTCCCAAGTTAACCTGAATTCTTTATAATATTGGGTCATTACATTCATATGCTACAATTTCTTCATACATTTCCCTTGCAACGGTCTTTGTTTCAAAGGATCACAGCCTTAGAACTGAAAGGCAACTCTGAGACAATCTAGTCTACCTTCTTCACTTTACAAAGAAGGATATTGGGGCTTGGTCATCATAATTACACAGGGTTGAATTTGCCTTATACCCCTCCCCCTTTTTGGTTGTGATTCTTAACATTGTTCTGGTAGGAATCATGAATGCAATGATGTTTCCACAATCTGGCTAGCAGCTTCTGTGGGGGTGTAAGATCCACCCACAACCAGCACCCAGAAAGCTGCCAACAGCACAGGTTCTTTTGATCTGCTTAACTAAGGAAAGCAAGGTGAAGGGGTTGACAAGCTTACTTTAATTCAGCATACAAATATCATTCACTTAGTTCAGGGGAAGAGACCAGAACACTGAACTTCAGAGCAAATTACAGACAAATTACAAACATCAACAGACAGACCAAATACAGATTCATAGTTACCAACATCTAGGTTCAGCCTAGGAGCTCAGAACAAGGGCTGGCCCAGAGTCATGTGCACCACGACTGCTGCGGAAATGAGCTCCAGAGAAGAGGAGGCCAACCCCTAGTTTATATCTTTTTCAGCATCAGGGGTGAGTCACACGTACGACTCACCCACGTGACCTAGAATTGTCACAAAGAGGTGACTTAAACCCACATGGTCTAAAAGCCTCTGCTGTCCCAGACATGTAAACTAGGCCCTCCATGGAGTTAGCCCCACCTTGGGCCCCACCTTAGTTGACAATCCACACCCACATAGGTTTTACACCTAATAGGGGTTTGGGCCTGGGGCTTAGCACTTAGTAAGACTCAATGAAATAGCTGAAAAAGCCAAACTCTTCAAGGGCACTTGTTGAACTAACTGCTAAGGAGCCCATTTTGATTACCAACACAAATGAGAGCTGTTATTTCATTTGTGTGGGGAACTTCCAGCTGAGGATGTACTTTCTGCCAATGCAGATCATCAATCATTCTAATAATTATAGTCTGGGAGTTGTTCCAACCGGAAAAGGCTGTGACTAGCCCAGAGTCACATAGACAATACATTGGACTTCAAGGGTCACAGATATGAGGCTGCTCTTGGGAAACCTGTCAAATAGGACACCAGGTTGGCTGGGGGAGAAGCTCAATCAGTCTGCCATCTAGTAGATCTCGCTCTAAGTTGGATTTGGCCTTTGCTTGGGACAATATAGCATGATCCCCATCTAGAGTTGTTTTTGCTTTTGTAAACAACCCACAGTGACATTTCAGATTCCCCACAATCCAAATTTTCTAGGCCTTTCTTTTATGTTTCATGTGTAGTGTCCTTTCATGTCCACAGAAACAATAAGATGGACTGCATGAAGTCTTCCTCTTGGAATTACTTTGTGTTTTCCCATTACAATTGGATGCTCCAAATAGAATGCAAGCTGCTCCTTCTACTTCCTCCCCTCCCCCCAATATCCTTTGATCACTATTTCCACAATTTCCACAATATTGAACAGAATCCAGGGTCAAAAATAAAAACACTGGCAGGTAGTTTTTACATTAATAATAGCTACAGCTGAGAATCCATGAGATTTTTGTAGCAGAGCGGGGTTCTGTTTGAAGGCAGTACTCGGTGAAAAACTCAATTCTGGTATAACTCTATTTCAATTGAAGATATAATCTATCAGAATCACACCTTAATTCATACTGTTTAAATGAAACAAAAATTTGAATATAATCAAAATATCTTTAAAAATATTTTTATTATTACCATACAAACATGAACACTTTCCTGTACAAAGAAGAGCATAAAAATAGTACTGTATCTTAAACTGATTCTCCACTATGCACAGCTGGGTTATTTTCTAGGCATATATCAGACTTAACAACATAGCTCTAACACTGCCTGCTCCACTGCAGGTTTCCCTATGTGCCCATAGTCAGAGAAGTAAGTGGTTGAATCCTAAGTATTTTTTCTCTTCTTGGCAGATGGCCTCTCAAATACATCTTATACCCCAGCTGCTTTTTGCTTGAAGAACTTGGTATTTTTGGCACTCTCTTGACCCCAAGGTGAATCAAAGGACTGGTGTCTTGATCCACAAGGTGGGTTCTGCCTGACAGTCCAAAATTCTTGACCTGCATAACTTTGGGAAGAATTATCTTATCGAAATCATCTCCCAGGATGGGGGCACTGACGCCTCTCCTATACGTCTTCCCCTTCATCCATAAAGAAAGCATCCCGGTGATGGTACTTCTGCAAGATCTTGTGTTTGCCCTTAACAGCTTTGTTGGTAATAACTTTGCCAATTGCTTGGAGTTCAGCTCGTCTTTCCTCTTCCATCAGGTTTTGCATGCGTTCAATCTCCTCTTTCAGGATCCTTGTGGATTGCTCCTTGCTCCCCTCTGTCCCGTTTGATTCTTTTCAGCTCCCAAACTTTCCATGCCTCATATTTCTCCCCATCGTTCTCGTCATCTGTATTGAGTGCATCTAGAGCAGCTAGAACGTTGGTTTTCCTCCGTTTCCTTCTTTGTCTCCTCTTCCACAATCTTGAGTGTGCACTTGTGCCTCTCCTCAGCCAGACATTTTGCCTCCTGGTCCAAACTCCTTTTGCTTCAGTGCTTCTGCCTCACGCTCTTGAACTGTCACTCGGTCCTTTCGAACGCAGACTGGCTTGAGGCGGGATTCCTTTTCACCTTCACTGTTTGTATATTCTTGATACTGGAACTCCAACTCTGATTGTTCACCAGAACGCCCTTCATAGACCACTTCCAGGACTTCCATTTCCTCATTTTCTGTCTCCTGTGCTCGCTGACGCATCATGCCACGCCACCACTCAGTTTCCTCATCATCAATTTCTTCCTCTTCCTCCTCACCACTGTCCTCCCGTTCCAGTTGCCTTGCATCTCCTTCTACTTCAGAATCGCTTTCTCACACCACTTCAGGCTCTACTATTTTCCATTGTCATTGGTGCGGTTCTGCAAATGCCGAAGCTGGGGATCACTAGGTGAATCCTCTTCCTGCTTCTCAGGCTCTGCTTTTTGCTCCTTGGCTTTCTTGATGAACTGAGAATCTTCATCCTCCTCACCTGAGGACTCCATAGGCGCATAGTCTGGCCGCTTCCCAGCCACGGAACATTTCACCTTCACTTTGTCTATTGAAATCTCCCCTTTCTCATTTCGAACTGGGACGGCTCCAGCTGTGAAATGAAGAGGGCGATGCTTCATGAAGGCTCCCATCATGATGGCAGTAGCGACAGCGGCCACTGCAGTCCCGAACCTGAGACCCCGAACCTACAATCTTTTTTTTTAATGTTTTGAAGAGACACTTATGCTCCTTCAACGAAGCATTTATTGCCAAGGATAAGGATAGATAGCACCCTCCTCCAAAAATCCCCTCATTTATAATGGAAAAAAAGTACCTCCTACAAAAGATTAAGTCAGGGAAGAGTGAGACCTCTTATCTAAATACTTAGGGAAAAGTAGGTATGGACTCTGACTTCAATTGTAATCCCTGCCTCCCCAAAAACTGAAACAACAATTTGCTAGAAGGAAAGTTGACATTAGCTAAAAGAACCTAAATAAGCCTCATTACAGGAAGATTAAAAGTATAAAGTTCTGAGAAGGTGCTAACTCATTTTATAAGTTAGAAGGAATGTCTTCATCTGGTACTTCCTTAGATCACTGAATTCACAAGTCCAGTCTCATCTCTAGAATTCTGAAGCCTTGTTTTGCAAAGCTGGCAGCTGAATGAAGAGGGCTGGTGTAGGGGAAAAGACAAGGCTTCTTTCAGCTTCAATGCCACCAGACCCTAAGCTGATGGCCCAAAGATGGCAGGGTATTCTCCCCCCTGAAGTTCCTCTTTCCTTCTCTTTGCATTTCCCCCCAACTCATCCCCAAGAGAATGTGAGCAACCTTGGCTTTTGTTCCCAATTCAAGAGAATACACAATATTTAAGTGACTGTTTCATAAGTATTTACAAAGTTAAGGGACTTTTCTTTGTACCCACCAATTAAACTCCATGCCCTCCAGGTGTTTTCATTCTACTAGGCAGAGTCAAAAGAAAACTTCCACACAAGTAATGTAAAGTATATACTAAGCAATTATAAAACAGAGACTTTGGTTTTGTCTCTGGATTCCCCCAAACCAAATGTAGGCACATAGAAGTCAGTCAGTCAACAAACATTTAGGAAAATATTTACTGAGTGCCAGGCTCTGGGCTACCTTCTGGGAAGACAAAGAATGGCTTTTGCCTTGAAGGAAGTGATGGGGTGTTTGGGTGCTTGTGATTGGACCCTAATTCTAACAGCCTCTGCTTGGGTGCCTGTGCCTGAACCCCAATTCCAAAACCACATCCAGTTCTAAAATCACATCTCTCCCCAGGCTCAAAATACTGTCTCTCTAGCTCAAGGGCAGCAACATACTTATCTCTACTCCTTTCACAGTAGGCAGCTGTGCCTACCTATAGACTGACTTCCTGTGAACTGATAATTGGCTGTGCACTGGGTCATGTCAATATTTACTACTTACTGACCTTACTGACATGTATCCTAGATATAGTCAAATGTATACTCTCTTAAATTTATTTTGTCTAACAAGACATTTGATGAGAGCCACCTAGATATTCCCAGTCAGCCCTGACTGTTGGTTAACTTAGTGACATTTCACAGTCAAAACCACTCCTCCTAGTAGCCCCGCCTTTGGCTATTTCCCAGTGAACTCTGGGTAATATGCCTGCGCAGTAGATACAAAAAGTGCATGTTCCTTTAAGAACTGACCACCCCTTAACCACTCACTAATCCTACCACAAAACACTTAATGGACATGTTTCACCCCTAAATCTCTTATAAAAACTTTTCTTGCACCCCTGTAAGGTTGCAGGTTCCCTAAGAACTCTTGCCCACTGTAAAGCATAATACATCTTTGCCACCTTGACTTAAAGAATGCTTGAGATTATGAATTCATTCCAGATGGCCCCGACCCTCTCCAGTACTCGGGTCCTTGAGGGGTACTCCCCCCTCAATGACCCCGTCTGGGAACTCCAGTCCTAGGAACTTAGTTTTGGGATTCCTGAATCCCAGGGTTTTTCTCCCTCAACAGAAGGATCCCTGCTGCTGAAAGAGCTCACCATTGGATGGAACCTGTAGGAACTCCTGGGTGAGAAGAGCCCCCTATCAATGCAAATTGGTACTTCCCTTCTGCTCTCACCCCCAAATTTCCTATCCTTTGTTGACCTGAAAGTTTGGTTAAAGGAGGCAAACAAGCTAGGTGATAATGCAAATTCATATTGTTTATTCCCTTAAAGCTAGCAGATACCCAGATGAAATCTGTCTGAACAAAAGAATGAGAAGGTTTAAATACATTTTTAGTCCCAACTCAGCATGTCTGTGTTACTCAATTTTATGATCTCCATGTATGTTTAACCATGATACAAGAAAAGGACTTTTCTTAATTGAATAGGTTGTAAATACAGTAAGATAAGAGAGTTGAAAAAGTGTCAATTGAAATTACAACCCAGGATCTCTGTGTTTAATTTGCCATTAACATGCCATAATATAGTATACGTCCATAACATATTAAGATAAGGAAAAGATACATTATACAAGATAGTGTTTCAGTTTAAGGGTCTCATCCTTAATGGCCATAGACAGAGGAAAGAAAGTTCTTAAGTCAGCGCCATCTTAGCTTGTTGACATGAGAAGAGGGATTCTCTGAGTTTACTCAGAGAACAGAGAAGTTGTTAGGTCTAGGCTCTTCTGGTTGATTATTAGCTCAGGCTCTGGCCCTAAATGAAGTTACTAAATTGATATTAAATTATTATCACTTTAAAAAATATTTATTTATTTTTAGTTTTCAACATTCATTTTTTTTAAAAGGTGTTTTATTTATTTTTAGTTTACCACACACGGTTCTACATAGTTTTGAGTTCCAGTTTTTCTCCCCTCCCTCCCCCCTCCCTCCCCAAGACGGCATGAAGTCTCATATAACTGTCATGTATAACTTCGCATTGAATTAATTTATGCTCTAGTCAAGTCGTGGAGAAGAATTTTGACCAATGGAATGAATCATGAGAAAGAAGAAACAGAACCAAAAAAAAAAAAAAACAAAACAAACAAAGAAAAAAAAAACCCCAAAAACAAAAACAAAAGAGAAGCAGAAAAGGCGAGCATGTAGTGTGCCTCAGTCTGTATTCAAACTTCGCAGTTCTTTCTCTGAATGAAGATAGCATTCTCCATCGTGAGTCCCCTGGAATTGTCCTTGCCCCTTTAGGTTGCTGAAAGAAGCGCAGTATGTCAGGGTTGGTCCTCACGGAATCCACATATCTGTGGCTGTGCACAACGTTCTCCTGGCTCTGCTCCGCTCACTCAGCATTATGTCGTGTAGGTTTTTCCAGGTTGTTATGAAGTCTGCATCATCCCCATTTCTTATGGCACAATAGTATTCCATCACCTTCATATACCACAGCTTGTTCAGCCATTCCCCAATTGAGAAATGGTCAAAGGATATGAACAGGCAGTTTTCAGAGGAAGAAATTAAAGCTATCTACAGGCATATGGAAAAATGCTCTGGATCGCTGCTGATTAGAGAAATGCAAATCAAAACAACTCTTAGATACCACATCTCTCCTGTCAGATTGGCTAAAATAACAAATCAGGAGAATGATAAATGCTGGAAAGGATGTGGGGAAATTGGAACATTGTTGCATTGCTGGTGGAGTTGTGAGCTGATCCAGCCATTTTGGAGGGCGGTGTGGAACTATGCCCAAAGGGCTATAGAAATGTTCATACCCTTTGACCCAGTAATACCACTTCTAGGGTTGTATCCCAAAGAAATCATGCAAGCGGGAAAAGGACCCATATGTACAAGAATATTTATAGCAGCTCTCTTTGTGGTAGCCAAGAATTGGAAAGCAAAGGGATGCCCATCAACATTCATTTTTATAAGATTTTGAGCTCTAATTTTCCCCTCCCTCCTTACACTTCCCCCTCCACAAGATGGCATGCAATTTGATATAGGCTATACATGTATAATCATATTAAACATATTTCCACATTAGACATGTTGTGAAAGAAGAATCAGAACAAAAGGGAAAACCACTAGAAAGAAAAAACAAAAGCAAAAAAGAGAAAATAGTATACTTAGATGTGCATTCAGACTCCATAGTTCTTTCTCTAGATATGGATAGCATTTTCCATCATGAGTCTTTTGGAGTTGTCTTAGATCCTTGCACTGCTTAGAAGAGCTAAGTCTATCAAAGTTAGTCATCATGCAGGGTTGCTGTTACTGTGTACAATGTTCTCCTGGTTCTACTTACTTCACTCAGCATCTGTTCATGTAAATCTTATCAGGTTTTTCTGAAATCTGTCTGCTTATCACTTTTTATGGAACACTAGTATTCCATTACAATCATATACCACAATTTGTTCAGTCATTTCCTCAATTGATGGGCATGCCCTCAATTTCCAATTCTTTGTCACCACAAAAAGAGCTGCTATAGATATTTTTGTACATGTGGGTCCTTTCCCTTTTTGTATGATCTCTTTGGGATACATACCTAGTAGTGGTATCGCTGGATCAAAGGGCATGCACAGTTTTATAGCTCTTTGGGCATCATTCCAAATTGCTCTCCAGAATGGTTGGATCAGTTCACAACTCCACTAATAATACATTAGTGTTCCAATTTTCCCACATCTTCTCCAACATTTATTATTTTCCTGTTTTGTCATGTTAGCCAATCTGATAGGGATTTAGAGCATTTTATATGACTATGGATAGCTTTAATTTCTTCATCTGAAAACTGCCTGTTCATATCCTTTGATAATTTATCAATTGGTGAATGATTGTGTTCTTATAAATTTGACTCAGTTCTCTATATATTTTAGAAATGAGACCTTCAGCAGAGATACTGGCTGCAAAAATTGTTTTCCAGCTTTCTGCTTCCCTTCTCGTCTTCATTGCATTGGCTTTGTTTGTGCAAAAAACCTCTTAATTTAATGTAATCAACAGTATCCACTTTGCATTTCATAATGTTCTCTATCTCTTGTTTGGTCATAAATTTCTTCCCTTCTCCATTGGTCTGACACATAAACTATTCATATGCTCTCTAGTGTCTTTAATAGGAATTGGTGTTGTATTTGGTCCAAAGCTTTATCTGCATCTATTGAGATAATCATATGATTTCTGTTAATTTTGTTATTGACATAGTCAATTATGCTGATAGGTTTCCTGATATTGAATCAGCCCTGCATTCCTGGTATAAATCTCACCTGGTCATAGGGTATTATGTTCATGATAAGTTGCCATAACCTCTTTGCTAATATTTTATTTTAAAATTTTGCATCTATATTCATTAGGGAAATTGTTACATAATTTTCTTTCTCTGTTTTGGCTCTCCAAAGTTTTGGCACCATATTTGTATGATAAAAATAATTTGGCAGGACTTCTTTGTCTGTTTTTCCAAATAGTTCATATAGTATAGGAACTAATTGTTCTTTAAATGTTCAGTGGAATTCACTTGTAAATCCTTATGGCCCTGGAAATTTTTTCTTAGGGAGCTCATTGATGTTTCATTCAATTTCTTTTTATGAAATGGGGTTATTTAAATATTTTATTTCATCTTCTGTTAATCTGGGCAATTTATATTTTGGTAAATATTCATCCATTTCACTTAGATTGTCATATTTATTGGCATACAGTTGGGCAAAATAGCTCCTAATTTTAGTTTTAATTTCCTCTTCATTGGTGGTGAATCCACCCTTTTCATTTTTGATACTGGTAATTTGGTTTTCTTCTTTCTTTCATTAAATCAAATTGATCAAAGATTTATCAATTTTATTGTTTTTTTTTTCAAAAAACCAGGTCTTAGTTTTATTGATTACTTCAATAGTTTTCTTAATTTCAGTTTTCTTAATCTCTCCTTCGATTTTTAGAATTCCTACTTTGGTATTTAATTGGTGGCTTTTAATTTGTTCTTTTTCTAGCTTCTTTAGTTGTATGCCCAAGTCATCAATCTCCTCTTTCTCCATTTTATTCTTGTAACCATTGAGAGATATAAAATTTCTCTTAAGAACTGCTTTGGCTGCACCCCATAAGTTACGGAATGTTGTCTCCTTATTAACAGTCTCTTGTATGAAATTATTAATTGTTCTATGATTTGTTGTTTGACCCACTCATTCTTTAGGATTAGATTATTTGGTATCCAATTAATTTTAATCCATCTTTCCATGACCTTTCATTACATGTAATTTTTATTGCATCATGATCTGAAAAGGGTACATTTAATATTTCTGCCTTTCTCCACTGGATTGTGAGGCTTTCATCCCTACTACATAGTCAGTTTTTGTGTATGTGCCATGTACCACTGAGAAAAAAGTATATTCCTGTCTACCTCCATTCAACTTTCTCTAGAGGTCTAACTTTTCTAATATTCTAATTACCTCCTTAACTTCTTTCTTCTTTATTTTGTGTTTAGATTGATCTAATTCTGAGAGGTGGAAGTTGAGGTTTCCCACTAGTACAGTTTTATTGTCTATTTCTTCCTGTAACTCCTTTAACTTCCCTCTAAGAATTTGGATGCTGCACCACTTGATGCAAATATGCTTATTATTGTCTATTGTACCTTTAGCAGGATATAGTTTCCTTCCTTATCCCTTTTTTCCTAGTATCATTCATTTTATTCTATGCAGTTGTACTTGATGAAGCATATAACCATAAACTCAAAAGTTATTAGCAAAATATGATTCCAGGTGTCTGGGGAGAAAACAACAACAATAACAATACTATCCTGTCTCAAGAAGCTGTTGGATTCACTAAGGTCCAGCGAAGAGAAATGTAGAAATTAACTAGAAGAGAGAGAGAGAGAGAGAGAGAGAGAGAGAGAGAGAGATAGGTAGAGAGAGCGAACGACAGAAAGAGACACACAGAAAGAGAGAGAGAGAGAGAGAGAGAGAGAGAGAGAGAGAGAGAGATGGATAGACAGATGAGATAGATAGATAGATGATAGATAGATAGATAGACCAATTATAGGCTGGGGACATGGAAAATATGAAATAGATCGTGAAACTAAATAAAGTCAATGGAACTATACAGTGACAGCCCGAAGAACTCTAAGCTCAAATGCTAGACTGCAGTGGAGAAGCACTACTCAAATTCAAAATTATACTTATAGAAGCACTACTGCTGTTTTTTTCTTTTTTTAAAATTAATTTTTAATTTTTAGTTTACAAAACTCAGTTCCACAAGTTTTTGAGTTTCAAATTTTCTCTCCCTCCCTCCCTCTCCTCCCCCCCCCACCAAGATGGCACATAATCTGATATAGGTTCTACATATACCTTTGCATTGAACTTATTTACACAATAGTCAAGTTGTAAAGAATTATAACCATTGGAATGAATCATGAGAAAGAAGAAACAAAACCAAAAAAGAAGGAAAAAAAGAGAGCAAATAGTTTGCTTCAATCTGCATTCAGATTGAGGGTAGAAACGAATATCCTTTTTCTCAGTGGTACATGGTACATATATGAAAACCGACTATGTAGTAGGGATGCCCATTTTTATAGCCTTTAGGGCATAGTTCCAAATTGCTCTGCAGAATGACTGGATCATTCAGAACTCCACCATCAATGTAATAGCGTTCCTATTTTCCCACATCTCCAGCATCCGGTTTTGTCATGTTAGCCAATCTGACAGGAAAGATGTAGTACCTAAGAGCTGTTTTGATTTGTATTTCTCTAATCAATAGTGATTTAGAGCATTTTTTCATATGACTATAGCTATCTTTAATTTCTTCCTTTGAAAACTGCCTGTTTATATCCTTTGACCATTTATCAATTGGGGAATGACCTGTATTCTTATAAATTTGACCCAATTCCCTGTATATTTTAGACACGAGGCCTTTATTAGAGACACTGGTTGTAAAAATTCTTTCCCATTTTTCTGCTTCCCTGTTATTCTTTGTTGCATTGGCTTTGTTTATACAAAAACTATTCAATTTAACATAATCAAAATTATCCATTTTTTATTGCACAGTGATCTCCATCTCTTGCAAAAATTCTTCCCTTCTCCATAAATCTGACAGGTAAACTATTCCTTGCTCTCCCAAATTGCTTATAGTATCATAGTCCAATCCCTCTGATCTTTTAATTGAGAAGTGCAAGGTCCTGTGTGATCCTGACTGTAGCTCTGCAATATTTGAATTGTTTCTTTTTTTTCTCTTTCATTTCTATTTATTTAATATTTTTAGTTTTCAGCATTGATTTTCACAAGAGTTTGAAATACAAATTTTCTCCCCATTTCTACCCTCCTCTCCCACTCCAAGATGGCATATATATTGGTTGCCCCATTCCCCAGTCAGCCCTCCCTTCTGTCACCCCACTCCCCCCACCATCCCCTTTTCCCTTACTTTCTTGTAGGGCAAGACAGATTTCTATGCCCCATTGCCTGTATATCTTATGTCCTAGTTGCATGCAAAAACTTTTTTTAACATCTGCTTTTAAAACTTTGAGTTCCAAATTCTCGCCTCTCTTCCCTTCCTTCCTGCCCTCTCTAAGAAGGCAAGCAATTCAACATAAGCCACATGTGTATTATTATTTAAAACCCTTCCACAATAATCATGTTGTGAAAGACTAACTATATTTTGCTCCTTCCTATCCTATCCCCCTTTATTCAATTTTCTCCCTTGACCCTGTCCCTTTTCAAAAGTGCTTGCTTTTGATTACCTCCTCCCCCTATCTGCCCTCCCTTCTATCATCCCGCCTTTTTTTACCTCCTTCCTCCTTCTTTCCTGTGGGGTAAGATACACAATTGAGTGTGTATGGTATTTCCTCCTCAGGTCAAATCCAACGAGAGCAAGATTCACTCATTCCCCCTCACCTGCCCCCTCTTCCCTTCCAACAAAACTGCTTTTCCTTGCCACTTTTATGCAAGATAATTTAAGCTATTCTATGTCTCCCTTTGTCCCTCTCTCAATATCTCATCCCCTAATTTGATTTTATTTTTTTAGGTATCATCCCTTCATATTCAACTTGCCCTGTGCCCTCTGTCTATATATACATATATACGTACATACATATATATACATATATACATATATATATACATGTATATATGTATATATAAATATATGTATGTATATTCCCTTCAGCTACCCTAATACTGAGGTCTCACGAATTATACACATCATCTTTCCATGTAGGAATGTAAACAAAACAGTTCAACTTTAGTAAGTCCCTTGCAATTTCTTTTTCTTGTTCTTTTTCTTGATTACCTTTTCATGCTTCTCTTGATTCTTGTGTTTGAAAGTCAAATTTTCTATTCAGCTCTGGTCTTTTCACTGAGAAAGCTTGAAAGTCCTCTATTTTATTGAAAGTCAGTATTTTGCCTTGGAGCATGATACTCAGTTTTGCTGGGTAGGTGATTCTTGGATTTAATCCTAGCTCCATTGACCTCTGGAATATCATATTCCAAGCCCTTTAATGCCTTAACGTAGAAGCTGCTAGATCTTGTATTATCCTGATTGTGTTTCCACAATACTCAAATTGTTTCTTTCTGGCTGCTTGCAGTATTTTCTCCTTGATCTGGGAGCTCTGGTATTTGGTGACTATTCCTAGGAGTTTTCTTTTTGGGATCTTTTTCAGGAGACAATTGGTGGATTCTTTCAATTTCTATTTTACCCTCTGGCTCTAGAATATCAGGGCAGTCCTCCTTGATAATTTCTTGAAAGATGATATCTAGGCTCTTTTTTTTGATCATGGCTTTCAGGTAGTCCAATAATTTTTAAATCATCTCTCCTGGATCTATTTTCCACGTCAGTGGTTTTTCCAATAAGATATTTCACATCGCCTTCCATTTTTTCATTCTTTTTGGTTCTGTTTTATAATATCTTGATTTTTCATAAAGTCACTAGCTTCCACTTGCTCCAATCTCATTTTTAAGGTAGTATTTTCTTCAGTGGTCTTTTGGACCTCCTTTTCCATTTGGTTAATTCTGCCTTTCAAGGCATTCTTCTCTTCATTGGCTTTTTGGAGCTCTTTTGCCATTTGAGTTAGTCTATTTTTTAAGGTGTTATTTTCTTCAGTATTTTGGGGTCTCCTTTAGCAAGTCATTGACTTGTTTTTCATGATTTTCTCACATCACTCTCATTTCTCTTCCCAATTTTTCTTCTGCTTCTCTTACTTGCTTTTTCAAGTTGTTTTTGATCTCTTCCATGGCCTGAGATCAGTTCATGTTTTTTTTTGAGACTTTTGATGTATGCTCTTTGACTTTGTTGACTTCTTCTGGCTGTGTGTTTTGGTTTTCTTTGTCACCAAAGAAAGATTCCAAAGTCTGATTATGAATCTGAGTCCATTTTCACTGCCTGGCCACGTTCCCAGCCAACTACTTTACTTGACCCTTGAGTTTTCCATCAGGGCATGACTGCTTGTTGAGTATAGAGTACTTTGTCCCAAGCTTGAGGGGCTGTGCTGTTGTTCTCAGAGCTTTTTCTACACAGCAAGTTCTGCCACACCAGCACTTCTCCTCCCCCAAGAACAGCCAACCCAGACCACAACTCAGATATGAGCAGACTCTTCACTCCTGCTCTGATCCACCACTTTTTTCCTCCCACCAGGTGGGCCTGGGGCTGGAAGCAATTGTGGCTGTAGTTCTGTAGCTGCACCCCCTCCGCTGCCCCCAGGACGGTGGCCAAACCACAACCTCCTTTTACCATAGTTTTTCCACTAACTTTCTCTTTTGTCTTTGGTGTTTGTGGGTTGTGAAGTCTGGTAACTGCCACAGGTCATTGATTCAGGGCGCTAGGGCCTGTTCTGCCCAGCTCCCAGTCTGGCTGATCCTGCCACTGCCCATGCTGGGCCCTGCTCCTCTCTGCTCCTAGCTCCGTGCGATAGACTTTAACCAGCAACCATCCAGGCTGTCCTGGGCTGGAGCCTTGGTTCCCTCCACTCTTCTGTGGCTCCTGCAGTTCTAGAAGTAGCTCAGAGCCATTTTTTATGAGTGTTTGGAGGGTCCTGGGGGAGAGCTTTAGGTAAATCCCTGCTTTCCAGCCAACATCTTGGCTCCATCCTGAATTGTTTCTTTCTGGCTGCCTGTAGTATTTTCTCCTTTTCTTGGTAATTCTGGAATTTCACTACAATATTCCTTGGAGTTTTCAACTTGGGATCTTTTTCAGGGGGTGATCATTGGATTCTTTCAATGACGATTTTGCCTCTGGTTCTAGGACTTTGGGGTAGTTTGCCTTGATAATTTTTTGGAAGATACTGTCCAGGCTCTTTTTCTCATCATGGCTTTCTGGTAGACCAATAATTCTTAGATTACTTCTCCTGGATCTATTTTCCAGGTCAGTTATTGTCCAATGAGATATTTTATGTTTTCTTTTATTTTTTCATTCTGTAGGTTTTGTTTGACTGATTCTTGATGCCTCGCATGGTCATGAACTTCTACTTGCTCAATTCTAATATTTAACAAATTGTTTTCTTCACATGGCTTCAGTACCTCTCTTTCCATTTGGCTAATTTTACTTTTCAAGGAGTTATTTTCTCCTATTAGGTTCTGTAATTTTTCTTTTGCCTCTCTAATTTGGCTTTTAAAATTCTCCTTGAGCTCTTCCAGGAATGCTTTTTGGGCTTGAGACTAGATCATATTCCCTTTTGAGGTTTCAGGTGTGGCTATAGTGTCAATGCTGACCTCTACTGAATTTGTATTTTGATATTCTCTGTCCCCATAATAAGATTTTATGGTCTTTTTTATTTTTCTAGTTTCCTTCTTCATGTTGTTTTTCTTTTTCCTGGCTTTTAAAGTAGATCTCTGCTTCTGAGGCCCAGGGGGCTCTGTCCCAAGCTTCTTGTCCTGGGGACTAGGGGCCTGGTTACTGGCTTTGTGTGCTGTGGCTTGTCAGCTAGAAGCTATATACTGTTGCAGATCAGCTGGTGCTTAGCTAGAGCTGGCTGGTTTGTACCAAGGTCAAGGTCAGTGAAGTCTTTCTGAGTTTTCCCAGGGTTGCACTGAAGCTCTCAGCGAGAAGTGTGTGGGAAGGGTGGTCTGCCTGCTGGAAGTCTCCTCCTCTCCTATGGCTGGGCATGGGGTCCTGGTGTTGGCACTTGTTGGCTCCACCCCCCTGGGGCTAAGGAACTCCTGCTAGTCTGCTGCAATTCATCCTGCTGGGATACTTCCTGTCCTGCACTGGTCCCTTTCTGCCACAGCAAGAGGACCCCTTCTCCCTAGCTTCCTCAGCTAAAAGACTGCTGTGCCCCTACTTCTGGCTCCTCTATTCCATGGTTTTTCCTAGGGCAGTATTCTCTGGGTTATTCAAGGTCAACAAGGGAGGGATGAAAGGATTTACAGTTTACTCTGTCATCATGGATCCCAGAAGTTAAAGAAGGTGAGTTTCAGTCTTTCTCTTCCTCTTCGCCATCTTCGTTGGGCTTGCAGCCATGAAGGTCGAGCTGTGCAGCTTCAGCGGGTACAAGATCTACTCGGCTCACAGGAGGTGCTACCCCAACACGAACAGGAAGGTTTTCCAATTTTTGAATGCCAAATGTGAGTCTCCATTCCTTTCAAAGAGGAACCCCCGGCAGATCAATTGGACTGTCCTGTATAGAAGAAAGCACAAGAAGGGACAGTTGGAAGAGATTCAAAAGAAAAGGACATGCCAGGCTGTCAAATTCCAGAGGGCCATCACTAGGGCTTCTCTTGCTGATATAATGTCCAAGAGGAAACAGAAACCTGAAGTTAGAAAGGCCCAACGAGAACAAGCCATCAGGGCTGCCAAGGAAGCAAAAAAAAAACTAAGCAAGCAACAAAGAAGACAGCTGCATCTGCTGCTAAGGCTCCTACAAAGGCAGCACCTAAACAAAAAACTGTGAAGCCTGTCAAAGTTGCTGTGCCCCGAGTTTGTGGAAAATATTAATTGTCTACTAAATTGGATTAAATAAAACAAAATTTAAAGCAAAAATAAAAAAAAAACAAGGTGAGTTTCAAATCTTTAGACTGTGGGCTAATAGCCCCAGGAGTAGCTGCTGCTAAAGGCTCTGTGCTTTTGTCTCTGACAGACTCCCATCCTGCACTGGGAGGCCTGGGGATCAGCATGGCAGCTGTTGATTCAGCCTGCTGCACCTGCTTCCACTCCATTATGCTCAGGTGTAGTTCCACATGCTCAGTGCTCTCCCAGCTTTATGCAACAGAACCTTCCCTTCGACCTCCTGTACTCTCCTAGGCTGGAAATCTGCCACACTCTGTCTCCTAGTGGATTCTACCTCTCTCAGATTTGTTTAGATTCACTTCTTAAGAGGAATCTGAAAGAATTCCTTTTACATTTCTGACTATACTCTTTACTTGTTTATGGGCATGATCTCCAGACCTTTTTTTTTTAGTTTGACTTTTTTATTATTTAATATTGTTAGTTTTCAACATTTATTTCCATGAGATTTTGAGTTGCAAATTTTCTCCCCATTTCTGCCCTCCCCTACCCTAAGATGGCATATATTCTCATTGCCCCTTAACCCAGTCTGCCCTCCCTTCTGTCGCCCCACTCCCCTCCATCCCCTTTCCCCTTACTTTCTTGTAGGCAAGATAAATTTCTATACCCCACTGCCTGTATATCTTATTTTCCAGTTGCATGTAAAAACAGCTTTTTTTGAGCATTTGTTTTTAGAATTTTGAGTTCCAAATTCTCTCCCTTCTTCCCTCCCCACCCACCCTCCTTGAGAAGGCAAGCAATTCAGCATAGATTACACTTGTACCCTTATGCAAAACACTTCCATGACAGTCATGTTGTAAAAGACTAACTATATTTCCCTCCTTCCTATCCTGTCCCTGTTTATTCAATTTTCTCCCTTGACACTGTCCCTTTTCAGAAATGTTTTCTTCTGATTACCTCCTCCCCCTATCTGCCCTCCCTTCTATCATCCCCCCCTTATCCCGTCCCCCCTAATTTCCTGTAGGGTAAGATACCCAACTGAGTGTGTATGTTATTACCTCCTTAAGCCAAATCCAATGAGAGCAAGATTCACTCAATCCCTTTCACCTACCCTCTCTTCCCTTCCAATAGAACTGCTTTTTCTTGCTACTTTTATGTGAGATAATTTACTCCATTCTATCTCTCCCTTTCTCCTCCCAATATATTCCTCTCTCACCCTTTGATTTTATTTTTCTAGATATCATCCCTTCATATTCAACTCATCCTGTTCCCTCTGTCTATATATATGTATACTCCCTTCAACTATCCTAATACTGAGAAAGGTTTCATAAGTTACAAATATCGTCTTTCCATGTAGAAATGTAAACAAAACAGTTCCACTTTAGTAAGTCCCTTATGATTTCTCTTTCCTCTTTCCCTTTTCATGCTTCTCTTGATTCTTGTATTCGAAAGTCAAATTTTCCGTTCTGAGTACCAGGTGATCAGCTCTGGTCTTTTCATCAAGAAAGCTTGAAAGTCCTCTATTTTATTGACAATCCATATTTTTCCCTGGAGTATTATACTCACTTTTGCTGGGTATTGTGGACTTGTGGGTTGTCATGGGAAACCACTTAGGACCTGGAAATGATTGTTTGTAGTGCTTCTACTGCAGTTTAGAGAGCATTCCCCACTTTGAAATTGATAAACCTCTACTTGATTACTGGCACTCCTGTCTCTAGGCCTGCTTTCTGTGGCTCCAAGTACTCCCAGGTTAGAGACTGACTCAGTAAAATCCTGTTAACATCCACATTAATCAATTCCAGTATGGACTGTTCTTTTCTAATATTTTGACATTGCTTATTTTGAGGTGCACTTTCTTCATATGGATATTAATAGATTTAATTTCATCTTTGAAAATTGTTGCATATTTTGGACACGTATCTATTTGAGAATAGCTCTTAGTATTACATATTTGTTGTAAGACTAAGACAATTCTCTATATATCTTGGATATATGAGACATATATACAATTTGTAAGGAAATACCCCACATATCTTGAATATGCAAGGTCTGTCAGACATATGACAATCAATTTTTCCCCCATTCATTACTTTCAATTTCTTATTGTAGCCAAATTTCATTTATCCATGGAAAAACTTATGCATTTTACACAATCAAAATTGTCTCTTTTATCTTTCAAGATTACCTCTGTTTCTATGTTTGGTTATGATTTCTCCTTTCTAAACATAGTTGTGAAAGTAACCTCCTATTTTTCTCTTTTTTTGTTCTAATTTACTCTGATTGGAGCTTATAATGGTATATGGTGCAAGAAACTAATCTAAATGTATTTTCTGCAAACTGCTTCCTAAGTTTCTCCAAAGTTCTTATTTACCCAAATGTTACATTATTATAGAAGTTACTATTATTATTTTACCCAAATCTGTGCTTTTTACAGGAATAGGGAGTCCTGACTATGAAGCTCCCTCTATTTACATAGACCAGCAGCTGTTCTGTAAAGATTTAGAAAGTTTCCTAGGGGATTGAAATTTCAAGTTATTTGCGCAGGGATTCATAACTAGCATGCATTAGAGGTGACATCTGAATGAAGGTTGCTATCAATGCTGGCCTGCTTTTCACTAGTTCACACTGCCTCTTAGAACCTCATTGCTACTTCTCAGTATATGACACTCATATGTTCTACAATAGGAGGTTGATAATACCAGCTGTATAATTTTGAACAAGTTACTGCCCCTTTTTGTACCCACATTTCACTGCAGAATCATCAATAGTTAATAAATATCTGATATGTGCCAGTCACTGTGCTAAGGATGGAGGATTGGAATATTAAGCAAATCTCTAAAGTCTCTTCCACCACTACTGTTTGATGATTATTTTGAAAACAAAGAATTTTGAAGTCACACTTAAATTCATTGTAATTCATATTTATTTTGTCTTTATTCAAGCACTATTAGACTTGAACCATATCAGAGCTATAGTTATATATGATAGATAGATAAATAGATAGATAGATAGATAGATAGATAGATAGAGGTGCCACATTCTTCATCTCCTTGACTACTAACAGATTCATAGATTGTTAAACAAGAATGAATTTCAGAGATCCTATAGACCTTAGAGATCATATAAGTCAACTCCTTCAGATGATAAATGAGGAAATTGAATCCCAAGGAAAGGAAGTAGTTTGTCCAAAGTCATACAGCCAAATTATGGAAGAATAGAGATCAGAGCCACACTATTTTGAGTCTCAGTCCAAGTTTTTTGCCTCTATAGTGCATTGTCTTTTCCTCTTTCAAAATCCTCTAAATTGCTCCCAATGACTATACCAAATTGTGAATACAAGAAGTTTATTACAAAACAAAGATGGAGTAATATGTGAGGATGCCGCATTAATCATAGAACTGGTGTAGCTCCTTTGCCAGGATGGTTTCTTGTTTGGTGCTGGCAGCCGTGATGGTGACCAAATAGATTACCCCTCCACTGGAGCTGTCCCTGCCCATGGCCAGAACAATAGCTATTGAGAGTTTTGAACAGGTGTATTGGCAACCAAAAATGGGCTCCTTAGCACTTAGTCAACAAGTGCCCTTGACTAGTTTGGCTTTTTCCCCTGAACTGAATGCTGTTTGTATGTTGGACTGGAGTAAGCTTGTCGGCCCCTTCACCTTGCTTCCCTTGCTTGAGCTGATGGAAAGAACCTGTGCTTTCCCGGTCAATGCCTTCACCTTGCTTAAGCTGATGAAAAGAACCTGTGCTTTCCCCGGCGTACCTTACACCCCCGCAGAAGCTGGATGGTTAAAAGCAGCTCCCGTTGGAGCCAGAGGCTGCTATAGCCACAGCCACAGCCACAGCCACAGCCACAGCCAAAGCAGGAGCTGCCAGTGGCAGAGCTGACCTACGGGAGGAAGCTGAACAAGGACTTCAGGCCAGTGGGTAATCTTTTTACCATAGAGGGGGAAGCATGATTTTGCTTTACGCAATCATGCTTCTCTGTAGCCTCCTGGTTACTCTTTCAAGGCGTACTTATTGGGCCTGGAAGCTTTTGATCAATATATCAAAATGGGGTTGCTGGTTCATGGGTTGGTTACTGTGGAGCCTAAATATATGTTTTGATTCTTCTGCCTTCTACTTTGAGAGTTTCTTATATCCGGCGGTTCTGAACCTTTCAGACATGTTTATGATCCTCTTTGAGATTATAAACTCTGCCCTCCTAATACAACAGGCAGAGGAAGAGGCAGGTTTATCCTGGTTCAAGAACCTCTTCTCTGTCTCTCCAGGCTATTCTCAGAGTTCAGGATATCCACCCCTTTGGGAGGTTTATCCCCCCTTTTTTGTTTCTCCCTCCCCATAGACCACTATTCTAGTCCTAATTTCTCCCTTCCTTTCCCCCAAAGGATTGTTACCATTAATAGTGAATTGTTGCCACTCCTCAGGGGACATGCCTGGTTTATAGGTGGCATCCACATAGCCATAAATGTAGGTGCTCCCAGAGCCCCCTATAGCAAAAGGCTGTCGAGTCAGCATCCCTTGTAAGGTCCCGTACACCTGGGATGAGGTAATCAAGAAATAAGATGATGATGATGGTGATGGTGATGATGGTGATGATGACTTATACAGCACTTAATCTGTGCCAGGCACTGTGCTGAGCACTTTACAATTGTTATCTTATTGGATCTTCACAACAACCTGGGGAAGGAGGTGGTATTAGTATCCCCATTTAACAGATGAGGAAACTGAGGCAAAAACAGGTTAAGTAACTTGCCCAGGGTCACATAGCTAGTATTTTCAAGGTCAGATTTGAAATCAGGTTTTCCTGACTACAGTCTTCCTCTTTTGAAGCCCCATAGGAGAAAGGTTCATTTCCTAGCCAGGCCTCAGATTCCCCACTTCAGGCCTCACATGGAAATGACACATTAATTTACAGCAACTCCTAGTAGTTCTGGCCTTCATTGCAGGATGAGTTGTGACCTCTCTGGCTAATTTTGGGAGGGTCTTATCTGGCCTTCTTGGTATGGATCCCAGCCAGTCACCATCAAAGGGGCTGAAAGCTCTTCCTGGTATTTATAAGTGATATTCCTCACTCTGTTTGAGTCTCAGTCCAAGATTTTTGCCTCTATAGCACATTGTCTTTTCCTCTTTCAAAATCCTCTGAATTGCTCCCAATGACTATACCAAATTCTGAATACAAGAAGTTTATTACAAAACAAAGATGGAGTAGTATGTGAGGATGCCGCATTAATCATAGAACTGGCATAGCTCCTTTGCCAGGATGGTTTCCTGTTTGGTGCTGGCAGCCATGATGGTGACCAAATAGAGTACATGGATGCCACCTATAAACCAGAAATGTCCCCTGAAGAGTGCCAACAGTTCACTATTAATGGTAACAATCCTTTGGGGAAAAGGAAGGGAGAAATTAGGACCAGAATAGTGGCCTTTGGGGAGGGAGAAACAAAAAAGGGGGGATAAACCTCCCAAAGGGGTAGATATCCTGAACTCTGAGCAGACAGAACAAGGTGGGGTGGTTCTTCCAGCTCCATCCTAGGGAGATTGACAGTCATTGTTTCCTAAAGTACCACACTCCTGTGCCTCTCTCAAATCCTCATAAATCAAACACGAAGACCTACAACTGTAAGACTCCAAACTCCGATTTCACTACACTTCTGATTTTTCCCTGTCCCCACTTTGTTATTTGCTTCCCCCTCTCCACCCCAACACAAACTACAACTTCATTTGATGTGTCCTGAAGTCCTTCTCATTGTGTCAAAGAGGGCTACATCCTCTTTCCCTTTACCTACCCACTACAATCTCCCTACTCTGTGTGAGTTAAGGAGCATTCAAGTAGGGGAATGTAATGAAGAGGGAGATATCTAGCTGCAGTAGTTTGGGTGGGGAGTATATGAAGAAGAGAACAAAAAATCCCAAGACTGTTCTTGACTCACACCTACAAAGCTCCATCTGGTAGGTGGCCATGTCAGCTATGGCCTGGGCATCAGCAGCTCAACCAGACAATGAACAATAGATTCATTGGTGCAGAAGGGCCAGCTTGTTAAACACTTACATCACTATAGCTGCTCTGAATGATAGAGGAAGGAGATGATAAGGGAGAGGGTATTAAGGAAGTGACATGAGGAATAAATCCTTATTTGCTCATCCTTTCCAGTTATACTTCTCCATTATCCTAGAATTCTCCCTCTTAGCAAAGATATCCCACACCCCAGTATCTCTATTTCACTTAAATATACCCTAATTTCTTTTGGTGATCTGCTTCCAGCTTCTTGTTATACCAGCCCCTCCTTTATTATTCACATTGATCTCTATCTGTTCCAAAACTAACTCCGCAAAGCTCCTTATGCCCAGACTAGGCAACATGCCTGTCTTGGGGAGAGCCCCCTAATCCCTGATCCTCCCCTGATACTTACCCTGCAGAAACGTGGGAATCAGAACCCACCATGACACCAACATCAAACTCCACTGCCATTATAGTTGTCTAGAGAAACATAGACTTTTAGGGTATCGAAGCTGAAAGAGACCTTTGCACTCTCTTCTTCATTTTACAGGTTACAGGAAACAGATACCCCAAAGTTGTTACAAGTTTGGTTAGTGGCTAAGCTGGAAGTGGAACCAAGGGATCTGACTTCCAATATACTATCTTTGTATTATGCCCCAGTCCTTTACATGGCAGGGAAGAGGTATCTCAACCCAGCTAAGGGTTAGACTCTTTCCCCCAATCAGAAATTCCCGGGGGATTAGAATTCCATGTAGGAATTAGATTTCCCCAAATGAAATCCTTCCCTACCATAGGGAAAAGAATATTGCGAAAATCCCAGGGACCACCTGTTACCTTTTTGGGGAGGGAAGGTTGTGGGTACCTCTCTAGGCCTGGTTGTTCCCATATTGAAGTGACCTCCAGTGTACAAAGTTGGAATGTGTGATATTTTGTATCTAGATATGGTATAATACTAGCTAAGAGGGTGACCATGAATTTGTAAAATGGGAATTGTTCCTTGGCTCCCCCCAATAAGTTTAGATGATTCTCATGGTAAGTTCTCAGGATGGTGAAGTGAGGGTTGGGAGCTCAGTCATGAGGACTTTTTTTTAAACTGAAGAGATATAGTTAGGCTGATTTTGATAAGGAGGAAATGTATTTCTCTTGTAGCCAGAGGAGAAATCTTGAGTTCCAAAAAAGCTGGAATCTGTGGTCTGAACCTGGTTACAACATCATATACTTATGCTTGACTGGTTTGTAAATATCCATTATTATTATCCCTGCTGCCTGACGTAAAAATCATTACCAGAAAACTGTCCTAATGACTTATTGTGACTTATTTAAGCCAGACCACTCAGTATCTACAAACTGGCTATGATTTACCTTCCTGCCCTTATCTCTTACCATTGTCCTTTAAGTACTTCATTCTTTAGCCACACATTTACCAGTTGTCCATCATGATTCAGAGGCCCTGAGTCCAATCTTAGGCCTGCTACTAAATAGTTGTATGATCTTGGTCTGATCATTTCAACTCTTTAATCCTCAGTTTCCCCAACTATAAATAAGGAATTCCTCTCTCAAGTCCCTTCTGATTCTATGTCCCACATTTTCTTACCTCAATGCCTTTCTTCATGTCTTTCCCTATATCTGTTATGACAAGCAGGGTGAAACTTCTCACTGTGTTTTTCTTTTGGAATGCAATAAGGGATAGCAATAAGGCAATCAAGTGCCTTTGAGTCTTGCCTTTGTTTCAATCAGGAGTCTTTGATTGAATCAAGAGTCTTCAATGACCTGTTTAAGTCACAAGAAAGCCTAAGCCACATGAGGTTGAGTCACACTGTTGTGATCCCCTCCAACCCTGAAGAAGTGTATATGTATGCTCTGAGGTTAGCATTTTGCTTTGGGGGCTCACTCATTGGAAGATTATTCTTGTGACTCGGCCAGATGAGAGGCTCTGGGTAGCTGTTAAGGTGCCCCCCCCCCCACTTTGAAAACCCAGATGTTGGTGCTTCTCTCTCTGGTAATTATGTATGTATTTCTATGAACAGACAGTTAGAAGCCATGTCTGCTGATTTGTGTTATTTGCTCTGTTTATATAATTTCTGTTTGTATTTTCTCTGAAGTTCAGAGTGTTGACTTTTCCCCCTGAACTAAGTGAATTATACATGTGTGTTTAATTAAGGTGGGATTGTAAACCCCTTAAAGTTGCTTTCCTTAGAAAAGCAGATCAAAGAACCTGAGCTAGCAGCTCTCCTGTGTGCTGGTGTTATTGGCCTTACACCTCCAGAGCAGCTGCTAGTAACCTTATTGTTACACTATTAGCCTTCTCTCTCTCCATTTAAATCCTGCCGCCTTTTCTTGACCCAACTCAATGAATGTCATTTCCTCCAAAAAGTTTTTCAATGGATCACCTCATTTCCTCCTCAGAACTGTAGTTTCTATGTAGATGCTGTATAGTGTTAACCCTATTAGAATGCAAGCTCCACAAAGGCAGCGACCATGTTTGACTTTCTTCATTACTTCACCCAGTGCATCAGGGTCTGTACCGGCGTTGATTAAATGTCTGCTGAATTAAATCCATCATGAGGAGTGATGAGGCAGCCTTACATTTCTTGGTCCAGGGTTCCTATAGAGTTGCGCCCACCTCAATCCTTGAGTAGTGGCAGTAATGCAGATCAGTTGTCTGCTTGCTGCCGCTGTATTTCCTCCTCCCCATCTTCCTTAGGCAATCAGCTTATGGGTTAAGTTCCCAGCCTAGGCTTGTGTGATGTGAACCAAGGATGAAGATTACCTGGGGTAGGACCAGAACGCAGGTACTCCTCCACTTTCCCCTATAGCTATCCCTCTCCCCCATGAGTGCTCCTGGAGGCAGCATATGTGATGAATTAATCGTTCTTAAAAAAATCTTTTCCATCACCTCAAGTTTTCACTCACCCATCTCCCATGGTCCAAGTGACCATGAGTCTCCTTCCTGGAGTCTGCCTTCTTTTTCTTCTCTCTTTCCCCAAATACAGCACCACCCCGCCCCCCCCCAACCTGCCAATTTTCCCCAGGGAAGAGAAACAAAAGGGCTTAGGAGTTGCTTCTCCCCCGGCCTCTGCCGCAGAGTCTGGACGCCCCTCTTCGGCCTCCTCTGGAAACCTTTAGAGTTCATCCGCTCTCCACACTCCTAGACTGCCTCTCCCAAAGTGAGATTTTTCTTCTTATCATGGGCTGACTGAGGAAGGGTGGCGAAGGGTTGCTTCTACGTGTATTCTCTGGTTCAGGCCGTGACGCAGGATTTCCAAAGCCTCTAGTCTCTTACCCCAATGTGGACGTCTTAGAACCCGGGAAGATCCTCAAAATGAGAGCTCTCCCTCATCCTGCCAGCGCTGTATAGTGCTCCTTTCCGCCCCAGCACTGCTTTCTGGCTAGGGTTAGGGCGCCAGCCCCTCCCGTCCTTGCTCCGCTTCTCTCCAGGGGGCGCCTCCGTATTATTGTGCTATGGTCCAGTCCAGCTCCTAACCTGTTTAGAGCTGCTCTGCTCCTAGCCTGGGGTCGCTACAGCCCTTGTGAGGGGCATTTGGAGGGAATGGTTCTTCGGTGCAGAGCCAAGAACCTGGAGGGTTGAGGTTGTGGTGGAGTGGTGGGGTTAGGGGACTGGCAAAGCGGCTTCCTTTTCCTATTTATTTCCAGTCTCAGACCCAGAAATCGCTTGGGTGGGGCGGTCTTGGCCAGATTGATCGAAGGAACTGCGGTAGTTTTCTGTTTCTTTTCCTGGAAACGGCTCCGCTTCTCGCCACTGAGCAGCCTGGCACATTTCGCTGCCTGAGGTTATCTGAGACTGGCGGCGGCCCGCCCCTTCCTCTACTCCTAGCCCTGTACAGGAACCTGATCGGGACACAGGCAACAACGCTGCCTGAACTCAGACCGTTAGCCAAAGGGCAGAGACGGGCTGAGGAATCCGGATCAGGACCCCGAACAGCGCCCCGCCCATGGCTGGCTCAGGGTCTCCCGGGTCGCTCCAAAGCTCCCTAATCCCTTCTGGGGGTCTGTGCGCGCCGCTGCTGTTGGTGCTCATGGACTGGGCGCTGCTCCGCCCGGCGCTGCCTCAGCTCCTGCTCTTCCTCCTGCCCACTGGGCCTCCGCTGCTCCGGCTCTGGGTGGTCGGCCTGGGCCGTTGGGGGACGTTGTGGCTGGGGGTGCATTGGACCACTAACCGGGTCGGAGCTAAAAGCTGGAGGACTACGCTGGGGCCCCTGACGGCAGCGCTGGGGCTGGCGCTGCCCGGGCTCGCCTCGCTCAGGGCTCTGGGAGGGAGGCAAGCTCCGAGGGGTGCAGGCGGGGCCGGGCTGCTGCACTGGGGGAGCCGGCTCGACGCTTTCGCTCTCAGCTATGCCGTGGCACTGCCGGCGCTTGTCCTGTGGCAGAAACTTGGAAATCTTTGGGTGCCAGGGAGTTCCACGGGCTCGGGGTCCATCCTGCACCGGCTGCTGGGCTTCCTGGGCCCAGAACTGCGTCGCTTCCCACTAGTGATGTTCTTCATCCTGTTGTCCTGTGTAGGTGAGGAGAGGGAGGATGCAAGGGACTGGGCAAATTTGGGAGAATTGAAGATTATGGGCGGTGAAGTCAGGGGGACACGAGAGAGGTTCAGAGGCAGAACTTCATGCCCAGAACGTCTGACTCCAAATCTAGTGGTCTTGCCTTTACACCACAACTGCCTAGAAGTCGGGAGACCTGTGTGTAAGCTGTAGGACTTTGGGAAATTCCTCTTACCTCTCTGGGCTTCTGTCTCAAATGTGGGGTTGGACTGTGTAATCTTGTAGGGACCTAACATAGGAGGTCTAACATCCTATGATTTGTGGAAATAGTGAGAGGATTGGGGTGTAACTGTGTGATAAAGGTGACTCTTCAGATGAGGGGATTGTCTGTCTCTGTACCAGGGAAGATGGGGTGTAGTCCAGCTGGAAGTCCTCAACCCTGATATAGTAAACCTCCAAGAAGCATCTATTAACTGATTGTCACTTTCTCCCTCCCTTATGCTACCTCATCACCTCCAGGACAGATGGCTATCCCATTCTTTACTGGTCGCCTCACAGACTGGATCCTGCAGGATGAAGCCACGGCTATCTTCACCCGAAACATCACTTTCATGTCCATACTCATGATAGCCAGGTCTGAAGCTGAACTTGAAAATTCAGAGAATGGGAAACTAGGAAACTGAGGAAGTTGGAAGCTAGGGCTGCACTCTGGGCAGGCTGATACACCAGAAGACTCCCTCACCCTCAAATATTAAGCCTTCTAGTAATCCTCCTCCCTTTTTCTCATTTCTTCCCAGTGCTTTCTTAGAGTTCTCGGGTAATGGAATTTATAATTACACAATGGGCCGAGCCCGCAGCAATCTTCAGGAACATGTTTTCCAGGCTGTGCTGTCCCAGGAGGCTGACTTTTTTCAACAGAACCAAACAGGTGAGTCCTTGTACCCTCAGACAAGACATTCTTATACTCCTTTCTATCTATTCCCTTACAAAAAAAGCAACACACATTTGTTAAGCACCAGCTGTATTCAGAGAGCTGTGCTGGGTGCTAGGGGAGATAGGAAATGTAGATTAAGACCCAATCCCTGCCCTTCTGGAATTTATTGTCTAATAGGGTAAAGAGCAACCACTCACTATAGCAATTTGAATGTGAGATCTGTGTAAGTACAAAGAGCTTTTAAATGAGGAGACTTAATCAGTTGCCCCCAACATTTGGGCCCAAAGGTCTCCCCAAATCAAAGATCATGTGGTAATTCAGGGGCCTACACCAAGAAACAAAGAGAAAACCATGCACAAGACTTCTGTCTCCAAGGGACATATATCAAAGAATATTCTATAAAGCTGGATAAAGCCTTGAGATTGCTGGAGACAGGAGCAGTACTGTGGTCTGATAAAGGAAGGGCAACATAGCACAGTGGATACAGTCTTGAACTGGAAGTCAGGAAGACCTGGGTTTCAATTCAGCATCAGACACTAACTGGCTGCATGATCCTGGGTAATCTTTTATCTTTTGCTTCTTCATCTGTAAAAAGATAAGATTGGACCTGCTGCCTTCTTAGGTCCCTTCCAGTTCTAAATCTTTGATCATCTGTGTCCAAATTGGGCTTCAAATATGGCTTACCAGCTTCTCCTTTTCATGCAGGGAAAGACCCAACTCTAATACGTATTAAAATGCCTCTTTTGGGGAGGCAAGTCTTCTAATATGGAAAATGATGGGGTGCAAGGTGTTATCTGTAACCTTTGTTTCCAAATTTCTGCATTTAGATTTTTGAGGGCAATAGTTGTTTGAAGGATGGGGGTTTGGGAAAACTATGGAATTAAAGTGTTTCCCAATTAACTCTTGGCTAACAAAGGGAGAGGATGGAGGTTCTGATTCATGATCCCAGTTGCCATGGGGCAGGACTCTTTGAGCCCAGGTGTGTACTTACCTGTTTTGTTCTATTTTCAGAAGATGGAGGAGAGACCATTGTAGCTGGTTAGAAGGGTAAAAGCAAAAAAAAAAATGTAAGAAGTAACTAATATTACCTGGGTATTCAGAATAGTTTGTCAATAAATATTAGTAAAGCACCAACTATGTGCTAGGTGGGGCAGCTATGTGGGGCAGTGGATCGAGGGTCAGGCCTGGAGTCAAGAAGATCTGAGTTTAAATCCAACCTCAGACACTTAGCAACTATGTGACCCTAGAGGAGTCATTTAACCCTGCTTGCTTCAGTTTCTTCATCTATAAAGTGATCTGGATTAGGCAATAGCAAACCACCTCAGTATCTCTGCCAAGAAAACCCCAAATGGGCTTACAAAGAGTTAGACACCACTAATCAACAAAACAACAAACAGCGATGTGCCAGGTACTATGCTGGGCACCATGGATACAAAGATGGGAAAGGACAGCTCCTGCCCTGAAGGAGTTTATAATTTAATGGAGGAGGACAACATCCAAAAGGAAGCTGAAAGGCAGTAGGAGAGGAGGGGTGGTAGCCAGCTCAGGGGCATGAGGGGGAAATCCAGAAGAGTGAAATGCAGCTGGGATGGAAATGGAGAGATGGCACTTCCTTAAATGGAAGCTCTGGGAGAAGTTCTCCACTTCCCAATCAGATGGAGCAAGGGCCCCCAGAGGCATCAGGTGCTGGTGCAGTGTGAGTTCTAGGGCTGAAGTGATTTTGCAGGATAAAGAGGTTCCTGATGATGGAGATGTCCAGAGGAGTGCATCTAGGTAGAATGGAAGTGGAGTAATATGGGTTAGACCCTAATCCATTCCTATTCTAGTCTATTCCCTATCCTAACCTATTCCCAGGGAGTGCCACCTCTAAGTTGCCTGTCCAACAGGAGGAAGATGACTTTGAGTCATTTTCCCAAGTAAAAATGAAAGATTTTCTGATGAAGGAAGTTATAACTTTTCTCTTAAAGATTCTACATATGAATACCAGTTTGGGCTCTACAGGAGAGGAGAGAATAAAATTCCAATTCCTAGCATGTGTGTGCATGTGTGTGTGTAGCTTTTTATTATTAATCTATGTATTAATGTGCATATGCATTTATATGTTTTCTGGCGACAATGTCCACTAATTTCTATTCCTGAGAGTAAGGGTGCAGCTTGAAGTTACAAAATTCTAAGAAGCAAGTATATCCATCTTCATAATGTAAGGAAGGTCACAAAGCAGATACTGAGATGACTCATGTTATTAATAGTTTAAGTGGCCCTATAGCATCTAAGAAATGAAACACTACCGCAACTAGCTACAACACGCAATATTAGACAATAAGAATGATGGAAAGTTACGGGGAAGAGAAGTGCTCTTTGTAATCTGAGGGATAAGAGGAAATCAGAGTGCACTTTTTGGGGGCCCTAGTGCTGGAGTTGAGCCTGAAAGAATGTATAGTAATTCACAGGCAAAGGTGGGGAAAGAGGACATTCCAGGCATAAGGAACAAAGGCATGTCAGCATGAGAGCACAGGGAGCACAGATTGTATAAAGGAGAATATTATGAAATGAGTGAAAGGGTAGAGTGGATTGGGGAGGACCTTGAATGACAGACAGGAGCAATATGAATATTGTTTAGTAGACGGTAGGGAACTTCTGAAAACCTGTGCAGAGAAGATGACAAGATGAAATCTATGTACAAGAATGATTCTTCTGGCAGCAGTATGGAGGATAGACTGGAAGGTGAAGAGAGTAGGGGCAAAAAGCGTCTTGCAATAAATAACCCAAGTGGGTGGAAATAGGGGGAAATGGTCATCCCAGGGTGGTAGCAGTGGGTATGGAGCAGATCTCCCACACTCCTCTCTTTCCTTATGCCTTTATACAACTCTATATAGTACTCACCATACTTTTTTTGGCTGTTTAAGCCAAAGATAAGAAAGGACACACTACTATGTATCCCATCTACACAATATTAATCCTATACCCCCTTTATTCTCAGAACCAGAGAGATTTGCCTCCTAACACTCTTGCCATGCCCCCATATAGTCTCAAAGACTTGCCACATTTAGAATTTGATCCCTTTGTCCTCTGGCTCCATGACTGCACAACAGGCATCACTAAATCCCCAAGGAGAACTTCGCAGTTGTGATTCTGCTCCAGCACCCAACCTCACACAGCCCTCTCCAATTTTCTTGGGGACCCATAAGCCCTTTAGGGACCCTTAGACAGTGGCTGAACTGAACCCCAACCCTCATTCCAAAATTTTCCCAGACATTTTTCTATCTTCCTCAGTCTCTCTTCATGTTTCCATTTCCCCTCCCAACTACTCCAGACCTCCAACTCTTGCCATACTCTCAACTTTCCCTCTGCTTCCTTAGGTGTTATCACCTCTCGGGTGTCAGAGGACACAGCTATGCTGAGTGAGTCCCTGAGGGCAACGCTAAGCCTGCTTTTGTGGCACTTGTTTCAAGGACTGTGTCTGCTGGCACTTATGTTCTGGGAGTCTCCGACCCTCACCCTCGTCACACTGATCGCTTTACCTATACTCTTCTTTGTGCCCAAGGAGCTGGGCAAGTGGCAACAGGTAAGTCCAGGGAAACTCTCTTCTCCAGAATCTCTCCCCAACTTTGGCTCTATTTTCACGTGTCCCAGTCTGTTCTTTACACTCAGCTTTGACAAGGTTAGTTCCTCTGGCCCTCCTTTGTTCCGTTTACTGAAAAAGACTATATGGTGTATTGTCTTTGCCCTGTGTCCCTGATGGTTCTCTTGCCTGACCTCTGGTCCTTTTCTATCACAGCTTCTGTCTCGAGGTCATTCTCTAGCCATTTTCTTCACCATGTCCCCTTATTATAATAATTTCTCTAGTCCTTTCCAGGATACTTTCCCTTTCTCTCTATTCTTCCCTATTCTCTCCATACACAAATTCTGCAATCGCTACGTCCCTATAGTTTCTAAGGGGATGGTGTATCCCTTCCTTCTGCTTTGACTCTTCCGCTGTGTCCTTGTATTCCTTGGCTCTGGTATTGGTGCCTCTGTGCCCTTACATCAGAGAACAACAACCACAACTGTCAATTGCAATGATAAAATCATAATAATATTTTCTAACATTTACAAAGCACTTTACGTATGTTATCTTATTTGATCCTCACAACATCCCTGAGAGGTAGGGGCTATTATTATTTCTAATTTATAGATGAGGAAACTGAGGCTGACAGACGTTAAGTGATTTGCCCAAGGCCACCCAGCTGGTGTCCAAGAGATGATTTAAACTTAGTTCTCCTTGGCTCCAAATTCAATTCTCTATCTACCGTGCCAACTAGTATGTTATATAATGCTATTTCTAAAGACACATCCACAGAGTACTTTATAGATTAGAAAGCTCTTTTATTACCCTGCTAGGAGTTAGCTGGTGCTGGTGTCAGCTCTGTTTTTCAGATAAGGAAAGTGAAGACCAGACAATATAAATGTCAGATCTCATGACTAACCAGCTGGTAACAGAGCTCACACTGGAATTCACGCTCCCTAACTCCCCAAGCAGCGCTCTTGGCACTGTCTTCTTACAGTGCGTCCATTTTCCAGCAGGACCCTGGAGAAATGTCCAGTTACCCCCTGAATTGTCCCCTTCTGTGGCCTGGTGACATAGAGACTGATCAGATGCACAGGGCCACTTTCCCTGTTCTTTCATACCATCGCTTTCATACAATCATGAAAATGTACCAAGAAAATCCTCTCTGCACAACACCGTGTGCTACCTTCTGTCCCCACAGTCCCTGGTAGTCCAAGTACACACATCCTTGGCAGAATCAAGTCAAGTGGCTATGGAGGCACTGTCCGCTATGCCCACAGTCAGAAGCTTTGCCAATGAGGAAGGAGAGGCACGGAAGTTTGCCCATCAGCTCCAGAAGACACAGAAACTTAACCAGAAGTTGGCACTGACCTATACTTTTAACATATGGACCACCAATGTAAGTATCTGGGGATGGAGTACCCACTTCCTAGACTAGGACTTACAGACCCCAGTCCCCATCCAGGATCTATTGGGCCAAGTTTTCCATTTTAAGAACCTGAGGTAAAACTCCCATTCTCATGATTGGTCTCATGGCTTTTTCCTTTATATAAAGTTTTAGATAGCTGCCTTTATCAAGGGGGTCCAGAGTATTACCTCCTTTACAGGGAGATAACTTGTCTTTCAACTCTGTGGTCCTTCTTTTTCCAGCCCTCTTGGGGTGCCATAAGGTCCCTACTTCTTGCCTCTCCCTTTCTTGGGAACTTTTAGGCTCCAGGGTATATGGAGGGGGTATTTGGGGATAAGGGAATATGTATTTTGTTTAATGGGCATGGATAACATGAGTTCAGAGAGGGTCCTTAGTTCCTTCCCTAGATCTCCACACCTGTTCTTGTAGCTATTACTTTTACATGGAAACAGGGGGATGCTGCCCTTGGGTGTCCAAGGCTCTAGGTATTTTATGATACCCAACCATGTGACTCTGTGACTATAATTGAGGCTCCAATGACATTATTTTGGTGCATGTGACATAGCTATGGTTGTAGTCCTATGCTACCCCCAACTTTTACTCTCTGATCTATTTCTAGTTTTTAGGACTTCTGCTGAAGGTGGGAATTCTGTACTTGGGAGGAAAGATGGTCACCCATAAGGATATGAATAGAGGAGACCTTGTCACCTTTGTCCTTTACCAAATCCAGTTTACTGCTGCTGTTGAGGTGAGATCCCCACTGACCATTGTTCCTTATTCCTCCTCTCCTATCACTTTCAGTGTCCTCTTTCCAACTCTCCTGTCAGATATCCCATACAATACATGGTGTCCTCTCGCCCTTCTCATGGCTCATCTCTCTTCCTTCAGGTATTTCTCACCATCATTCCCAGCATACAGAAGGCTATGGGATCCTCAGAGAAGATCTTTGAGTACTTAGACCGGATACCTCAATGCCCTTCCAGTGGTCCCTTGGCACCTCCTACTCTCCATGGCCTTGTAGAGTTCCAAGATGTCTTCTTTGCTTACCCCAGCCAGCCAGATGTCTTGGTCCTACAGGTATCACCTCCTCCCTCTCACACTTCACTTCTTCCAATTCCAAGCCTATCAGATGCCCTCTGGGATATTACCCTTCCTTAACTCATCTCTCCTCTTCCATGGGTGGATGAAATGCTTTTGCTTAACCTCCCCCAATCTTTCCATGCAAGGAAGATAAAGGATCAGAGAGAATCCACCTACAGGGTCATCTCCAACTCACGAATCACCTTGGGTATCTCAAGGGATCTATAAAAAAGCTTCTCTCAGAGGTGTCCCCACTTTCTCCTTATTCTGGCAGTGGGGCCTGAGGTCCTTTTTTCCCTCTCAACTCTATTCTATTCTCCATTCTCTTTCCTCCTCCCTTTTATACAGGAATTACTAGCCCTGTCTTATGACGTGAGGATGTCCCTATATGTATATATTCATGTGTGTATGTATGTATGTTTACATGTATGTATGTACATATATATGCATGTATGCCTGTGGGGCAGTGGTGGTGGTGTGTATGTATCTGTTTGACCATGGGATAAGTTTTCTCTGTCTCTCTTCTGATAACTGCCCTTTTTTGTTCCTCTAGGGAGTGACATTCACTCTGTACCCTGGGAAAGTGACAGCCCTAGTGGGGCCTAATGGGGCCGGGAAGAGCTCAGTGGCTGCATTGCTGCAGAATCTGTATCAGCCCACAAGGGGCCAGCTGCTGCTGGATGGAAAGCCACTGCCCCAATATCAGCATCGATACCTGCACTCACAGGTGAGGACTGGAGGATCACCTGGGTCAGAATACCCTTGGGAGAATAGGTCAATGGAGGAATGAAGAAGAGAAAGAAGGGCAGGCAGAGTTCCAGGTCCTAGCCTAGCAGCATCCTTGTTGGTGGGTGTGATAGAGATGAGGGATTTATCGTGAGGAATGGACATACCTAAACCTTGATCTGAGGTCGCTCTCCTCCTCCCTTTACATTCTTTGGCTCATCCCAGGTGGCTGCAGTGTCACAAGAACCACAGCTATTTGGTCGGAATCTATATGAAAACATAGCCTATGGGCTGGGCTGGAAGCCAGAGCTGGAGGAGATCATGAAGGCTGCCAGGGAGGCTGGAGCTCACAGTTTCATCTCTCAGTTGCCCCAGGGCTACTACACAGGTACCATGAATATTCACTCACCAAGTAGACATATCCCTTCACCACCAACACCTGGCTCAATCCATTTCATTTTTAACTCAACTCTGTACCAGAGACAGGGAAGTAATAAGTGAATCAGTAAAAAAAAACATTTACTCAATACTGGAGGAAGGGAATAAGGAAAAGAGAACAATCATTTACTAAGTGCCTGCTATGTTCCAGACACTATGCTACATGATTTAGAAATGTTATCTTATTTGATCTTCACAACAACCCTGGGAGTTAGGTGCTACTATCATCTCCATTTTTGCTATTGAGGCAAGCTTGCCAAGGTCACATAGCTAGTTAAGTGTTTGAGGCCTTATTTGAACTCAAGTCTTCTTGACTCCATGTCTAGCCTCTATACGCTATGCTGCATAGCTGCTTCAAAAATATAAACGTTCAGATCCAGTCTTAGACCCCTACTATCTGTGTGATACTAGACAAGTCACCTAACCTCTGTTTACCTCAGTTTCCTTATCTGTAAAGTGGATATAATAACAGTACCTACCTTCCAGGGTTGCTGGTAGATCAAATGAAATAATAACTGTAAAGAGCTTAGCATAGTGCCTGGCACATAGTATGTGCTATATAAATGTTACCTGTTATTATTAATTGTGACCTATGTGCCAAGCACTGTGCTAAGTGCTAGGAATACAAATACCAAGGTACAAAAGTCTCTGCCCTCAATGAGCTTACATTCTAATAAAGGGAGGCAACACATATAGGTGAGCAGCAGCCAAGGAAAAGACTTTTAGTCTGTAGAATCCTAGGGATGATGAGTAATCAGAAGCAATGGTACTATTGATAGGATGACTGTGCCCAAAGCAAGTGGTGGAAAGGGAAGGCAAATGGCAGGGTCCATGGTAAGATATCCACATGAATGACTGTATGGCATGTGGAACATGGTTTGGGACTGACTAAATATAGTGGGCTAGGTGAGTTTGCTCCCACTGGTTCAAGAGCCTAGACAGTTCAGATTTCTGCATTCTAGGGCAGGAGTTACAAAGGTGGTTGGATGAAGGCCTTTGGAATCTCACCCCTTGGTTTCCAAGGACTCTCACAGAATGCCTATCATCCCAGTGTTATATTGAGGAACGAGTTTCAGTTCTATACACCCCCTTTAGTCCAAGGGAGAAAGCATATGTTTTTGTGTGGCTACAATGGTCCTACTCTCAATGCATCTGGTTCTCTCTCCAGAGATAGGAGAGTCTGGGAGCCAGCTGTCAGGTGGTCAGCGGCAAGCGGTGGCCCTGGCTCGAGCTCTGATCCGGAACCCCCGGGTCCTCATCTTAGATGATGCCACCAGTGCCCTGGATACAGACAACCAGTTGTGGGTGAGACAGCAACCTTTCCAACTCTCCCTAACTCTCAAATCCTTAAAGCTGAAGGCAACCCTAATTCCTTCTTGATGTGCTAGAGAATTTTCTGTTTGAGAAAGCCTGCCCTATACAAATCTCGATAAAATCCTCAAATTTAACTTTTCCTTTTTTTCTTTATTGTCATCATCATTACAATGAGCACCAACAAAATTCTTGATTAACCACAGACCTATCCTTATAGGCATGCTGGATTTATTCTTTTCTCCCAGAGCTCCCTGGATTCTTTATTTCTTTAATTTTTTTATTTAAAAAATACACATATAATTCATTTATTTATTTTAAGTTTTCAACATCACTTCAATAAGATTTTGAGTTTGGATTTTTCTCCCTTACCCTCCCCTCTCAACGTGCAATCTGATATATGCTCAACTTACATATTCAAATTAAACATATATTCACATTAGTCATGACGTAAGGAAGAATTAGAACTAATGGGAGGAACCATGAGAAAGAAGAAACAAAACAAAACAACAAAAGAAAAGGAGAGCAAATAGTATGCCTCTGTCTGCATTCAGACTCCTCAGTTCTTTCTATCTTGAGTCTTTTAGAGTTGCTTTAGATCCTTGTGTTGCTGAGAAGAGCTAAGTCTATCAAGGTCATCATCACACAATGTAGCTGTTACTGAGTCCAGTGTTCCCCTGGTTCACTCAGCATCAGCTCATATAAATCTTCCAGGTTTTTCTTTTCTTTATTTTATTTTATTTAATTTGGGGGGGGGGAGTGGCAGGGCAATTGGGATTAAGTGACTTGCCCAAGGTCACACAGCTAGTAAGTGTGTCAAGTGTCTGAGGCCAGATTTGAACTTAGGTCCTCCTGACTCCAGGATTGGTGGTCTACTCACTGCGCCACCTAGCTGCTCTCTTCCAGGTTTTTCTGAAGTCTGCCTGCTTATCATTTCTTACAGCACAATAGTATTCCATTACATTCATATACCACAGATTGTTCACCTATTGCCCAATTGATGGACATCCTCTCAATTTCCAATTCTTTGACACCACAAAAAGACCTGTTATAAATATTTTTTGTACATGTGGATCCTTTTCCCATTTTTATTATCTCTTTGGGATATAGACCTAGAAGTGGTATTGCTGGGTCAAAGGATATGCACAATTTTTCTAGCCCTTTGGGTGTAGTTTCAAATTGCTCTCCAGAATGGTTGGATCAATTCACAACTCCACCAGTAATATGTTAGTGTTCCAATTTTGCCACATCTCCAACATTTATCATTTTCCTGTTTTGTCAATCTGATAGGTGTGGTGTGGTACCTCAGAGTCATTTTGATGTGCATTTCTGTAATTAACAGTGATTTAGAGTATTTTTTCACATGACTACAGATAGCTTTAGTTGCTTCCTCCGAAAATTGCCTGTTCATATCCTTTGACCATTTATCAGTCGGGAAATGATTTGTATTCTTATAAATTGGACTCAATTCTCTCTGTATTTTAGAAATGAGGCATTTATCAGAAACACTTGTTGTAAAAATTATTTCCCAGCTTTCTGATTCCCTTCTAATCTTTGTTCATTGTCTTTATTTGTGCAAAAACTTTTCAGTTTAATGTCAGGATTGCTACCCCTGCTGTTTTACCTTCATCTGAAGCATAATATATTCTGCTCAAGCCTTTTACCTTTACTCTCTGTATATCCCTCTGCTTCAAATGTGTTTCTTTTAAACAACATATTGTAGGATTATGGTTCTTAATCCATTCTGCTATCTGTTTCCGTTTTATGGGAGAATTCATCCCATTCACATTCGCAGTTATAATTACTATCTGTGTCTTTTGCTCCATCCAGTTCCCCAACCCCTTTATACTTTATGCTGCTTCACTTCCTTCCTCACTAGAGTTTTACCTTTGACCACCACCTTCCTCATTCTGCTCTTCCTTCTATCAGCCTCCTCCCTTTTCTTCCCCTTTATCCTTACTACTTCTTCCCTCCCTTCTATCCACTCCCTCCCTTTTCTTTCCTCTTTTCCCTCCTACTTCCCATAGAGTAAGCTAGATTTCTATACATAACTGATTATGTTATTCCCTCTCTGAGCCAAATCTAATGAAAATAAGGTTCAAATAATGCTCATCTCCCTCCATTCTTTCCCTCTACTTTAATAGGTTTTTGTGCCTTTTCATGTGATGTAATTTACCCTTGTCTGCCTCCTCCTTTCCTCTTCTCCCAGTATAACCCCTATTCCCCACTTGATTAGATTTTTTATCATCACATCAAAGTCAATTTATACCAATACACTCTGTCAATGTATACCCCTTTTAAATGGTGTAATAACAATACAGTTCTCTAGAGTTACAAGTGTCATTTTCCTTGTAGGGATGTAAACAGTTTGCCCTTATAAATAACATGTTGTTTTTTTCTTTCCTGTTTACCTTTTTATGCCTCTCTTGAGGCTTATATTTGAGGATCAAATTTTCTATTGAGCTCTGGTCTTTTCATCAGGAAGGTTTGGAAGTCCCCTGTTTGATTGGATGTCCATCTTCTCCCCTGAGAAAGATCATGCTTAATTTCACTGGTTGGTTGATCCTTGGTTGTAATCCAACTCCTTTACCTTATGGAATATTGTATTCCACACCCTCCGATCTTTTAATGTAGAAGTTGCAAATTCTTGCATAATCCTGACTGTGGTTCCATGACATTTAAACTGTTTCTTTCTGGCTGCTTGTATACTTTCCCTTCGACCTGGTAATTTTTGAATTTGACTACAGTATTCCTTGGATTATTGGATTTGGCTCATTGGATTCTTACAGCAGTTCTTTGGGATGGGAGGTCAGTAAGGGGTCACTATGGATGAGACAACTAATGCCAATGGCATTAATGCTATGGTTTGTGCATGAGGCTTCCTAACAGCATCTGTGCCTTCTTCTTACAGGTGGAGCAGCTCGTGTATGAGGCCCCCAGGAGGGCCTCTCAGGCAGTGCTACTCATCACCCAGCGTCTCAGCTCTGTAGAAAGGGCTGACCACATACTCGTCCTGGAGGAGGGGATCATTCAGGAGAGTGGGACCCATAGGCAGCTAATGGAGCAAGGTGGCAGATATTGGACCATGGTGGAGGCCACAGATGGGAATTCAGCTCCTCAGGAATGAGCAACATGCTCAAATCCCCATTAAAGTAAAACCTACAGCTCTTCTCTCATTTCCTGAAAATGGAAGGACAGGGGAACAATTTTAGCCCCTTTTGCCACATGATATGATTTAACAGTTCCAGAAAAGTTTTCCATACCACAATTGTACTGCTATTAATTATATTCCCATCACCATCATTAATTCCTTTGGTTTAAGGTTTTCTACTACAGGCTCCTCTTTTAAATTGAAAACAGTATTAGAGGGGAAGGCAAAGAAGTCCTTAATGGGAACAACTTAGTGAAAATTCATTCATTCTTTCCACAAGCATTTATTAAGCACCAGCTATGTACTAGCACTGTTCTAGGCACTGGATATATGAAGACAGAAACAAAACAGCCCCTGTCCCCAAGGAGATTATCATTTATTACTGTCTAGTTCTAGAGCTTGTAGGGAATAGATAACAACATAGTTTACAGTCAAATTTTGTAGAGCCAGAGCTCAAGATGTGTGAGTTGAAAGGGAACAGAAAGTAAGGGAGAAAGCTACCAGAGAGGTTGACTCTGTTGTGTCCATATACAAAGTGATGATAGGGACATTGGAGGATAGATTCTCTATTCTGCTGACACAGAAGGATTGTGGAAATGCTTGGCATTGAGAATAAAGTTGGTGTTTTCTTAAGTTTCATGTTTGCTCTGTTTTTCAGTTGCAATAGCTCAGGGCCTGCAGAGCTCTTCTCCTAGATGCCATGCCAACTAAGAACTGAAATCTGCCAAACTCACCTTTTCTCCTCCTCTTACTCCTGGTCTCCTAAAGGAGTATGGTTAGAAGTATACAGTTGGAGTCAGAAGATTTAGGGGTTCAAATTTTTGTAATTTGCCAGTTGTGTAATCTTGGGCAAGTCACTTAGACTCTCTGAGCCCCCTTCTTCTCTTTCATTTTCAATCTATACCTATTGGTGTCTTTCCTGCTATCTAGAAATAAACCCAGATCTCCCCCATTCCTTAAATTCTGCTATCCCTAAAACTGTTCTCCTCTATCTCTCCTACATTTCATGTCCAAATTCCTATCAAAAATCTTCTACCCTCACTGACTTCATTTCCTCCCCTATCACTCCCTTTTCAATTTCATGTCATTTGGTTTCTGTCTCCCCTATTCAGCTGAAACTGTTCTCTCTAAAATTAATGAAGATCTTTTAATGACTAAAACCAACTAAAAATGATTTTTCTCATTTTTCTTGAATTTTCTGTTTTTGACACTGTTGACAAGTTTCTCTTAGATGTATACTCTCATCTTTGCTTTCATGACATTGCTCTTTCCTAGTTCTCCTTCCTATCTGATAGTTTTTTCTGAGTTTCCTTTGCTGAGTCATCAACCTTGTCTTGCCCCTAAGTGTTAGTGTCCCCTATATCTGTTCTGGGTTCTCTTTTCTTCTTTTGCTAGATTCAGTCACTCTCGTCTGTTTTTGCTTTTCTCCACATCCTCAACATAGTGCATTGCCTGATGTACTTCTTGTTGTTGTTTGGTTGTTCAGTCTTAGCCAACGCTTCATGACCCCATGGACAATATCCCTGGGATTTTCTTGGCAAATACACTGGAGAGGTTTGCCATTTCCTTCTCAAATGTGTCCCCATTTTACAGATGAAAAACTGAGGCAAATAGAGGTTAAGTTGCTCAAGGTCACACAGTTGGCAAGTGTCGGAGGCTGGGTTCGAACTCAGATCTTCCTGATTCCAAGCCCAGTGCACTATCCACTGCACCACTTGGCTGCTGCTGGGTGACACATAATAGGTACTTAATAAATATTTGTTGACTGACTGGATTCACAATTCAAAGACCTGGGTTAGGATTAGCATTCTGATCCTCACCACTGGTGTGATCCAGGAAAAGTCATTTAAAAGCTCTGTACTCTATTTTCCTTATCTTTAAAATGTGAAGATTGGACTAGAGGATCTCTAAGGGTGCTTCCATCTCCAAATCTTTTAGTCTTCTACTGCTGTTGCTCCCACACACAGAACCAGTGGGTGCTTCAGTTGTCACCTGGAAAGAAAGGAGGGAGCCAGAGAGGAGCTGATACGGTTTCTGAGTACTATGTCTTATACAGCGAAAAAGTGAACTCTAGGCTTCAGCTAATGGCTCATGTAACTATGTATAAATATAGGTGACAAGAAAACAGAAAAATACTAATTTGGAGAATCTGTGGGAAAACAGGCACACTGATATACTGTTTATGGACCTGTGAATGTGTATAACCATTTTGGAAAGGAATTTGGAATTATAAAAAAAAAATAAAAAGTTGCTAAAGAGCCTTTTATGCCACTACACCACATTAGGCCTATACCCAAAAGAGATCAAAGAATAGGAAATGGTCCTATTTATTATTATTAAACTTTGGAGCAGCCAGCTGCCTTTACTCCTTTGTACCATTACTCCCTACTTCCTAACTTAATGGTTAAAACTTTGCTTAAGGGCCAGCTAGGTGGCGTGGCGAGTAGAGCACAGGGCCTGGAGTCAGGAGGACCTGAGTTCAAATCTGGACTCAGGCACTTGACACACTTCATATTTGTGTGACCTTGGGCAAGTCACTTAACCCCAATTGCCCTGCCCTCCCCCCTTCAAAAAGAATTAAAATATGATAGATATATATAGTGGTATACAAAATATTTGCATTGACTGATGTCAAATATTTATCTCTAATGACTGTACTGCTCTCTACATTGATACTACTTCATTTTGTAAGGTAGTAGATATAGCCATGGGTAGCAAGATGCCTTGGTGCATTTGGAGCTGGGCCTAGAGTCAGCAGAACCTGAGTTCAAATCCACTCTCAGACAACTGATTAACTTTGTGACCCTGGGCAAGTCATTTAACCCCTGTTTGCCCTGGTTTCCTCAACTGTAAAATGGCAACTGTGAAGAAGAAAATGGCAAACCACTCTTGTATCTTTTCTAAGAAAACTCCATAAAAATGAAGGGTCAAAGAATCAGATGTGACTAAATGATTTAACAACTGATATAGCCATGGGTTCTGGTATTGGTGGTTTGAACAAAATGGGAGATTTGTTCCAATATATCAATATAATTGATTTCCGTTGTGATCCTATGTATTTTATTTTGTGCATTTAAAAACATTATTCCTAAGAGTTCATAGGCTTGACCAGATTGGCCAAAAAATAAATAGCTGTAAAAAAAACCTCTCTCTCTCTCTCTCTCTCTCTCTCTCTCTCTCTTTCTCTCTCTCTCTCTTTCTCTTTCTCTCTGTCTGTCTCTCTGTCTCTGTTTCTGTCTCTCTCTCTTTCTCTCTTTCTCTGTCTCTGCCTCTCTCTCTGTCTCTCTGTCTGTCTCTCTCTCTGTCTCTTTCTCTCTCTCTGTCTCTCTTTCTCTGTCTCTTTTTCTCCCCTTTAAAGGAAATTCCTACATTAGCTATATCCAAAAATGTATGTCTCAGTGGGTGGTACATTTCACCTTCGGTCCTCTGGACTCCAGGTTATGTTATATTACATTGAGACCTCCTTGAGGGCATAGGCTTTCCTCCCTCCCTTCCTTTTGTATCCCTAGCACCTAGTGCAGTGCCTGGCACATGGTGGGCACTTAATAAATGTTTATTGATTGATTTATAATTATATGCACCAAAATTCTAAAGTCTTTCAAAGCTATTTTTCTCTATAAAGTTGTTACATTTGTCTAAATAATTCTATTTGTTATCCATACCCAGATAAAGAACTGATGTATTTTGAATGCAGATTGAAGCATTTTTTCACTTATTTTAATCTTTCTTATGGTTTTATTTCCTCTTGATGTTTCTTCTTTCACAACTTTAACAAGTAGGAACATACGTTTTACACAATAGCACATGTGTAAACTATGTCAAACTGCCTACCATTTTCAGGAGAGGGGAGGGAAAGAAATTTGGAAATCAAAATCTTGTAAAAACGAATTCTAAAAAAAATTTCTTGATATGTGATTGGGGGGAAATAAAATACCATTTAAATTAAAAAATAATTCTCCTATTTGTGCTCACTTTGCTTTGCATCATTTCAAAGGTGCTCCGAAGTTTCCTCTGAAAATGTTTGTTTTATCATCTTTATGGCACAATGACAATCCCATTACGCTTACATACCATGATAGCCGTTCCCCCAATAGATGTGCACTGTTTTAGTTCCCAGGATTTTGGCGTGTGTGCATGTTTTTTTTTTTTGGTTTTAAAGATTAATTGAAGACTAAATAAATTACTTCAGAAGAACTGGCATGTCAAAAAATGAATCCTAGAAACAATAGATAATTTCATCAAAGAAAGTAAGGAGGAATTGTTCATTGACTTCTTACTCTTCATGACCTCATTTGTGGGTTTTCTTGGCAAAGATACCAGAGTGGTTTGCCATTTCCTTTTCCAGCTCATTTTACAGATGAGGAAACTGAGATAAACAGGGTCAAGTGACTTGCCCAGTGTCACACAACTAGTACTCAGTGTCTGAGGCCAGATTTGAACTCCAGGAGATGTCTTCCTGATTCCAGGCCCAGCACTCTATGCACTGCGCCTCCTAGCTGCCCCAAACAATGAGACAACAGGCAGATTTTTTTTTTTTATGCACCCAAAGCAACCCATAGAGGAAATATTATCATTCCGAACAGTTTCAACGAAGGAGAGAAGAGCTCAATGAATTGAGTATCCAATGAGCAAAACTGCCAGAAAATCAACACTTAAAAAAACCTAAACACTTTGAAGAAATTTCGAACGAGTTCAGTCATGTGGCATGAGTGGGTGATGGCGGTGAGCCATTGTTCAGGTCTACGGGCTTGAACGGAAGATCCCTAGTCTTGATTTATATAATTCTCCAAGCCTAGTTCGCTTTAATTCACATTAAATTTAATACCGCACAGTTGATGTCACGCAATTTCCTTGGGGGGAGGGTGACATACAGGGCAGCAGGCCAAGAAACGAATAGATTGTTTCAATTATAAAATTTTGGAACCCTTGTCTTAGGGATTTCCAGCTCCTCCTGCAACGAGAACTCAGTACAGGGACCCGTGACCCGTGGGGATCAGAAGCAGTGGAGCTAAATTTAAACCGTGGGAGTCTTTCTAGGGCGCTGAGGCTTGCTCCGAAGGAGAAAGGTAGGCGGGGCGTCTAGAACTGGAGAAGGAGCCCAGCGGAGCTACAGCTCAGATCCCTGGAGCACAAAGCGACCACCTTCCCGGCTGCAGTTCAAGCGTTGTTTCCGCTGATGGGCAAGTCCTTGCTGGGGAACCATGCAGAGACCCCACGGGCTTGAGCCTTGATCTCTTCTGATCCGACGCCACCAAACCCCTCCTGAGCTGGACAGTCACAGACTCCGGGGGCGAAGGAGAGCAACGCCTGGGTGGGGAGATGAGGACGGAACCAGAGGAGGGGTGGCATTCGGAGGTTTTCTAAAGAGAGGGTCCTGCCCCTCATTTCCTTTAGCTCCTCCCCATACCCTCCATCGTCACCAAATATTATCTGCCTCTTTGCCTCTCTCTATGAGAGTGAAGGTGAGAGCACGTGTGAAACAGCTCCGACTCCTGGGGCTTAAGGAAAAGGCAGTGTGGGGAAATGGAAAGATCTCCGAATCGGAAGGGGAGAGGATGTCACATCTGAACCCCTGCCCTGACACTTACTACCTGTCTGACCCTGGGCTTGTCGCCTGATTTCCCTGAGCCTGTCTCCTAACGTGTGGAAGGAGGTGTTGGACTAAATGGGCCCTATGGCCCCTAACAGCTCTAACTCCTATGAGCTAATGAATCAAGCTATGTGTGGCAATCTGCTGAGCAAGCTGGGGGGCGGGGCGGGGTGGGGCGGGAGAGCCGCTAGTAGGGAGGGAGGTGACAAGAGACAGGGTGAATGTGGGGCTTGGTTGAAGGTGCTGCCTTTCATGATCGCTCTTTCTTTTTTTACAGTCCCCACCATGCAGCTCCCTGACCTGAAGCCCTGGATCCTCCTGACTGACCTGACTTTGCTGTGGGTGTTGCAGGAACTCGAATGCTCCCTATTTCTTCCAGGGCTCTCTGGGCTCTGGCTGGAGGGGGCCTTTGGGATGGGAGTGCTGCGGAGAGTTCTAAGTCTATTGGGGGAGCTTGGGAAGGTTGGGGAATTACTGCCTACCTTGTGCCTGAGCATCCCCCTGTTCCTGTCCCTGAGGACCCTGGTTCCAGAGGCTTTGAGTGCCTCACCTGTGCTCCTAGCCTCAGCCCCATGGACCTGGATGCTGGTGGCTTATGGAGGAATGGAACTGGGCTAGGTTGTGTGGGAGGTGCTGAGCCCCTCAGAACCCCTTCTCTTAAGCACAGGAGAAGGAACAAAGCCAGAAAAACAAAGCCATGATGTGCAGGCTGCTGAGGCTGTCCTGGCCTGACTTGCCCTTCCTTGTTGCGACTTTCATCTTCTTGGCTGCTGCAGTCATAGGTAAATGGACAAGGTGGGAGTGGGGGTGGGGAAGAGCATGAATCTCAGTGGACATAGAAAGGGGTCCTTGATGTTGCCCCCAACCCACACTGCTCTTGTCCCCACCCCACGTGAGATGTTCATCCCCCACTACACTGGTCCTGTGATTGACATCCTGGGCCAGGGCTTTGGCTCTGATACCTTTATCACTGTCATCTTCTTCATGTGCCTCTTCTTCCTTGGAAGGTCAGTGACTTGGCAGGGGGGTGAGGTAAGGAAATCATATCCATCTCCTCTAGGACTCTGCCACTTACCATCTTTGTGACCCTGAGATAGTCATTTAATATCTCTGGGTTTCAGTTTCCTCTTCAATGAAATGAGAGGGGTTGATAAAGATTCTAATATTCAAGATCCACTGAGTGTACTTCTCATCACCCAAACCTACTGTGATATTTATTGGCCAGCTGCCTCCAAATTCAGAGTCCTGCCCTCCCCAAGGGTAGGGAACCCTTCTCTCCTGTAAGATAGATCTGGGGATATAGAAAGAGAAGCTTTGGTTGCTCCTACTCTGAGGCAGGAGACATAGACCCCAGCTTCAGGAAGCAACCACTTTCATTAGGGATGCATTCATTCATTCATTGAATCATTCACTCACTTGAGAGTATTTATTAAGCACTGCCTGTGTGCACAACACTAATTCAGATGCATACAAGTGCAAATGAAGCTCCTGTAAATGAAGAACATACATTTTGAGCTACACATTTCCTCTTCACCTTGATGTCATTTCAGCCTATACTTCTCAGGGACTCTTCATGCCACCTTCTTTAAAAGTTTCCGTTGCTATCCCCTACTACACATTGCTTTACATTTGCAGGCTTGTATCCATAGTGCCTATTCATCCATATTTGGCTCCAGCTGGATACCTCCACCATATCTGTCCCCTTTCTCATCCCTTCCAGACTTCTGAAAGGACCTTTCCTTCAGGATTATTTCCTCCTTCCTCAGCATCTTTCATTTCTCCCTTTTGCCTGCCCTCTTATCTTTCTTTATCATTTCCTTTTATTTTTCCTTTTTTAGTTCAAAATGCATTTTATTGATGGTATTTATCTTTACATCGTAGTCATTGTAATTCTATTCCCTCAACTCCAGACTGAACCCTCCCCATGACAGTCAATTAAAACAACATGAGATTATCCCTGATGATGTAGACAGTGTTTTATCCCAGTAATTCCCAACTTCTCTGCCATGATGGGGGAGGTATGTTTTTGATTATTTGTTCTTCATTTGTTTGATTATTTGATCTTCATTTGTTTTTCAGTTACTCAAAATTTGACTTCTTTTTTAGTAATTTTAAATTTACACTCTAGTGGTTGCTTTATGTATTGTTCTCTCAGCTCTGCTTATTTTGTTCTACATCAGTTATACAAATCTTCCCATGTTTCTGAGTCTCTCATATTTGTCATTTCTTATTGCACAATACTATTCCTTCACTTTCATATATCTGAGTTTTTTTCTAGCCATTTCCCAATCAATGAGTGCTCTCTCTCTCTCCCTCCCTCCTTTCCTCCCTCTCTCTCTTTCTCCCTCCCTCCCTCTCTTTCTCTCTCTTTCTCCCTCCCTCTCTCTCTCTCTTTCTCTTCCTCCCTTCCTCCCTGTACCTCTCTCTCTCTCTCTCTCTCTCTCTCTCTCTCTCTCTCTCTCTCTCTCTCTCTCTCTCTCCCTCTCCCTCCCTCCCTTCCTCTCTCTCTCTTTCTCCTTCCCTCTCTCTCTCCCTCCCTTCCTCTCTCTCTCTCTCTTTCCCTCTCTCTCTCTCTCTTTCCCTTCCTCTCTCTCTCTCTCTCTCTCCCTCCCTCCTTTCCTCCCTCTATCTCTCTCTCCCTCCCTTCCTCTCTCTCTCTCTCTCTCTCCCTCCCCCTCCCAAAAAAGAGAGTACTGCTTTGAAAATTTTACTATCTGTTGACTTCTGTTTCTGTATTTGACTTCTTTGGGGTATATGTTTCTATTTTTTCAAAACCTTTTTCAGCACCTATTGAGATAATCATATGATTTTTGTTGCTTTTTGGTGATATGGCTGATCTAATTTGTTTTAAAAATGTGACCTTTTATATCCAGACCTCCTATCCACTTGGAGCTTATCTTGGCATAATGTATGTGGTATTTATACTTTCTTCCATACCATTGTATGACTTTCCCAGCAGTTGGAAAAATAAAAATAAAACAGTGAATCATTTCCTCAATAGCAGGGGTCTTTGTGTTTATTGAACATTAGACTACTAGAGTAATTTACTTCTTTATGTTGTATACCTAATTTATTCCATTGGTCAATCTCTTTATCTTTAGCCAGTATCAAATTGTTTTGATAATTCTTGCTTTATATCACAATTTGAGATCTAGTATGGCTAGGCCCTTTGGGTTTTTCGTTTTTGTCTTGATTCTTGGCCATGAGAATCTTGACCTTTTTTAAACCTCTATATGAATTTTGCTATTATTTTCTAGTGCTATGAAATAATCCTTTATTAGTTTGATTGACATGGCACTGAATAAGTAAATTAACTCAAGCAGCATTGCCATTTTCATTATATTGACTCATCCTACTTATGAGGGATTAATACTTTTCCAACTATTTCATTCAATAAGTTTGTTTTTCTAAAAGGTAGCCCATAGTTTTCTTTATATTGTTCTCATGTGAATCCTGGTAAGTCTCCCAGAGATTTTATGCATTAGTCAATTATTTTGAATGGAATTACTCTTTCTCTCACCGTTGGATTTATTGTTATTATATAAAAATGTTGATTTATGTAGATTTATTGTATTTCCTCCAATTTTCAGAAACGTTTGTTATTTTTAATTGATTTTTTAGGTTCTTTATTACTTCATTATCTTTTAGAGTCTTAGGAAATTATTCTGAAAATGTCCAACCTTGTCTTGGATAAACTAAGAGAAAAAAGGGTTTCCTCTGTCAAGATTAAAAGGGATCCTTAGAGGCATGGTGGTAGAGACCAAACAAGCTCTAGAACTTAGGGAGAGGCAGGGGAACTGATATAGAGAGTAGAAATCTAGACAATATAGAGTTAAATTAGGTGGAAGTGACAGTCTTCATTCCTTCCTGCTGGGGCTATCCATGCCCATACATTTCCCTTCTCTTATAATCATAATGTCCTGTAGTAGACAGCTGAACACAGAGCAGGTTCTCAATAAAAGCTTGGACATTTGAATTAAACACCCTTCTTATGCTCCTCAGGTTTCTCATGTCATGTCCCTCCTCCTTCCACACATGACCTAAGTGATTATTCTTCCTGGTGGCATTCCCTGTGTACTCCCCTTGTCTTTCCCTCATCTTTATCCCTCCTCTTCCATTGATTTTCTTCTCTCTTTCTCTTTCCCACATGTATGCCTCCTCATGTCTTTGTCTTTCTCATCCCCACAGCTTATTCTTTGCAGGCTGTGGAGGATACCTTTTCACCACTGTCCTCTTCTGAATCAACCTTCGCATTTGGCGTCTGCTCTTTTCCTCCCTGCTGCACCAAGACCTTAGCTTCTTCCTGAAGACCAAGACAGGTGGGGTACAAATCCCAGATCTTTGGTTCTGTTGAGCCTTCCTGACCCTTCAGGGCCCCTTCCATGGCTTACCTGCCTCCTTCTTCCATCACTGCATACCTAGGTTCCTATAAGAGTGGGTTGTAGAGACCTCATCTCTCTCCCCACAGTAGAAGAAAGGAGGAAGGGACCTAGAGGCAGGTCTGGTGATGAGTTGCCTCAGCTGTGGTTTCTGGTTCTGCAGGGGTGTGGAACCTGCGGCCTTGAGGCCACATGTGACCTTCTAGGTCCTTGGGTGCAACCTTTTGACTAAGTCCAAGTTTTACAGAACAAATCCTTTTATTAAGGGGATTCATTCTGTGGTTTAGATTCAGTCAAAGCACCTAGAGGGCTACATGTGGCCTTGAGGCTGCAGGTTCTCCACCTCTGTATCCTAATACAGCATAGTCTTTTGTTCTCTTCTTCCCAGGGGAGTTGAACTCATGCCTGAGCTCTGACACTATCCTAATGAGTCGCTGGCTCCCTGGCAATGCCAATGTGCTCATTCAGAACTTGATGAAGGTCATAGGGCAATACATCTTCATGCTCAACCTCTCACCTTGGCTCACCCTCCTTTCCCTGTTTGAGATACCCCTCTTAATGGCTGCTGAGAAGGTCTTTAATGCCAGACATCAGGTATATGTGGACAGGAATAGGGATTAGGGGAGAGGCATGGACTGGTGCTGGTGGGATGGGCTCTAGGAGTATCCTTGGTGGAAAAGATAGAAGCAAAACTGGGGAGAGAACTTGGATCTGACATAGGAATCATAGCTGCAATATGGGAGATGGGATGCTTTAACCTCCCTCCTCACTTACCTTCCCTCTGATGCCTTTTCACTAGGTGATACTCCATAGGATACAAGATACAGTAGCAACGGCTAAACAGGTGGTGCAGGAGGCAGTGGGAAACTTGATAACTGTGAGGAGTTTGGGGGCAGAGGAGGATGAGGCCCAGTGCTATAAGGAGGCCCTGGAGCATAGACGGAAACTACAGTGGCGCCAGGACATGGAATATGGAGTGTATCTGTTCTTCAGGCAGGTGAGCCTAGAGTGGGACAGGCCAAGGGGACACAAGAGGAGTAAATGCATGCCCAGGTGATGCTACTTTCAGATTCTGATCTCATATTTGACACTCCCCTTTCTAGTCCCAGTGCTTGCATGCCCTCTTTCTCTCAGAATCACCACAGGTAGTCATTGGGGAATCAGTGGTGCCTGCAATCAGGACAGGAGATGGGCCCCTTGGTAAGGTCATATATCCTATCCTCACCCTGCTTCCTCTTTCTCTTTTAGAGACTTCAAGTAGGGATCAGATATTGATATCAAATTGTGGGCTAAGGCAGATGCTGGCTGGAGAGCTCACAACAGGGGCCCTCCTCTCCTTCCTGCTTTATCAGAAGGATGTTGGGAGATGTGTGAAAGTAAGGGAAAATGGTCATTGTTTCCTTTGTCTTTATCTTTATTCCAGAATTTGTTTCTAGCTGTTCAGTTCTAATATGGCGAAGGCCATAGCATAGGTGGGGCACAGTACTAGGAGCTGGAAAGTTCATTTTATAGAAACCTGATTCCACATTTATCAAGAAGAAAGAATCGTTTACATCTGTCATGGTGAGTGTTTAGAACACTTGGTTCTGATTTCTTGACTTCTTCCCTTCACATTTTCTCAGAGCCTTTTGCGTGTCTGTGGAGACACGATGAGCAAAGTTGGAGCTGCAGAGAATGTGTTCCAGTATCTGGACTGTGAGCCACAGATGCCCTGCAATGGAATGCTTGCTCCTTCTATTCTGCAGAGCTTTGTAGAATTCCAAGATATCTCTTTTGCCTATCCCGCCAACCCAAAAAACTTTGTTTTCAAGGTATCTGAGATTGGGATCTTGTCCTCTGCAGACCCAAGCATTCAGCCTCATAGTCCTCAGCTTCATTGCATCTAAAAAAGGGTCATGGGGCTAAGCCTCTGTCTTCTGTCATACCTTTTACTAAATAGTGGGGAGGGAGAAAGGTTATAGATGATCTTTCTGGGAGGAGGAAGAAAGGAAAGAAGGTAGGGATTGTAATGTTCTTTCATTGAGTCTTCTCCCCTTCTTTCTTCTACCACACCCCTACTCTTCCAGCGAGTGACATTCACTGTGTGCCCTGGGAAGGTGACAGCCCTAGTAGGCCCCAATGGGGCTGGGAAGAGCTCAGTGGCTGCATTGCTACAAAATCAGTATCAGTCCACAGGAGGCCAGCTGCTGCTGGATGGTGAGCCCCTGCCACAGTATCAGCACCAGTACCTCCACTCACAGGTGACAAACAAGAGAGGGACATGAAGTTGAGGAGAGAAGCATTGGGAGAAAGGAAGTAGGCATGGAGCCAGGCTGGGGAGAAGAGAATTTTTTCCCTTTGAAGACATATGGAGAAAGGGAGGGTCCCTTGGATGCCTGCACTGCATTAGCTCATCCAGCCTTCTTTCCCCCATACAGGTGTCTGTGGTTGAGCAGGAGCCTGTGCTGTTCTCAGAGTCAGTGAGGGAGAACATTGCTTATGGGCTGGAGAGCTGTGGAGATGATGAGGTGAAGGCTGCTGCCCAGGCAGTCCATGCTGATGGATTCACTGCCAAGATGGAGCATAGGCTGAACACAGGTACTTCATCAAGCTGCAAGACTTTGCCAATGAGTTTCTTCATGATATTCAAAAGAGAGGCTGTCCATCCTCTGATATGCTCATCAGAGGCCACTGGGTACACTAACTCTAAGTTTGTCACTGTTCCTTCTCCTTCTTTCTACCTTGGATCTCCTCATCAGTATTTTAAAAAGTATTTTGGACCTACTCCTCCAGTCTTTTCACCTGGGAGGCTGTCATTTGTGTGAAATGCAGGAGTGATGCCACTTCTCTCTGGTTGGCACCATTGGGCACCCATCCTCATGACTCTTAATCTGATCTGAGGGGAAATGGTAGAGGATAAAAGTGATTGTAGAATAGTGTTTCCTATATATGTGGTATTCATAGGGCCTTGTCTCTGAGGAAGAACATGTTTTCTGCTTTTTCAGTTGTTGGGGAGAAGGGGAGCCAGTTGTCTGCAGGACAGAAGCAGTGCCTGGCCATTGCTTGGGCCCTGGTGCGGAATCCCTGTGTCCTCATCTTGGATGAGGCCACCCGTGCCCTGGATATGGATTGTGAGCTGGTGGTAAGGGCAATGTGCTATAAAAGAGACATAACTCCATAGGAAGATGAGGATAGGGCCTGAGTCATATATAGCAGTGGTGGTAGGGATAAGCATAGCTGACCAAGGCTGTGTGAGGCAAGGGAGATGGGGGAAAACATGACTGGTCCAGGTCTCTCCAGTATTTGGGATGAGCCTGCACCTTGGGAAGGGAAGAGATAGTGGGGAAATTGTGTGTATCTCCTCTCAGTATTCTACTTTCCAGATTATGGAGCAAGGGAGTCTTCTGAAAGGTGTTGGAGACTGGAAGTACTGATGGGTCTCTATGGTTACATCCCTTCCTTCTTCCTTTCACACCCAATCCTGGCCACTGACATGCCACATTTCCCTCATCAGCTTATGTACAATAAGCAGTGCTGGGATATGCATGGAGGTTTCTGTGTTTGAGTCTCTAATATCCTCTGTCTCCTCACCTCCCAGCTTCAGAAGTGTATGCTTCAGGGGAGTCGCGCAGTGTTGGTGATCACACATTGCCTGCAGACAGTACAGGCTGCTGACCAGATCCTAGTGCTGGAACAGGGCAAGCTGGTGGAGCAGGAGACCCACACTAAGCTCCTGTCCCAGAGAGGACTTTATCACCAACTGGTGCATCAAAAGCTGGAAGACTGACTCTATGGAGGAAGGAGGGAACTTTTGATATGAGGTTTGGGGTTCAGATCAGGACCTGGAAGATTCAGGGCAAACCTTGCTCTGGGCTACCCCTCCCACTCCCAAGACTGTACAATAGCTGCTGTATCTGTGGAGATAATGGGACTTTGGACAAGAGGTACCCACAGAGCTCTCCCTTCCCAGAGACTATGTTCTTTCCCTGCTTCTTTCCAGATTTCTGCATAGCCATGTTTGTGTGCATGCCAGTTAATAAATAATTTTGTCTCAGGATTGTCGTGATGCTGTGAGGAGGTCACTATAATTGCAAATGGCAGAGCCATATATTGGGGTCAATTTTGCATGGTTGGGGCCTCTTTCTAAGGTGACACTCCTGTGTGAGAATGAATTAGACAGGTCACAGAAGTTATTCTACAGAGGTTGAAAATGGGAGGCAGGGGATAGGATGGAGAAGACTATGAACTAGACCTTATCTTATTGGGGAAAAGATATAAGGCTCTAGCGAGCCAAAAATGGCAGCACCAAGAATCGGGGCAAGGTAGAGTGAACTTTAAAGGAGAGAAGTTTATTGAGTGGTGGTGGTAGAGGATGAATTTGTGAGTGGCATCTGCAAAGGCCCTGTGTATGAAGAGCTATAAGAGAAACAGTAACCAGCCTTGAAGAGAGTGCCAATTGGTGTCTTTTAGTAAAAAAGCTAAGTTTCAGGGAGTACCAGAAGATACAATGAATGTGAGAAGGAGAGATCTAAGGGGTGCTTTTCCAGAGGGAATGGGAGAGACAAAGCTTGTTATTTGGGAATAAATAGAATGAGTAAGGTCATGCTCTAGAGGACACAGCAGAAAATGAGGGCATTGAAGAACAGGGACTACAGAGAGCTAGGACTGAGCCAGATTGTGGTGAGAGTGATTAGAGGTAGGAGAGTGAAAGGGTTTCAGAGGTGAATAGGTGAGGAGATAATAGGACCATGAGTGCTCCTAGGGGGATATGGGAGGATAGTTAATCCCTCTCCCTCCTCCTTTGATGTTTAGGTATTCAAGGTGTGTAATATAAATTTGAAGATCTTCCCCATCCATTGATAAGTCCATGTGATATGTTTACATCACGGGAAGCCTAAATCACATGTGGTGGGAGGAGCTTTCTGAATGAACGGAACAGGAAGGGAGGAGCAGGAAATGCTCAGAGCACTTAGAGCTTAGGGAGAGAGCAGATTGAGGCAAGGATTCATCTAGGATTTGTGAGTGTTTGTGGGAAGGCCCCAGCAGGGAGAGGGAGAATAACTTTGAGATGGAGTGGCTCCCTGCTGTGATAATATGTATTAACTTCTTGGCTCCTTGGATGGATTGGACTTACTGGTGTCTGAATAAACATTTTGCTTCTGTCTTCTATATGGAGAGTCTCTTATATTTTGTGAGACAGAACCAAGTCAGCATATTCATAGCAATAGCAACTGTTGTGAATATTGCTTTGGTCATACATTTGGTGTCATGAACAAGATCCCAAGCTATAAAATCTCTATTTGGAGGCAGAAGGATTTTAGAGGAAGAAATGGATATCCCAGGATGGGATGATTTACCTTATTTCTCCCTGGCAAGGGAATGGGCTATAAGGCACTGGACCCTATGAAAACTGGGAGCAGAGGTTATACAAGGGAGAACGTAGAGATTTGGAAAGATGTTTGCAAGGGGTAAAAATTAAGCCAGGGCAAAAACTGACAGGAGTGTCTAGGAGAGGCTGGGTTTTACTAACTGCTTATCACATTGTATATGAAAGCAGAGACAAGCTGTTACTGTGGAAAGTTCAGATATGAAGGGAGTTGGTTTGTGTGTTACAGTATTTGAGCTCTCCTTCAGAGGAGCAAAATGGAGGATCTCAGGAGATAGCAGCTTATTTGAAGGAGAATTTTTCTGTTAATTTAGCTAAGAAAAAGTGAAGAGCAAAGTGGTTAAAAGTACATACAAGTCCAGCACAGGGTGAGTCTAGCTGCCATGGTGATGGCTGCCAGGGGAGAGTGTTGGTAGAAAATGAAACAATATTAGACGTTCCTTAGACACAAAATGAAACAATGTTACATGAGGCTCAGGCAGACGCACGCCCCATACTGCAAAGGAAACAAGAGACCCAGGGAGATAATTCAGTGTTCCAAGAGATTCTTGAAGATTTCACTCAGCAGGAAATCACAGATATTTTGAGTTGGCTTGCCCAAAGAATGGGAAAATCAGTAATATCTTGGTTGGTGAGAATCAGTGATGAAGGGGCCAGAGGAGTATTGGTAGATGGAGTGGATTGCTTTAAATCCACAGGTATTAGTCAGAATCCTTTTGTACAGCAAATTTTTAGCCATTACCACATGCAAGGAGGTAACCAAACAACCAATCTCTTAGCTTTAGCTGCAACATGTTGTAATAGGCAATATCTTGCTGACTCAATGTGGTCCAATGGGCATAGAGCCTAGTATTGTCTTAGGGACTGTATGAGAAAATTAAGGGAGGAGGTAATGAAGACAGAACTCATGACCAGAAATGCTGAGATTTATTTTGATACTCCCTTGGGAGTCTCTCATAGAAATATAATAGTCAAGCCACTTCTTCTGCCTATAAACACCTAGTTCTGACTCTACTAATTGGGAACATACGGCACCCTCTTTTGGAGGTGCTAGATAAGATTTCACAGTTAAGTGACTTAGGGGACTGCAAAAAAGATAAATTTCCTTGAGAGAGAAGAGTGAACGGCCAGTAGATGCAAAGTCAGACTAGAGTGAAAAGGAAAGAAATGTTTACTGCTCTATTGAGAGCAGTAGTAGATTTTGGAAGTATAGATGGTGTTCCAACTATATAAAATGTACTGAGATAAGGAGCTTAATAGCAGATAGAATAGAGAAGTAAGAACTGCCCCTACAGATATGAACCCTTGTATCCAAGTGTGTCACACCTTCAGGGAGACTAGGAAATTGGCCAAGTCCTAGCTCAGATTAAAGAAATGCACAGATGGGATTACAGACTCTGTATTAATCTGACTATATGTTGGGAAAATGGATCAAATACTGTAACTAGGGCATTAATAGATACTGGGGCAGAGACCTATGTTATATATGGAAACACTGGTAAGTTTAAACATGGAACTCCTATTACAATCGCAGGACTAGGAGAGGCTAAAATATAAGCCAGACAAACTAATGATGAAAATTGGGTAATTACCTAAGAAAGAATATACTGTGGTAATTGTACTTATTCCTGAATACATAATCGGAATAGATATACTGAAAGGTATGATCCTAAATTTACCTGAGGGGAGATAGCACTTTGCAGTAAGGAAGACAGAAATTGATACAGTTTCAGTAGGAAAAATTGCAATGGACCCAATCACTTTACTTGAGCCTTCTGAAGTAGTTACTTTAAAGCAATATCATGTGCAAGATGAAATTACCAATACTATAAAGGAATATGTTGAGGCAGGAATGTTAGTCCCTACAACCACTTGATGGAATAATCATGTCTAAAGACTACAAAAGTCAGATGGGATGTAGAGAAATGACAGTGATTATAGACCACTGAATAACTTGACTCCTCCCTTGTCTGCTGCTGTTCCAGATACTGTTACCTTAACAGAAAGGATCCAGAAATATAATGGAACTTGGTATGCAGTTAATGATTTCACCAATGTTTTCTTTACAATCCCAAGACATTCTAAACAATGGGACCAGTTTGCTTTCACATGGGAGGGCTGACAATATACTTTTACCCACCTGCCACAAGCATATCTTCAAAGACCCACTATCTGTCATAGGATTGCGTCTGAACACTTGGATGAATTAAAACTACCTGGTGTACAGCTTACCTACTACATAGATGATATTATGATACAGGGAGAAAATGTAAAAGAAGTAGAGAAGAGTTTGATGCTTTTGATTGAGCATATGAAAAGCCAAGGGTGGGAAATTAACCCTGCAAAGATTCAAGGGCCAGCTCAAACCATAAACTTTTGGGGCATATAATGGTATAAGGGGCTAAGAGACATTTTCCGATAAACCTGACAAAAGATTCAGGAGTCTCCTATTCCTACCAATAAAAAAGTAACCCAAATGTTTACAGGACTATTGGATCCTGGAGGCACCACAGTCTACATTTAGGACAGAGTTTGAAACTCTTAAATAAGTTACTAGTGTTAAACCTGAAAATTTGGTTGAAGGAAACAACAGAGCTAGGTGATAGAAAAATCCATGTTGTTTATTATTTTCCCTTAAAGCATAGCGGAGCTAGCTTACTTGTACGTACAAGGAGTCAGAGTATAAACTCTGGCTGCTTGAGCAAAGCAATGAGAAAACTTATATACGTTATTTTAGCAGAGCTAGCAAGCCTGTATGACCTCATTTTATGACCTCCATGTATGTTTAACCATGACACAAGAAGAGGATTTTCCTTAATGGAATAGATTGTAAATACAACAAATTAGATAGTTGACAAAATGTCAATTGGAATTACAACCCCAGGATCTCTGTGTTTAATTTGTCATTAACATTCCACAACATAATATATGCCCATAAAATATTAAGATAAGGAAAAGTCACATAATTCAAGATAGTGTCTGGGGTCAAGGTTTTCACCCTTAATGGCCATGGACAGAGCAAGGAGGGCTCCATCTGGATTTGTTGACAAAAGATAGAGATATCTCTGAGCTTACTCAGAGAACAAAGAGACTGTTAGGATCAGGCTTTTCTTCTGGTTAAGTAGTTCAGGCCCTGAGTCTTATTGAAATTACAAAAAATGATATAAAATAGTATAATATTTTCCACACTAGGAAAAAATGTGATTGGGGACTTAAGCAAAGTAAAGTTTTTGAAGAAGAATTGGCCCCAGATTTTTGGCCTATGCAAAGTGGCCTGGTGGAATTACAAATGACTGTACAGGATGAATACGCAAACTGGAGTTTATGGCAAAACCAACAAATCCAAAATGTACCCTCAGGATTTTGGTCTAGGAAACTTCCTTAATCTGGAGTTCAATATACCACCTTTGAAAAGCAGTTGTTAGGTGCATTGATAGAGACTGAACAACTGACTCTGGGTAATATTAGGGCTTGGAATCCTGATTATGACCTGGGTAATGAGTACTCCAGCTTCTCCCAGAATTGGACATGTGCAAAAGGCAAGCATAATCAAATGGAAATGGTATTTTAATAGATCTAAAACAAGGAAAAGTGGAGTTTCTGCTCTACATGAATCTACAGCAAACATAGACACTGAGGGAAGTGACAAACCCCCTGAACCAAAGCAACAGTTGGTACAGTCTTCGGTAAAATGGAATGAGGGATATGATGGATTAACTGAAAAACAAAAGAAATTTGCATGGTTTACCGATGGGATAGCAAAATATTTGGGCCACAAAGACAACGGAAAGCTGTAGCCTATAACCCATGTACTAAGAGAACTTTGGAAAGTACCGGGACAGGAAGAAGTACTCAATATGCTGAACTTATGGCAATATATCCAGCTATTAGAACAGAACAAGGAGGACAGGGTCATATATTTACTGATTCATGGGTGGTAGCTGATGGGTTAGCTACATGGATGCCCTATGTGGAAAAATCAAAATTGGGAAATTCATGGCAAATAAGTCTGGAACAAAGAATTATAGGAAGATATATGGTGACATTCAAAAATTTAGGTGAAGAACCTATATAGTTTTGTAAAAATGACAGAATACTTCAAGTGATTATTATTCCTTGTGAGAAAATACCCTTGTGAAAACTGACCCCCTTTCTGAAATAACTCTTAGAGGAACTGAAGTGTTTGTTCTACTGATAGAATAAAATTGGGAGCTAAAGTATGGGTAAAATGGAAGCTAGACAGTATTCCAAAGGCTGTGGAAATTATAGTGCAGGGGAAAGATAGTACTTTAACAGTTGTTTATTCAGGATAAGATGATTACCAAATTGTACCCTTAACTCATATATTCTATCATGGATGAGGCTATGATAATGGGTTCATGGACTCCAGAAGCACAGCTGACCCTATATCTATCCTGCTTCTGGTTATTGTCTCTTTGTTTCTTTTTGGATTTTTGTCTGTCAAATTTGTTTGTTAGATTTGTTTCTGCAGGCTTAGTACCCTCCACGTGCAGATGCCTGATCATTTAAGCTGGATGTCATCCCCGGATGTCAACCTCTGTCTATGACTGTGATGTGTCATGCTTGGACCTGGTGTCAACTAAGCTCTGGATGCCAGCTAAAGAACTGACCTCTCAAATGGGACTCTTGACCTCTTGGAGAATGTCCAATTTCAGTAGAAAGCAGCTATCGAGGACAAGAACTTCACCCCTTACCCCAAGATTTTGAGTCCCATTTGTTTGAGGGGAGAATGATGATATTGTTTTATGTGCTTATTTTGTGTTATCCCTGTTATATTGTTGTAAAGTTCTGTTGACACCAGTTACCCCCAAACCCCCACTGACTTATGTAATAGATAAGAAAGAATCTGAATCAATTGGTAATATAAATTTGAAGATCTTCCCCATCCATTGATAGGCCCACGTGACCTGCTTACAGCATAGGAAGCCTAAGTCATGTGGTGGGAGGAGCTTGCTAAATGAGTGGAACAGGAAGGGTGGAGCAGGAAATGCTCAGAGCACTTAGAGCTGAGGGAGAGAGCAGACTCAAGCAAGGAGTCAGCTAGGATTTGTGAATGTTTGTGGGAAGGCCCTAGCAGGGGAGAGGGGAATGACTTTGAGATGGAATGGTTCCCTGCTGTGATAATGTGCATTACTTTCTTTGCTACTTGGATGGATTGGAGTTACTGGTTCTGGGACTGGGCTATCTGGTTTCTGAATAAATGTTTTGCTTCTATCTTCTATGTGGAGAGTCTCTTATATTTTACAATACAGAACCAAGTTAGTATTTTCATAGCAATAGCAACCGTTGCAAATATTGACTTGGTGATACAAGATGCTGTTCCCTGCTGGGCCGTTGAAGGACTGAAGACTTTGACTTATGCCCCAAGGAAAGTTTTTTCTCTCCACCTCCATTCCTCAGGGTGTCTAAAGCCTGATGTGCTTCTCTGGAAGGTAGATATATCTGTTCTGGATCCAATGCCAGTGGGAGTAAGAAAGGAAAATATAAAAGCATATGATAAATATGGTAGAAATAATAATATTAAAGGAAACCTTAGAGACTCCTTACTACAACCTAAGTTTTACCTACTTTACATATTGAGGCTAGAGGTAGTGAAATGACTTGTCCAAGGACACAGAGCATGGTGACAGAAAGGAGAATAGACTGGTTTTACTGAATACCAGCACTATCAATAATGGGAAGGATCTATACAGGAGATTTCATGGCCAATGGGAAAGAGAATGGTCATGGAGGGGGCAGGGTCCACACAATTTGGGGAACCAGGATTGTTCCATAAGACTCTGTCCTGGGCCCACTTCTCTTTTTCTTCTATACTACTTCATCTGAAGACCTTACTAGCTCCCATGAATTTAATTATAATCTAGACTGATGATGCTCAAATCTGCCTATATTGCCCTAACCTCTCTGCTGACCCAATCTCATATCTACAGGTGTTTTTCACACTTTTCAAACTGGATGTCCAGTAGACATCTTAAACTGAAAATATCCAAAACTGAACTCATCTTTCCCTCTAAATCCTACCCCTCCCTTCTATGTTCCCTATTACTATAGTGAGCAACACTGTCCTTCCAGTCCATCAGGCTCACAACCTAGATATCATCCTTGAGTTTTCATCATCTCTCACCCTCCATAGCCAATTTATTGCCAAGAATTGTTGATTTCACTCTTGCACTCTTGTACCATTTTTCAAATACCCTTCTAAGCTTCTGATACTGTTATGACCCTAGTGCAGGTCCTCATCCCCTCATGCCAAACCACCAAAGTAATTTTTCTAAAGCAAAGGTCCAATCATATCAAGCCCCCCACCCCTAATAAACTTCAGTGGTTTCCTGTTGCTTACAGGATAAAAAACAAAATATTCTACTAACATTCAAAGCTCGTCATAAACTAGCCACTTCCTACATTTACAATCTTCTTACACCTTACTCCACAACACATCTTTTGTTCTGCTTCTTCAAACGAGTAATAATGGTATCCTTGCTATTGCTTGAAACAAGACACTCCATCTCTCAGCTCCAGGCATTTTCCCTGTCTGTCTTCCATGCTTGGCATGCTCTCACTCTTCATTCCAACCTACTGGCTTTCTTAGCTTCTTTTAAGTGCTAACTAAAATCCTATCTTCTACAGGAAACTTTTCCCAACTCCTTTTAATTCTGGTCCTTTCCTCTTATAATTATATCCCATTTTTCTTATATATAGCTTGTTTATATGTATTTGTTTACTTGTTTTCTCCCCATTTAGACTTTGAGTTCTTTAAGGTCAGGAACTTTCTTTTGACTCTTTTTGTATCTCCAGACCAACGTTGGGCACATTTGTTGTTGTTCAGTCATTTCAGTCATTTCCAACTCTTGGGAAAGATGCTGGAGTGGTTTGCCATTTTCTTCTCCAGCTCATTTTGCATATAAGGAAAGAGAGTTAAGTGACTTGCCCAGATTCACAAAGAGTTGAATGGAGGATAGATTGGAGTGTGCAGGTACAAGGCAGGCATACCCATCGGCAGGTTATAGCAATAGTCTGGGTATGAAGTGATAAGTAGATTTTAACATTCCTCTCTGACAGGGACAAATTAAACAGAAAAATAAACAGAAAGGAAACTATAGAATTGAGTAAATTGCTATAGAAATTGTAGCTAAAAGTCTTATGACACTTCTAAATGGAACTGCTAGTGAACACATACTTTATTTAGCACCACTAAGCACCTTTGTAAAAATTGACCACTATAATTGCATGGAGAAATTGCAAAAGAATATAAAATGGCAGAAATACTAGGTATATCATTCACAGACATAACACAATTAAAACAGTAAACAGTCCAAGGAACATAAACAAAAGACACAGATATACCCAGAAACCTGGAGGGAGATGAAGGGGACTGAGTGAACCTTACTCTTATCAGAATTGCCTCAAAGAGGGAATATGTACACTCAATTGGGTATAGAAATCTATTTTATCCTACAGGAAAGTAGGACAGGAAGAGGATAAGAGAAGCGGGGTAGGGGGGATTCATAGAAGGGAGGGCAGATTAGGGGATGGGGTAGTCAGAAGCAAAACAGAAAGGATGGGGTGAAAGGAGAAAGAGAACAGAACAAACAGGGTGAGGAATATGATGGAAGGAAATAAATTAGTAATAGTTAACTATAAAAAATTTGAAGCAAGTATCTCTGATAAAGTCTCATTTCTCAAATATATAGAGTACTGAGTCAAATTTATAAAAATGAGAGCCATTCTCCGATTGACAAATGATGAAAAATTATGAACAATCTTCAGATGAAGTAATTAAAGCTATCTATACCCCAATGAAAAATGCTCTAACCCACTATTGATTGGAGAAATGCAAATTAAAACAATTCTGAGGTACTACCTCATACCTATTAAATTGGCTAGTAGGACATAAGCAAAAAATTATGAATGTTGTAGGGGTTATGAGAAAAATGAGACATTAATGTGCTATTGGTGCAGTTGTGAGCTGATTCAACCATTCTATAGAGCAATTTGGAATGATACCCAAAGGGCTACAAAACCCTTTGACCTAGAAATAACACTACTAGGTCTCTATCCCCAAAGAGATGAAAAACAAAAAAGAAAAGGACCTATATATAAAAAAAATATTTGCAGCAGCTCTTTTCCTGGGGCAAAGGATTGGAAATTTAGGGAATACCCACCAATTAACTGATTGTGGTATGTGATTGTGATTGAATATCATTGCGCTATAAGAAGTGATGAGCAGAACACACTCAGAAAAATCTCAGGAGAGACTTACATGAGCAGATGCAAAGTGAAATGTATTATATATAAAGTAACAGCCATATTGTAAGATGATCAGCTATGAATGACTTAGCTATTCTCAGCAATACAGTGATCCAAGACAACTCTGAAGGTTTGATGATGAAAGCTGCTATTCACACCCAGAGAAAGAACTGATGATGTCTGAACACAGATTTAAGCATACATTTTTTGTTTTCTTTATTTTTCTTGAGGCTTTTTTTCTTGGTCTGTGTTTTCTTTCACAACGTGACTATTATGGAAATGTTTTGCATGAATACACATGTATAACCTATATCAAACTGCTTGCCTTCTCGATGGTGGAAGAGATGGGAAAGGAGGAAGGGAGAGAATTTGGAACTCAGTTTTAAAAATGAGTATTTTTTCCAACAATGTATTTTATTTATTGTTTCCTTTTAAATTTATTTACAACATTCAGTTCCACAAGCTTTTGAGATCCAACTTTTCTCTCCCTTTCTCCTTGCCCTCCCCACCCAGGATGGCATATAATTGGATATAGCTTCTACAGATACCTTCACATTAAACATATTTTCACAACAGTCAAGTTATAAAGAAGAATTATAAGCAAAGGAATGAACCACAAGAAAGAAGAAAGAAAAAAAGAGAGAGAGAGCAAATAGTTCACTTCAATCTTCATTCAGACTCTGTAATTCTTTCTCTAGATGTGCTTTTTCCATCATGAGTCTTTTGGAGTTGTCTTAGAACCTTGCTTGCTGAGAAGAGCCAAGTCTATGGAGTTAGTCATCACAGATACAATGTGTCTGGAATTGTGTACAATGTTCTCCCAGTTCTGCTCCCTTCACTCAGCATCAGTTCATGTAAGTCTTTTCAAGTTATTATGAAGTCCGTCTCCTCCTCATTTCTGATAGCAAAATAGTATTTCATTATATTTATATACCACAACTTGTTCAGCCATTCCCCAGTTGATGGGCATCCCCTTGATTTCCAATTCTTTGCCCCCACAAAAAGAGCTACTATAAATATTTTTGTTCATATGGGTCCTTTACTCATTTGTATGATCTCTTTGGAATACAGCCCTAGATGTGGTATTGCTGGGTCAAAGGGTATGCACATTTTAATAGCCCTTTGGGCATAGTTCCAAATTGCTCTCCAGAATGACTGGATCAGTTCACAACTTCACCAACAATGTAACAATGTTCCAATTTTCCCACATCTTCTCCAACATTTATAATTTTCTTGTTTTATCGTGTTAGCCAATCTGACAGGTGAGATTTGGTACCTCAGAGTTGTTTTGATTTGCATTTCTCTAGTCAATAGTGATTTAGAGCAATTTTTCATATGAATATAGATATCTCTAATTTCTTCCTCTGAAAACTTCCTTGCATATCCTTTGACCATTTATCAATTGGGGAATGACTTGTATTCTTATAAATTTGATTCAATTCCCTGTATATGTTAGAAATGAGGCCTTTATCAGAGAAACTGGTTGTAAAAATTCTTTCCCAGCTTTCTTCTTCCCTCCTAATCTTGGTTGCATTGGCTTTGTTTGTACAAAACTTTTCTATTTAATGTAATCAAAGTTATCCATTTTGCATTTTGTAATGCTCTCTATCTCTTCTTTGGTCATAAATTCTTCCCTTCTCTATAAATGTGACAGTAAACTATTCCTTGCTCCCCCAAATTGCTTATAGTGTCAGCCTTCATATCTAAATCATGAACCCATTTTGACTTTCTTTTGGCACACAATGTGAGATATTGATCTACGCCTAGTTTATGCCATACTATTTCCAGCATTGAACTTATTTACATAATAATCCAGTTGTAAAGAAGAATTATAACCAACAGAATAATCACGAGAAAGAAGAAATGAAACCAAAAAAGGAGAAAAAAAAAGAGCTAATAGTTTGCCTCAATCTGCATTCAGACTCTGTAATTCTTTCTCTGTATGTGCATAGCTTTTTCCATCATGAGTCTTTGGGAGCTGTCTTTGAATTTTGCGTTGATGAGAGGAGCCAAGTCTATCAAACTTAGTCCTTACGGTGATGTGTGTCTGTAATTGTGTATAATGATCTCCTGGTTCTGCTCCATTCACTTGGCATCAGTTCATAAAAGTCTGTTCATGTTATAATGAAGCCCATCTGCTCCTCATTTCTTATAGCACAATAGTATTCCATTCCATTCATACACCACAATTTGTTTAGCCATTCCCCAATTGATGGGCATCCCCTTGATTTTCAATTCTTTGCCACCACAGAAAGAGCTGCTATAAATATTATTGTATATACTGGTCCATTTCCCACTCATGTGATCTCTTTGGGATATAGCCCTAAAAGTGGAATTGCTGGGTCAAAGGGTATGCACATTTTTTATAGCCCTTTGGACATAGTTCCAAATTGCTCTCCAGAATGTCTGGATCCATTCACAACTCCACCAACAATGTAACAGCGTTTATCATTTTCCTGTTTTATCATGTTAGCTAATCTGACAGGAAAGATGTGGTACCTAAGAGTTTTTTTGATTTACATTTCTCTCATCAATAGTGATTTAGAGCATTTTTTTCATATGACTATAGATATCTTTCATTTCTTCCTCTGAAAACTGCCTGTTCATATCCTTTGACCATTTCTCAATTGGGGAATGACTTGTATTCCTGTAAATTTGATTCAATTCCCTGTATATGTTAGAAATGAGGCCTTTATCAGAGAAACTGGTTGTAAAAATTCTTTCCCAGCTTTCTTCTTCCCTCCTAATCTTGGTTGCATTGGCTTTGTTTGTACAAAACTTTTCTATTTAATGTAATCAAAGTTATCCATTTTGCATTTTGTAATGCTCTCTGTCTCTTGTTGGGTCATGAATTCTTCCCTTTCCCATAAATCTGACAGGTAAACTATTCCTTGCTCTGCTAAATTGCTTATAGTATCAGCCTTCATTCCTGAATCATGAACCCATTTTGACTTTATTTTGGTGTACAGTGTAAGATATTGGTCTATGTCCAGTTTCTGCCATCTATTTTCCAACTTTCCAAGTAATTTTTGTGAAATAGTGAATTCTTAACCCAGAATTGGATTCTTTGGGTTTATCAAAGAGTAGATTACTATAGTCATTGACTACTATGTCTTGTGTACCTAATCTATTCAACTCATCCACCACTCTGCTTCTTAACCAGTATCAAGAAGTTTTGAAGACTGCTGCTTTATAATACAGTTTAGTATCTGGTATGGCTAGGCCACCTTCCCTAGCATTTCTTTTCATTAATTCCCTTGATATTCTGGATCATTTGTTTTTCCAGATGAATTTAGTTATTATTTTATCCAGTTCTGTAAAACAATTTTTGTTACTTTGTTATGGCACTGAATAAGTAAATTAATTTAGGTAAAATTGTCATTTTTATTATATTAGCTCGGCCTACCCACAAGCAACTGATGTTATTCCATTTATTTAGATCTGACTTTATTTCTGTGAGAAATGTTTCGTAATTGTGCTCATATAGGCCCTGGGTTTGTCTTGGCAAATAGACTCCCAAATATTTTATAGTGTCTACAGTAATTTTGAATGGAATTTCTCTTTTTCCCTCTTGCTGTTGGTCTTTGTTAGTAATATATAGGACTGCCAAGGATTTATGTGAGCTTGTTTTGTATCCTATAACTTTGCCAAAGGTATTTATTATTTCGAGTATTTTTTTTTACTTGATTCTCTATGATTCTCTAAGTAAATCATCATATCATCTGCAAAGAGTAACAACTTTGTTTCTTCTTTGCCTATTCTAATTCCTTCAATTTGCTTTTCTTCTCTTATTGCTACAGCTAACATTTCTAGTACCAAATTGAATAATAGGGGTGATAATGGACATCCTTGTTCACCCCCAATCTTATTGGGAATGAATCTAGCTTATTCCCACTGCATATAATGCTTGCTAATGGTTTTAGGTAGATACTACTTATAATTCTTATGCTTTCTAGTGTTTTTAATAGGAATGAGTGTTGTATTTTGTCAAAAGCTTTTTCTGCATCTAATGAGATAATCATATAGTTTTTGCTAGTTTTGGTGTTGATATAATCAATTGTGCTGATAGTTTTCCTAATATTGAACAAGACTTGCATTCCTGGAATAAATCCTACCTGGTCATAGCGTATTATTCACATGATTAGTTGGTGTAATCTTTTTGCTAATATTTTATTTAAAATTTTCGCATCTATATTCATCAGGAAAATTGTTCTATAATTTTTTTTCTCTGTTTTGACTCTTCCCGGTTTAGGTATTAGTACCATATTTGTGTCATAAAAAGAATTTGGTAGGACTCCTTCAGCTATTTTCCCAAATAGTCTATAAAGTATAGGAATTAATTGTTCTTTAAATGTTCGATAGAATTCCCTTGTAAATCCATCTGGCCCTGGAGATTTTTCCTAGGGAGCACCTTGGTGGCTTGTTCAATTTCTTTTTCTGAGATGGGGTTATTTATATATTTTATTTCCTCTTCTGTTAATCTCTGCAGTTAATACTTTTGTAAACATTCATCCATTTCCCTAAGATTATCAAATTCATGGGCATACAATTGCTTAAAATAATTCCTAATTATTGTTTTAATTTCCTCTTCATTGGAAGTGAATTCACCCTTTTCATTTTTAATACTGGTAATTTGGTTTTCTTCTTTCTTTTTTTAAATCAAATTGACTAAAGGTTTATCAATTTTATTGTTTTTTTTTTCATAAAACTAGCTCTTAGTTTTATTTATTAGTTCAATAGTTTTCTTGATTTCAATTTTATTAATCTGTCCTTTAGTTTTCAGCATTTCTAATTTAGTATTTAATTGGGGATTTTCAATTTGTTCTTTTTCTGGCTTTTTCAGTTGCATGCCCAATTCATTGATCTCCTCTTTTTCTGTTTTATTCATGTAAGCAATCAGAGATACAAAACTTCTCCTAAGAACTGCTTTTGCTGCATCCCATAAGTTTTGGTATGTTGTCTCATTATTGTCATTCTCTTGAATGAAGTTACTGTTTCAATGATTTGTTCTTTGACCCCCTCATTCTTTAGGATTAGATTACTTAGTTTCCAATTAATTTTGGTCTATCTTTTCATAGTCCTTCATTACCAACAATTTTTATTGCATCACAATCTGAAAAGGATGCACTGACTATTTCTACCTTTCTGCACTGGATTGTAAGATTTTTATGCCCTAGTACATGGTCAGTTTTCGCATATGTGTCATGTACTGCTGAGGAAAAAAAAGTATATTCCTTCTACGGCCATTCAGTTTTCTCCAGAGGTCTATTATATTTGCGTTTTCTAAAATTCTATTCAACTCCTTAACTTCTTTCTCATTTATTTTGAGGTTAGATTTATCAAGTTCGGAGAGGGGAGGTTGAGGTTCCCCACTAGTATTTTTTTTGCCTATTACCCTTAACTTCTCATCTAAGTATTTGGTTGCTATACCACTTGTATATAATAATAATTATATATTAAGTAATGATATTACTTTATTGTCTATGGTGCCTTTTAGCAGGATATAGTTTCCTCCCTTGTCTCTTTTAATTAAATCTATCTTTGCTTTTGCTTTTTCTGAGATTAGGATTGCTAACCCTGCTTTTTTTTTTTACTTCAGGTGAAGCATAATATATTCTACTCCAGCCTTTTACCTTTACCCTGTGTGTATCCCCCTGTTTCAAATGTGTTTCTTGCAAATGACTTATTGTAGGATTGTGATTTTTAATCCCTTCTGCTGTCTGCCTCTGTTTTATGGGGAATTCATCCCATTCACATTCATAGTTATGATTATTGTCTGTGTCTTTCTCCCCATCCTATTTCTCCCCTCCCCCCATTTATGCTTTTATTTCTCCCATCTCCCTTCCTCTCCTCAAAAGAGTTTTGCTTTTGACCACCACCTCCCTCTATTTTCCCTTCTGATCAGCCCCCCTCCCTTATCTTACCCTTTTGTCTTACTACTTCTTCCCTTCCTTCTAACTACTCCCTCCCTTTTCTTTCCCCTTTCTCCTCCTACTGCCTGTATGGTAAGTTAGATTTGTATACCTAACTGAATATGTTATTCCCTCCTTGAACTAAATCTGATGAGAGTAAATCTCAAATAATGCTCTTCTTCCTCCCTTCTTTCCCTTTACTATAATTTGTTTTCCGCCTCTTCCTGTGATGTAATTTACCCTTTTCTGCCTCTTCCTTTCCTCTTCTACCATTACAATCCCTTTTCACCCCTTAATCAGGTTTTTTATCATCACATCAGTTAATTTATACTCACACCCTCTGTCTATACTTATATACCTTTTAAGGGTGGTAATAAATATACCATTCTCAAGATTAACAAGTATCATCCTCCCATATGGGAATGTAAACAATTTACCCTTATTGAATAACAAGGTTTCCTTTTCTTTTTTTTCCCTATTTACCTTTTTATGCCTCTCTTGAGTCTTGCGTTTAAAGATCAAATTTTCCATTGAGCTCTGGCCTTTTCATCAGGAACGTCTGGAAGTATTATTTTGTTGACTGTCCATCTCTTTGCCTGAAAGATTATGCTTGGTTTTGCTGAGTAATTGATCCTTGGTTGTAGTCCAAGCTTCTTTGCCTTACAGAATATTAGATTCCAATCCTTTTGATCTTTTAATGTAGAAGCTACAAAGTCCTGTGTGATCCTGACTGTAATTCCACTATATTTGCATTGTTTCTTTCTGGATGCTTGCAGTATTTTCTCCTTGACTTGATAATTCTGGAATTTGGCTACAATATTCCCAAAAACATTTTTGTAGAGCTAGAAAAATTATTATTATAATTCATCTGGAAGAACAAAATGTCGAGAATATCAAGAGAATTAATGAAAAGAAATGCTAGGGAAGGTGGACTAGCCATACCAGATCTTAAATTGTATTTGAAATCAGCTATCATCAAAACCACTTGGTACTGGCTAAGAAACAGAGGGGTAGATCGATGGAATAGGTTATGTACACAAGACATAGTAGTCAATGATTATAGCAATCTACTGTTTGACAAAACCCAAAGACCCCAGCTTCTGGGATGGGAACTCACTGTTTAAAAAAAAATGCTGGGAAAACTGGAAGGTAGTATGGCAAAAACTGGGCATAGCCCAATATCTGACACTGAATAAAGTCCAAATAGGTACATGATCTAGGTATAAAGACTGATACTATAAACAAATTAGGGGAGCAAGGAATAGTTTATCTGTCAGATTTATGAAATGCAAAATGGATAATTTTGATTACATTAAATTGAAAAATTTTTGCACAAAACCAATGCAACTAAGATTAGGAGGGAAGCAGAAAAGTGGGAAATAATTTTTACAACTAGTGTCTCTGCTAAAGGCCTCATTTCTAAAATATATAGAGAACTAATTCAAATTTATAAGAATACAAGTCATTCCCCAGTTGATAAATGATCAAAGGATATGAACAAGCAGTTTTCAGAGGATTAAAGTTATCCATAGTCATATGAAAAAATGCTCTAAATTATTACTGATTAGAGAGATGAAAATCAAAACAATTCTGAGGTGCCACCTCATACCTATCATATTGGCTAACATGACAAAATATGAGAAAGATAAATTTTTGAGAAGATGTGGGAATGTTGGAATCATAATTCATTATTAGTGGAGCTATGAGCTGATCCAACCATTCTGGAGTGTAATTTGGAACTATTCTCAAAGGGCTATAAAAATGTGCATACACTTTGACCCAGAAATACCACTTCAAGGGCTGTATCCCAAAGAGATCATAAAAATGGGAAAAGCACCCACATGTACACAAATATTTATAGCAGCCCTTTTTGTAAAAACTAGGAAAAACCAGGGGACTGGTCTGTGCAAGAAAGGAAAAGGAATGACATAGAAATGCATAAGATGGAGAGTAAGGGTTAGGGTATGGGAACGTGCATCTCATGAATTCCATTTCCTTCATTTTAATGTTATGTCTCTCTGTTGAACTTCTCTCCCTTTGGATTTATGCTTGATGCCTGGTTGTTACTCTTTCTTCATTTCCTTTTGTCCCCACCCTTTAAAATTCCCTTCATATTTCATTTAAGGATCATGTATTAAGAAAATGTCCCATCTTTTACTACTTTATTTGTAGAGAGGTAAGTGGGAACAAAGAAGAAAAAGGATAAAAGGGCAATGGGGAGAGAAGTATACATTTTAAAAGCATAGCCATTGTGAAGGGAATTATGGTTTTCATATTAATCAGTACGATATGTATAATGAATACACTAATAGATTAGATTTTTTGGCATTGCCTCTTCTAGTTTGTGAGTTTGAAGCTAAGAATGCAGCTCAAAATGATCAACCAAACCCTTGACAGTGCCCACAACTACTGGCATTCTTGTGCCTGTGTACCTTAAGTGAACCAAATCAAAGACTGTTGAACCAGTTCCTATCACAGAGCTCTTTTTCTGTGTCTTGGGGAATGGTCACAACCCCCCACATTTGCAGAGAATTGTTGTATTGTGGGATTTGTGGGTTTGTTATGGGAAGCCACTCTAGCCCTGGAAATAATTGTTTGTAATCCACCTCCCCCCCCCCTTTTCCCATTGGGATTTATGTATATAATCACTTTTTTCACTTTGGCAAGATGGAATTCTGATCAGGAGAACTCTCAATTTGCAAATCTGTTTCTCATAATGAAACAAATTAATTAAATGGCTACCCAATTACTGTCACTTTGTCTCTGGACTGCTGTTTCATCATTCTCAGGTAAGAGACTGGCTCAGCAAAATTCTGTTAACATTAGTTGGTGTCAGAAGCTTTCAAGCGGTGGATGTTGGATGAAGCTTTGGGATCTCTAGTACTGGGGAGAAGGGACAAGCACCAGTGGATTTTATTTCCAGGATCCCAACTCACCTTGTCTAGCAAGTTTAACACTTACTCTTGCTCCATTAAAGGCTCAGCCTTTTGATCAAGCCTGCCTTTCACTGTGAGGAATGTTCCTGGGGCCTTTCCTCAATTGGAATTACTCTGGAGAGGCCTATTAGCACATAGATTTGGTTTCTTTAATGAGACAAGGTCAGTTATGGCCTGCAGTTTTTTCTCTTCTCTTCTCTTTTATAAAAGCATATCTGAGTTAGGGACTGTAGTTTTTATTTCTGCACTTGGTAAATTTTATTTGCTTAAGAATTGCTTGCATGTTGGTTTTGTATGAGGTTAAACTGGTTGAAATTAACATTTTTATTGTCTGCTTGGTTAGAAGTATGGAATGTTTACTTCTGCAGTTTAAGTGAATTGCTAGCACTGTGTTGATTACTTTTATTTGTGTACTTGTATTTTGTGTATTTATGTTGTTACATACCTTCATATTATATTGGTATTTGTGTATTGTGTGTACTTGTTAGTTAAGTAGTGTTATGGTCTTTGGATATTTACCTTTAAAATGGAACAGGTGTGTGGTAAAGGCAAGGGGGAAGATACAGCAGTTCCTATTAACAACCCCCCAGAATGAATATGTGCCTTTCAAATGTATAAAAAATATGGCCTTGACTGTCCCTCATATTTCCAGGATTGGGTCCATTTGACTAGTGATGACCCTAAACTTTCCTGGTCCCATTGGAGCAGCTTTGATAAGACCATATTAGACTACTTAAGGCAGAAACTGATGAATAAGGAAACAGCCTTTTGAGCAGGATAGTCATAATAAATGATATTCAGAGGCAAGGGAAAAAGAGCATAAGTCTAAATTAGAATCAGTAAAATAAATGATTAAATCATTTGAAAACCTCCTTAAAAAAACCCCAAAGTACCCAACTACCTAAAAGATACCCACCTTTACCAGAAGACACCATTGGCTCCTCAGTTTCTATGTTCCCTTTCAAAGTGCAAACCACAGTTCTCCCAGGAAAAAACCCTGAGAGTGGTTTGATCAGGACCTGTAGTTTAAAGTCCTGGCAGCATGGAGAACTCCAAGTTATGGCCAAGGGGTGTCCAAGCCCCAGGGGGGATCCCATAGGCTTGTCTCAGTAGTTCTAACTCACCCTGTGTTCACACAGACTGAGGGATCTGGATTTGTATCAATTCATGGTTGTCCCAGTTGGGAAATGGGAGACCTGGGGTTGGTGCCAGAAAATACCCCAGAAAACATGGAGAGACCATCCCTACATTTCCTGATCACTCAACATGACTGGGCTCCAGAGAGGGCTGTCAGGAGGGGTAGCAAAAAGGAGATGTAGAGGTGATGCTGATTATCACCATGACTCCCATTGGAGATGTCTCCTTGCTCCTACAGGAGCAAGAGGTGTCAGCTCTAGTTGATGCTGGCACCACACTCTCAGTTTTAAACCGTCTGCCTTCCTCACTTCCCTCCCCCAGAGTCAAGAGTGTATCTCAGTTGTGGGGATTGCTGGTAAGACCAGTGTAGCCCATATCTCAGAACCACTCTTCCTGTTTATTGGAGGGACCAGAGCCTTTCATCCTTTTGTCCCGGTCCCCTGAGGCTCCCAGACACTTATTAGGATAGGCGACTATTTCATTTGACTTAGGAGGAAACAATTTCTTGTGTATTTGATCCCCAACACCCTCCTTAACACCTTCCAAGCATCTGCCTCTCAAGACTCTCAAAGAAATACCCTCCAGTTTATGGTCATTAGATGCTACTGATATTGGGTCAGTTATCAGTGCCCCACCTATTGTTGTGCAGTTAGCTCTCCCATCTCATTTATTCACCTCTGAGAAAGAAAGCAATGTAGTTTGTATAAGCACATTCAATTCTGGCACATATCTATTTGAGATGGAAAGTGAGGATGAGACTTTGGCATATGACTTGGGGATGCTATAGAAACATATGGACTTCCTCACCTCCTCAGGACCTTAACAATCGTAAACTAAACTTTGCTGGTCCCACTGGGGCAGTTGTGATGAAACCAAATTAGAGTATTTAAGGCAGAAACAGATGAATAAGGAGTTTCCACAGGGTTGCTGTCGTTGCCTATGAAATGTGTCCCACCTGCCCCAATCACAATGCATCCAAACCTCTGAAGCCTGCTCATGGGCAGTTTCCTCTCCCAGATGAGCCCTTTGAAACCTGGCAGATTGACTTCAATCAATTGACACCTGCCCTTGTTCAAAAATATGTTGTGGTTATGATCTGTATGTTTTCCTGGTGGGTGGAAGTGTTCCCCTGTCATACTGCCACAGCCTCTGGGGTAGCAAAAACCCTTTTAGGAAAAATCATTCCATTATAGGAGGGTGGGGTTTCCTAAGTAAATACATCGTGATAGAGGAAATCATTTCACAGGAGTGCCATTAGCTAAGCTGCTTTCATCCTGGTCAATTATTCAGCATCTCCATTGTGCTTGTCACCACCAGTCATCAGGAATGGTTGAGAAAGTTAATAGGATACTTAAAACTTCCCTTGCTAAATTCTCTGAGGAGCTAGGGCCAAAGCCCTTCCTTTAGCCCTCCTAAGTCTTAGTTCTAGACCATTTGGTTCCCATAAGCTCAGTCCCTCTGAGACAGTAACAGGATGCCCAATACCACTGTACCTATGGGTGAGAAGCATGACAGCCAAAGGCTCCCTCCTACAATACTGTATTGGGTTGGCTCGGAAAATATCAGACTTACCAACTTGTCTCTCAGTCCAATCTTTAGAAATTCTTATGGAGACAGCCCCTGATCCAACGCAGTGACTATATCCATTGGAAATGTCAACTCTGAAAACACTTCTTTAGAGCCATGGTAGAAGAGCTCCTTTGAAGTCCTGCTCACCACCCCTCACTGCAGTCAAACTCTGGGGAATGGAGTCTTGGGATCCACCTGTCACATCTCAAAAGGAAGGCACCACCCACCTGGATTGTGGAACCCACATGTGACCTGACCATAAAAGTTAAACAGGGTCTGAATCAGCTGATATCTGAGGTGGACAGCTATTCTCAAAGACCCCAGGATGAGAAGAAGATGATAGCAAACAGACTACTGATCCAAGAAACAAGACATGGTCTGAGGTTTACAGTTACTCCCTCTATGAACTAAGCCTTTTCTTTCTTGCTACTATAGCTACCATAGTATGTATATATATATATATATATATATATATATATATATATATATATATATATATATGTATATATATATATGTATATATATGTATACACACATATATACATATATACATATACATACATATACACATATATACATACATACATATATATAAGTGTATGTGTATATATATATATATATATATATATATATATATATATATATACACAATGCTTCCTTAAAACACTCGATTTCTCTGACTGTTGGGCATGTTATTCAAATACCCAACCACTCAAAATTTTATGCCTAGCCATCCCATTAGAAACTTGGATCATAACCCCAGTAAGACGATTCTATTTTATTGGCCCTCCAAGACATGATCTGAAAACCCTGCCCCTCATGGACTGAGAATCCACTCAGTTCTTGTATGCTTCATAGGGCAGCAGCCTATGTAAAGGCCGCAGCTAGTGTCCCCTTTACAGCAGGTTTTAAGGTCCCTAACGTATCAGACACTTACCTACAGGGTCCATTACACTCAGGGATATCTTTAGAAACACAGGTTCTACTCTGTATTCAGGACATAAGTGGCAATAAGGGCTTTCACCTTGGATCATTAAATCCCATGCAATGTAATTCCACCTTTATTCTGAACTCCACATGGATTGCTTTCCTAAATGCCTCACTTGATTTCTCTGACCAGCTCCTGTGGCCACACATTTCCCTGAATGGGACTGGGGTATCTCATTACACTTCAGAAGCCCCCTCTATCAAGTGGAGTATGGGGACCTGCCCTACTGAATCAGGCATCAGATTTCTGACTTTTACCCACAACAAAGGCTATTGTAAAGTCATGTATTCAATTTTCAGGTTAGTGAGGCAATCTAGAAAGGCCTCTTGTTCCATAACCATGCTAGAATTCATCAGGCATGCCTGGAGGTAATGAGTTCTATGAGTCTCACTCACTCTGCCTGGCATTCACCCTTTGATACCCATACCTTTGTCATTGAATTGCCCCCTTCCACAGGACTATTCTTCTTATATGGCTCCACACTATATCACAGCTTCCCTTTCTTTTGGGACGGCCTCTCCGCTTTTGTCTACACTGTGCTCAATTTGTTCCTATTCCCAGGAAAGCACTCTACTGCAGTTCCTCTCCAGTTAAAGCTATCCTTCCATTAGTAGTGAAGGCTTTCTTTCCTGCACAATGAAGGCCGTTGGATCCCTGACTGGTACCATAACCACCTTTGTAATGCTATGTCCGTCTGTCGGGAACATCTCAGCAGAACTAGCCCTGGGCCTGGAGTGTACAGGGAAGCCTGTCACCAGCCTCCAAACACCAGTTGATTCACTTGCCTTCATGGTATTACAAAACTGTTGGGTATTAGATGTCTTAATGGCCAAGGGTAGGCCTGCACTGTCATGGGAAAGAATGATGTTTCTATGTCAGTGAATCCTCTCAAATAGAGGAATTTGTTAGTGCTCTAACCAAGCAAGCAGATTTATGGAATAGGGGCCAAATCATTCTGAAGCATGTTTTTCTCTCACCTTCCTTTGATCTATGATTTGTAACTCACTTATTCTTACATAAAATTAAAATTAAGTTTCAAATGAATGTTCCTCATCAGTTTACAAGAGTCATTGTGATGTTTATGACGGAAAGGAGAGAATGTGAAGGAAATTATGATTTTCATATTAATCAATATGATGTGTGTAATGAATATGCTAATAGATTAGATTTTTCAGAATTGCCTCTTCTAGCTTGTGAGTTAGAAGTTAACAATGCAGCTTGAAATGACCAAAGGCTTGACAATGCCCACAACTACTGGGATTCTTGTACCTGTGTATAAGTGAACCAAATCAAAGAACCTGTTCCCATAACAGAACTCTGGTTCTATGCCTTGGGGGTGGTCATAACTCCCAAATTTGCAGAGAATTGTATTATGGGATTTGTGGATTTCTCGTGGGAAACCCCTCTAGCCCTGGAAATGATTGTTTGTAATCCACCTTCTCCACTCCCTTCCAATTGTGGTTTATGTATATAACCCATGTCTTCACTTCAGCAAAGTAGAATTGCGATCAGGAGAAAAAAGGAATTTACATACCTTTCAGCTGTATATGGCAACTTTATAAATATTGACCAAATTTATTGGGCATCAAGACATCTCTCCAAAAATGGAGGAAAACAGGAGTAATGAAATATATCATTTACTGAAAACAATGCAATGAAATTATATATAATCAAGAGTTCTAAAGAAGCTGAATTTTAATTTGAAATTAAATAACATAATTCTGGAGAATGAGTGTGTCAAAGAAAAGATTATAGAAACAATATAGAATTTTATGAAGGAAAATAACAATACTAAGATCATATTAGCAAAATTTATGAATGTAGCTAAAGCCGTCCTTAAAGGAAAAATATGCTTTTATGGGGTTGAGCATGGATGACAGAATAGAGGCAGAGTAGAGGCATTTGAAATCACCCAACATTCCCCTCCTAACAACTTCTGAAGTGGCAGAGACAACAAAAAGATGGGGTAAAAAAACATTTCCAGCCCAAAAGAGTGGCAGGAAAGTTTAGTCACACGAAGGTGGTGATTGGGTGCAGACCCTGACAATGCCAGCAGTAGGCCTTGGAGGGGGCTGCAACAGCAGCAGCAATGGCAGATTCAGGAGCTCTCAGCCCACAGACTGGTCAGAAAAATAGTTACATAGGGCCCTTTGCTAGCTCTGGGTTCAGGACCTTTTTGCATTGCCCACATGCAGTTGTGGGTTACAGTTCCAAGGCAGAGGAGCACTAGCATTCGTGGCTATAAGGGGACATGGGCACAGTTCACAGCTCTAAAGCAGAGAAGAGTACTTGTGATCACTGACAAGGGAGTGAGGGCCCTATTCTCAGTTCCAAGGCAGAAAGAAGCACTATCACTTGTGGCTGTAGGAAAACAAGGGACCTGGTTACAGTTTTAGGGCCAAGAGGAGAGCTTGCAATTCTGGATACAAGGGAACAAGGTCCAGGCCAAGAGACCAGTGACCATACCTCTCCTTGGATCACACTATTTTGGAGGCACTCAAAACTTACGGACCCCGAGAATTAGCTCTGAAAACATAAGAAACAAAAACCTGAAAATCGGGACAGAGCCTCCTCAACTTGGGGAGCAGAACCCTTAAAATAAATTTGAGAGTCAAGAAACAGGCTGGAAAAATGAGCAACTAACACAAAAAGGACAATAAAAACTTACTCTGTTGACAGAGAAGATCAAGACACAAACTCAGAAGAAGAAAATGATGTACAGCCACAAGCAAAACCTCAAAGAAAAAAAATGTGAACTGTACACAAATCTAACAAGAATTCCTGGAAGAGCTCAAAAAGATTTTTCAAACCAAATAAGAGAGGTAGAGTAAAAGTTGAGAAAAGAAATGAGGATGATGCAAGAAAATTGAGAAAAGAGAATGAAAAACTTTTTAAAAGATGTACCAAAAATACACTGAAGAAAATAACACCTTAATGACAAAAGAGACACAAAGATTCACCAAAGAAAAGAAGTCCTTTAAAAGCAGAATAGGCCAAATAGAAAAGGAAGTACAAAAACTCACTGAACAAAATAATTCTTTTAAAATTAGAATTTGAGGAATGAAAGCTAAAGATTCCATGTGATATCAAGTAACAATTTTAAAAAGTCAAAAGAATGAAAAAAATAGAATAAAATGTGAAATATCTCATTGGAAAAACAATTGACTTGGAAAATAGATTGAGGAAACATATTTCAAGAATTATTGAACTATTCAAGAAAATATCATGGAAGACTGCCTTGATATCTTAAAGGATCCAAAAGGAAAAATAGAAACTGAAAGAAACCACTGATCACATCCTGAAAGAGATCCCAAAATGGAAACTTCCAGGTTATTACAGCCAAATTCCAGAGCTCTCAGGTCAAGAAGAAAAGCCAGAAAGAAATAATTCAAATATCATGGAGCCACAGTCAGGATCACACAAGATGTAGCAGCTTCCACATTAAAAAAAACAGAGGAGTTGGAATATGCCATAAGGCAAAGGAACTAGGATTACAGGCAAAAATAACCCACTCAGCAAAATTGAGTAAAATCCTTCAGGTGAAAAAATGGAAATTTTATAGAGGATTTTCCAGCATTCCTGATGAAAAGACTAGAGCTGAATAGAAAATTTTATTTTCAATACAAGACTCAATAGAATGATGAAAAGGCAAACAGAAAAGAGAAATCATATGGTATTCAATAAGGTTAAATTGTTTAAATTCTTACATATAAAGATGATAATTGTAACTCCCAAAAACTTTATCAGTATTAGGGAAGTTAGGTGTATACATAGACAGAGGGCATAGACAGTGGGATGATTTCCAAATAGTAAAATTAAGGAGTGGGGGAAGGGGATGCACTGGGAGAAGAGGGAAGGAAGAGGAAGAATGGGGGAAATTATCTCACATAAAAGAGGCATACAAGAAAGAATGGAACAGAAAATGGAGAAGGGCAATACTTAAACCTTACTTTCAGCAGAAATGGCCTAAAGAGCATATAACATGCACATTGTTGAGCATGAAAATCTATCATACCTTACAGGACAGTCAGTGGCAGTGATGAGAAGGAAAACAGAATTTTCAGGCAGGATAGGGTAGTGAAAGAGAAAAGGAAATAAATTGGAAAATAGGATGGAGGGAACCAACAATCATAAATGTGAATGTGAATGGGATGAACTCACTTATAAAACAGAAGCAGAAAGAAGAATGGATTGAAAGTCAAATTCCAATGATATGTTCTTTACAAGAAACTTGCTTGACACAGAGACCCACATACAGAGTGAAAATAAGGGTCTGGAGCAGAATCTATTATGCTTCAGCTGAGGCAATAAATTAAACAGGGGTAGCATTCATGATCTCTGAGAAACCAAAAGCAAAAATTGATCTGATTAAAAAAGATAAGCCAGAAAACTAAATTTTGCAAAAGGATACTACAGAAAATACAGCTATAGTAATGCTAAACATATATGTCAAATGTTATGCCATCCAAATTCTTAAAAAAAAACTAAATGAGTTACAGGAATAAATAGACTGTAAAACTATACTAGTGGAGGACCTTAATTTTCCCCTCTCAGAACTAGATGAATCCAACCACAAAATAAACAAGAAAGAAGTTCAGGAGACAAATAGAATTTTAGAGAAAGTTACAATAAAATTCTGGAAAAAAATGAATTAATGGAAAGTAATATATTTTTCCTGAGAGGTAGATGGCATTTTCACAAAGATTACATAGAAAGTGCATAAGAACCTTACAACCAAATGCAGAAAAGCAGAAATATCAAATATATCTTTTTCATACCATAATGCAATAAAAATTGCATTCAATAAAGGGCCATGGAGACGTGGATGAAAAATTAATTAGAAACTAAATAATATAATCTTAAGAAATGAGTGGGTCAATGAACAAATCATAGGAACAATCAATAATCTTCTTAAAAAGCATGACAACAATGAGACAACATAACAAAATTTATGGAATCTAGTCAAAACAGAACATTGCAGAAACTTAATGTTGCTTAAATCAGTAAAATAGAAAAAGAGTAGGTCAATAAATTTGGATGAGCAATAAAAAAACTTGAAATATCAAATTAAAATCCATAATTAAAAACCAAATTGGAAATCCCCAAAATGAAAGGATAAATTAATAAAATTGAAAGTAAGAAAGTGATTGAAGTAGATGAGCACAAATAACTAGGGGCTGGTTTTATTTAAAATCCCAATAAACCATTGGTTAATTTGATTTCAAAACAAAAAGAAGAAATAATTATTAGTATCACAAATGAAAATGAAATCAAGGAAATTATTAGGAGCTATTTTGCCCAATCATATGCAAATAAATCAAACAATATAAGCAAAATGGATGAATATTTATAAAAATATAAATTGCCCAGATTAATAGGAAAGGAAATACAATACTGAAATACCCCTATCTTAGACAAAGAAATTTAACAAACCAAAAATGTGCTCCCTAAGGGGGGAACAAAACAACTCAGGACCAGACAGATTCACAACTGAATTCTACCAAACATTCAAAGAAAAATTAAATCCAATACTATATAAACAGTTTGAAAAAATACGCAAAGAAGAAATCCTACCCAATTCCTGTTATGATACACATATGGTGCTGATAACTAAATCAGAAAGAGCAAAACCAGACAAAGAAAACTATAGACCAATTTCCTTAGTGAATATTGAAGCAAAAATTTTAAATAAAATACGAACAAGGAGTTTATGGCAATATATCACAAAGATCATATTTTATGAAAAGATAGGGTTTATACCAGGAGTGCAGGGTTAATTCAATATTAGAAAATTATCAACATAATTGACCACATAAATAACAAAAAACAGCAAAAATCATATCTCAATAGATACAAAAGAGTGTTTGACAAAATGCAGTACTCATTCCTATTAAAAAAAACTAGAAAATACAGGAATAAGAAGCATAAGAAAGCTTTCTTTAAAATGATAAGTAGTATCTAACTCAAACCATCAGCAAGCATTATCTGTAATGGGGATAAGCTAGAAGCCTTCACAGTAAGATCAGGGGTGAAGCAAGGATGCCCATTATCACCACTATTATTCAATATTGTACTAGAAATGCTAGCTATAAAATTGAAGGAATTAGAATAGGCAATGAGGAAATAAAATTATCACTCTTCGCAGTTGAATTGATGGTATATTTAGAGAGAACCTTAGAGAGTCAACTAAAAAAAACTAGTTGAAAAAATTAACAACTTTATAAAAGTTGTAGGATGTAAAATAAACTTACATAAATCATCAGCATTTTTATATATGGCCAAAGAAGCAGAGAAATACAGAATATAGAAAGAGAAATTCCATTTGAAATAACTCTAGACAATATAAAATACTTAGGAGTGTACCTGCTAAGATGACATACCCAGGGATTTTATGAACATAATTACAAAACACTTTCTGTACAAATAAAATCAGATCTAAACAATTGTAGAAATATTAATTGCTCATGGCTAGGCTGAGCTAGTATAATAAAAATAACAATTTTACCTAATCTAATTTATTTACTCAGTGTCATCCATGACAACTATCAAAAATTATTTTATACATGTAGAAAAAATAATAAAATTCATCGGAAAGAACAAAGGGTCAAGAATATCAATGAAAAAAATGTGAAGGAAGGACTCCTAGTTATACCACATCTCAAACTGTACTACAAAGTGTTAATCAACAAAATAATATGGTACTTGTTAAGAAATATAGTGGTAAATCACTGAAATAGATGAAGGACACAATACACAGTAGTAGATGACCACAGCAATCTAATGTTTGATAAATCCCAACTCCAAGCTTTTGGCATAAGATATAACTATTGACAAGATATAACTATTTGACAAAAAATACTGGGAAACTGGAAAGCTATTTGGCAGAAATGAGGTGAGTATATCTATCTTATACCACTTGACAAGATAAGGTCAAAATGTACATATGATTTAGACCAGAGCTGTCCAAAATGTTGCCTGCAGGCCCCGTGTGGGCCTCAGTGTGATTTATGCGGCCTGCCTATAAGCATAGAAATTTACATAAATGCTTTAGTAAACAAAGCTGAACCACCACAGAGCTCACCCTAAAATGGCAAATCAAAATATATTGTATGTCGTTTCAATAAAAACCTAAGGTTGCACAGCCCTGATTTAGACAGAGAGGGTCCTATCATAAGCAAATTAGGGGTGCATGGAAAATTTTCCTTGTAAAATATGTGGAAAGAATTTATGCCCAAAAAAGAGATAGAAGGCACTACAAGATGTAAAATGGATGATTTTCATAACATTAAATTTAAAAAAACTGCACAAGCAAAGGTGATATGCCAAATTCAAAGGAAAGCAGGAAACTGAGAAAATTTTTTTTTACCGTGTCTCTGATAAATGCCTCATTTCTCAAATACAGAGAGAACTGAGTTAAATTTACAAGAATGAAAGTCATTCCCCCAATTGATAAATGCTCACAAGACATTGACAGACAGTTTTCAGCAGAAGAAATCAAAGCTATCTATAGTCATATGAAAAAATGGTTTAAATCACTATTGATTAAAGAAATGCAAATTAAAATAACTCTGAGGTTCCACCTAATACCTATAAGATTGGCTTATATGATAGAAAAGAAAAATGGCAAATGTTGGAGAGGATGTCAAAAAATTGGGCCACTAATTGACTGTTGGAGCTGTGAACAGACCTAACCATTCTGAAAAGCAATTTTGAACTATGCCCAAAGGGCTCTAAAGGTGTACATACATTTTAACACAGTAATATCACTACTAAATCTATATCACAAAGAGATCCAAGAAAAAAGAAAATGACATTTATTTTTATATATATATATATATATGTATATATATATACAAAAATATTTATAAAAGCTCTTTTTGTGGTGGCAAAGAATTGGAAATTGAGAGGATGTCCATCAATTGGGGAATGGCTGGATAAGTTGTAGTATATAATTGTGATGGAATACTATTGTGTTATAAGAAATGATGAAGATGGTTTAAGAAAAATCTTGGAAGATTTATATGTACTGATACAAGTAAAACAAGCAGAACCAGGAGAACACTGTACATAATAACAGTAAAATTTATGATCAACTGTAAAAGACTTAGCTAATTTGATCCAAGACAGTTCTGAAGGACTTATGATGAAAAGTGGTATTCACCTCAGAGAAAGAACTGATGGCAAACTGAAGCATACTTTTTAAAAATTTTCTCCTTTTTTGGCAACATGGCTAATATGGAAATATATTTTGCATGATTTCCCATGTATATTCTATATTAAATTCTTTCCATTCTCAAGAAGGAGCTTGGGAGGGAATAGGCATCAGAATCTGGAGTTCAATTTTTTTTAAAATTAATGTTGAAATTTTGAAATGTGATGGAGAAATATTTAATGAAATAAGTAAAAATATATTGGGAAAAAAAGAGAAAATTGTACTTCTATTGATAGAAGAGAGAAAGAACAAATTTGAGAATGTAAATTTAAAAGCTTGAAAAACAACAAATTAAAAAATTCCCACCTAGACAAAATAATAGAAATTCTTAAAAGTAAATGAAGAGATTAATAAATCAAAAGCAAAAAAATAAATAAAACTGGGTGCTCTTATTTTTGGGAAAACTAATGAAATATACAAGCTGATTTAAATAGACAGTTCATCTGTTTTTTTTAAAGAGAAGGGAAAACCAAATTATTCTTATGAAAGAAGGAGAAAATTTTTTAAATTATCAGAAATTTTTGTGGTTAGTTATATATTAACAAAACTAATAAGTGAAAGGAAATGGATGACTTCTAACAAAAACATAAAATACCCAGATCAACAGGGGAGGAAATAACTATTTAAACAACCCAATGTCAGAAAAAGAAATTGTACAACCCGGAAATGAACTCCCCCCTCCAACTCTTCCAGGACCACATGGGTTTCCAAGTGAATTCTACCAAATCTTCAAAGTACTTCAGTTTTACATAACTTGCAATAATAAGAAAAGGCCCTTTCCAGCCCAATTTCCTTTTATGACACAAATATTGTCTGGACAGCTACAGTCTAGAGAGAAAAATTAGAGAAAGAAAATGAAAAACCAATATCCCTACTGGACATTGATGCAAAAATTAAAAATAAATTATTATCAATCAGGCTATAATAACCTATTGCAAAAATTATACATGATGACTAGATTGAGTGTATACTAGGAATACAGGATTAATTCAACATAAGGACCATTATAAATGTAATAAATTGTGTGAATAATATGAGTAAAACCATAAGATTATATCAATAAGTACTAAAGATGCTTTTTGACAGAAACTAATACCTGTTTCAATTGAAAACTTGAGAAAACACAAAAATACATAGAACTTTTCCTAATACAATTCTCTCTCTAATATTAATGAAAGAATGAAGCATTGAAGTGGCTACAATCTACAAATCATTGTTCTAATCATATGGGATACAAATAGAAAAGCAAAAAATCTCTGCTCTCAAGGAGTTCACATTCTAATGGAGGAGACAACACATACAGAAGGTTTCAGACATAACTCAGAGGGAAAGGTTCCATGGTCCTTAGCATGCAGGAACTTGTATGGGCAAGGCACATCCATGGCAGGCAAATACTTAGGGGATGCATATAGTCAGGGCAACGTTGGATCTTGAAAAGTAGTTAAATATTGTGCCTCTGTTTTCCAATGTATTCTCTACACTGGAGGTCCCTCTCTCTATTCATCTTATTTTTCATGAGTCAGCTCTATCGATTGCTGAGCTTTTATTTGCTACCAGCTTCTAGGCTTGCTCTCTGTAGGGTCACTTGCTGCCCATCTTGGTTCCTGTCTCCTAAGGTGTAGTAAGGGATTAGAAAACCTTTCCCTGACAAGGGCAGGCTGCTAATTATTTAGTCTGTAGCAAACATTATAAACTACCTGTCCCCTCCCCACTCAGGACTTCTTGGGATTTCTCAATATAGGAGAAGAGTGAGTCTATGATGATATTAGTTGAGGCAGACAACTGCCCTGATAATTTCCAACCCTCCAGTACCTGCTGATGACTCGTGAGATCAATAGAAGCTCTGGCCAACAACAGAATCAGAATCCTGTTCTTCAGGAAGGAAGAAGGGACTTCCTATTGAGACCTGTCCTTGAGGATAGAAAAACTCTGGTTCACATGCAAAATGATAGCAATTAATCATATAACTCAATATCGACTTGGATCAGCTAAGCATGGGTCACAAAAGAAAGCCTTCAAAGTTTCAAAATGCTCTGGAAATGCTGTTTTTCTTTCCTCTTCTTCCTCCCTCTATTTTTCTCAGGTGCTTTTTGAAATGTATTTAATCTGTGGAATAATAACTTGTGGACTTGAAAGAGTATCATGAATTCCATCACTTCATATTTATATCAAGATTCAGGGTCTCAAAAGTGTAATTAGAACAGGTATGGAAACAGTAGCTCATGGATTTAAGAAATAATCAGTAGAGGGTTATAGTCAGCATCTGTATATTCAGTACAGGTTGAAATGAGGGTGTGACAGAATTGTGTTCTTGTTATGAATTACGTTCAGAAACAGGGTAAAATAGAGGACTGATGGGTCTAATTATGCTACCTGGGAAGTCCCTGGGTTAGGGTCCAAATAAATGCATGTGTCAGTGAAGCACACCTCCCCTTATCCGGGTTCCAGCATCTGTGATTACAGAAATGGGAAGCAAAAGAGAAGCTCATGTTCAGACATGCCATTAGTCACAAGAGGAAGCAAAGACAGTGTAACTACAGATAAAGGAACTGATGAAGCCCGTAGTTGGAATAGGACCAAAGACAGGACTTGGTGGGCTGAAGGATACCTATGCTGGGCCCCAAACCCAAAACATGAAGTATAGTTGATGTGCCTTAAAGGGAAGTGCTTTGTCAATAGTTTTTGAATGAATAAATGTTCTATTCTTTTTTTTGTATGGCATTTGGCTAGTGGATTCAGTCAAATTGGGCCATCTCCCTGATGGATGATAGAGATAATATATGAACCAAATTGGAGCCAAGGGATTCAGAGAGGATAGAGGTAAGAAATCAAAATCCTAAGGTTGATTGTGACACTCTTTCCTCATTGTATCCCCTCTTCTGACAAAAGACATGACTACCCTTCCTGTTCTCATCCCAGTGTAGGTAATGTGGAAGAAGAGTTTGGATAAGGAGAAGTGGGCAGGTCTTGGCCTTGTTCACAGGTCACTGGGGGAAAAATAACATAGACCTTCACTTTCTTCCCACACTTCAAAAAATTATATGTACGTATAAGTGTTTCTCTGCTTGGTTAAAGTAGGGGTGAATATAACATAAATGTGCTAACATAGTTTTAGTAATTAACAAGAACCAGACAATGTAATTTTGACAAAGGAATATAGAGGTTATTAGGTTGTAGCTCATTTACATATCTGAAAACTACAGTCCAGTGAGGTGATGTATCTTTTTCAAGGATATATAGTGAGTAAATGACAGATCTATGACTAGATCCAGTCCAGCCCTTTATACTATGTTGACACTAACCAAGGATAAATTAAACCGAGCCTATGAAGCACATGGAAGTGAACCTTGTGCGTGGCATGTGAGCCTTGGCCATCATACTACAAGAATTGTTGTTTGTCCTTAGTTCTCAAAGAAGACCACGGCATCAGGGAGGTGATGCCATGACAAATGACTGATTTGAATTTAAGTTAGGGAGGGCTGTGCAAAGTCACCAGCCTTACTTTCTCCACTGGAGCCATCTGGGTCTAGTGGTGAGATATAGATTAGGACTATTGGGAATGGCCATGGATGCAGTAGGAGACCTTAGCCTTTTTAAGCTAAGGTTTTTAACAGGGCTCAGTTAGACTGAGACATTCCTCATTCAGGGATTTAAGCTAGGTAAAAAATGAGGCAGAGAATGACCTCTTTATCTATACTAGGAGGATAACATCAGAATGAAAATGTGAAAGTAGAAAAAGAAAGATTATTTAGAGAAAAATTTAGAGACTTCGGAGTTGTAAAACCTGACTTTGAGACTTATATTACATATTAGGCAAGCCATTTCTTCTTTTCTTGGCACTGAATTTCCTCCTCTATATGCAGTGGAGGTCTTCCTATGAAGCAGACATGGGTGTATGTTCTCATTCCTTCTATTGGATTACATCTCAAGCCAAATAAAGTCACTAAGACCTTTAAAAGCATTCATTGTGTGCCCTGGTGAAATACAAAGAAAGGTGAAAAAAATGGTCCCCACTTTCAAGAATATCACAATGTAGTGTAGAAGATACCATGTAAACAAGTACGTATAAACATGTTATATATAGCATGAGTTCTGGAGTGCTCTCAGGGGGAAGGTACTATGATTATGAAGACTTGGAAAAGGCTTCTTCCTAGAGTGGAGAGATGAAATATCTTATTCAAGGAACAGCAGGAAGCTGGTGTCAGTGGATTACAGAGTACATGGAGATGAGTAAGGTACAAGAAGATTTGAAATGCAGGAAGGGGATAAGCTATGAAGGTTTAAAAAAAAACAGAGGGTTTAATACTTGATTTTGGAGCTACAAGGGAGCCATTGGAGTTTATCTATTGGCAGGGTGATTATCAGTAAGGACCCATACCTTAGGAAAATCAGTATGACAGTTGAGAGGAGAATGAACTGGAGTGGAGAGTGAGATTTGAGGTAGGGAGACCTCAGAAAGCTTTTGAAATAGTCTAGACATGAAGTGATGAGGCCTGCACTAGGGTGGTGGCAGTGTCAGAGAGGAGAAGGAGGCATATACAAGAGATGTTATGAAGGTAGAAACATCAAGACTTGGCACTGATTGTATATGGGGGTGGGGTGAGAAAGAGAGATGAGCTGAGAATGACATCTAGGTAGTGAGCCTAGGTGATTGGGAGGGTGGTTCTACCCTCAACAGTAGTAAGGAAGCTTGGAAGATGGGAATATTTAGGGAAAAAATAATGAGGTTAATTTTGGACATGTTGACTTTAAGATTTCTACAGGGCATCCAGTTTGAGATATCTGATAAGCAGTTGGAGATGGAAAACTGAATATCAAGAGAAGGTTGGAACTGGACAAATAGATCTGAAAATCATATGCACATACATGAAAATTGAATCCATAGGAGCTGATGAAATTGCCAAGCAAAATAATAGAGAGAGAGAGAGTGCCTGAAACAGTCTTATGAGATACTTCAGATAGTGGGCATGAACTTGATGAAGATCCAGCAAAGGATACTGAGAAGGAACATTTATTTATATAAGTAAGGAAATGCAAGAGACAAGAGTGCAACAAAAACCTAGAGAAAATAGGGTATCAAGAAGAGAGTCAAAGTGACAGTGTCAAAGATTACAGAGAAGTCAAAAAGAATGAACACTTAGAAAAGGCCATTAGATTTTAGGGTAATAGATCATTGGCAACTTTGGAGAGAGCAGTTTGGTTGAATGATGATATTGGAAAGTAGAGTAGAAGGTAAAGAAGTGAGTGAGAAAACATGATATAGAAATTATTGCACCTATCTTTCCTCAATCCTTCCAATATTTGTCATTTTTTCTTTTTTTTCATCTTTGCTAATCTGATGCATATGTGGTAGAATATTAGATTTGTTTTAATGTACATTTTTCTAATTATTTGTGATATGAAGTATTTTTTTCATATGATGTTTGATAATTTTCTGACTTTGAAAACTGTTTTTTTTTCACATCCTTTGCACATTTATCTATTGAGCAATGGCTCTTGTTATTATATATATTTTTAGTCTCCATAATCAACTTAAAAGGTGGAATGATAGAAGCTTGTTGGGACCCAGATGAAAGAAGATCCACCACCCTCCCTCCCCCATATCCCAACATCCATGTTGGGCTTAAAATTGTACCAATCTAACAAGAAATAAGAATCACCTATAGATTCTTCTAGCACTTCATGAAACCATGGGATCTTCTGAAGGAAATTTGTAATTCTGTGGAGACACAGAGATAGGTAAGCTTAGGTGAGTGAAAAACAGAGCATGTAATATGAAGGGTGGGAGACTACGCTCTGACATGAACTGCATCTATCCGAGAGTTAGGAGAAATGCTCTAGGTAAAGATCACCTCAGATTTCCCTGAAGTTTTTGGTTGTAAGAACCCTTCAGGAAGGAGCAGTTCCCGGGGAAATCCAGGGGAGGTATGAAGTTTTATGGCTTTTTTCCAGGCACAAGCAGCAAGAGTTCAGATAAAGGAGAAATGCCTTAGACAAATACCAGTTTGTTTGCCCCTAAATACCTGAGCAGCAAGAGCTAAGAAGGAGGAAGCAGCCCCTAGGAAATGCCAGGGGAAATCAAAGCAAAATCTGATTGGCAGGAGAAATGCCCTACATATACATACAAACATTCGATTGTGTATAGAAATATAACTTACCCAATAGAGAAATAGGAAAGGAAGAAGATAAAAGAAAAAGTAGGGGTGATGAAAAGGGAGGCAATGGTTAGAAGCAAAATAGACTTTTGAGGAGGAACAGGATAAAAAGAGAGATAAAGAAGCAGAAGAAGATGGGATAGAGAGGAATACACAGTAATCATAACTGTGAATATGAACAGAAGGTGCTCACCGATAAAATGGAAGCAGATAGCAGAAAGGTTCAGAAACCGGAACCCAGCAATAATTTGCTTACGAAAGACACACTTGAAACAGAAGGACACACAAAGAATTAAAAATAAAGATCTGGAACAGCATCTAATACGCTTCAAGTGAATTTTAAAAATGGCAGGGTTAGAAATCATGATTGCAGAAAAAGAAAAGGCAAAGTAATAGACCTCATTAAAAGGAATAATCAGGGAAACTACATTTGACTAAAAGGTACCATAAAAATAAAATACTACAAAAAAAATTTACAGAAAATTTCTCTGGTAAAGGCCTCATTTCTCAAATGTATTCTGAATATAGAACTGAGTCAGTTTTGTATAAAAAATAGCCATTCCCCAATTGACAAATGGTTAAAGGGTATAGACAGTTTTCAGAAAAAGAAATCAAAGCTATCTATAGTCATATGAAAATGTGCTCTAAATTGCTATTGATTAGAGAAAGACAAATTTAAAAAATCTGAGATACCATGTCACAATTATCAGAAAAGACAAATATTGTATGGGATAAGGGAAAAATGGGTACACTCATGAACTGTTCATGGAGTAGGGAACTGGTACAACTACTCTGGAAACAATTTGGAACTACATCCGAAGAGCTCTAAAACTATACAACTGTGCATACCTTTTGACCCAACAATATCACTACCAGGTCTGTATCAAAAGAGATCAAGGAAAAAGAAAAAGGATCAATATGTACAAAAGCATTTCTAGAAGCTCTTTTTGTATTAGCAAGGAACTGGAAACCAAAGGGATACTCATCAATCGGAGAATGACTGAACAGTTTGTGGCATATAGTTGTGATGTGGGAAATTATACGTTGGTTTCAGAAAAACAAGGCAAGACCTATAAGAACTGATGTGAAGTGAAGTTAGAAGAACCAGAAGATGTGCACAGTAACATCAGTGTTGTAATGATGACCAACTGTGAATAGCTTGACTACTCTGATTAATACAACGATGCAAGATAATTCTAAAGGATTCATTATGAAAAAATGCTATCCATCTCCACAGAGAGAACTGATAAACTCTGAGCACAAATTGAAGTATACTTTTCTCACTTTCTTTCTTTATTTTCCTTGTTTTGGAAATATGGCTAATATGGCCAATATAGAAATATGTTTTGCATGATTTCACATATACAATTACCTTCTCAGGTGGAAGGTGAGGGATGGGAGGGAGGGAGAGAATTTGGAATTCAAAATTTAAAAAAGGAAATAATGGTAATAAATCAATAGTAAATTTAAAATAATTTTTAAAAGAATTATTGGATTACCCAAAATTATAATCAAAAAGCATAGTCTGGAAATCTCATATCAAGAAATCATAAATGAAAACTGACCAGAACTCTTAAAACTGGAGGGAAAAGTGAAAATAGAAAAAATACACCTGTTATCTACAAGTAGCCAAAAAAGTTCAAGTACCAGGGAGCCAGAGTAAGGATCTCACAAGTCCTAGTAGCTGCCGCATAAAGGAAAGAACATGGGATGTGATATTCCAAAAGGCAAAAGATCAAGACTTATAATCAAAGATAACCTATCCATCAAAACTAAGTAAAATCTGCCAGGGCAAAAATAAGCCTTGAATGAAATGGAATATTTTCAAGCATTCTTGATGAAAAAGACATAATTAAAGAGACATTTTGAAATAGAAATTCAGAGATCAAGAAAAGCATAGAAAGGTCCACATGCTTGTTTAATTGGAAGGGAATCTGTGGAAATAAATTGTTAATATGATGACAAGAAACAAATGTATTCTCAGAACTCTAATCTCTTTCAAGGCAAGAGAAATGTAATTATGACAGATGTTATCTGAAAGTTTGGTTAAAGGAGGCAAACAAGCTAGGTGATAGAAAAAATTCATATTACTTATTTATTTATCCTCTTAAGCATAGCAGGCAGACGTGATCATGGATTGAGCCAGACAGAGTCTGACTGACTTATACAGAAGAATAGACAGGTTTTTATATTTTTAGAACAGTCACAATTCAGCACGTTTTTCTGTTACTCAATTTTATGATCCCCATGTATGTTTAACCATGATGCAAGACAAAGGTTTTCCTTAATGGAATAGCTTATAAATACAATAAGATAAGAGTCTTGACAAGGGTCAGTTAAAACTACAACCCAGAGTTTCTGTGTTTAATTTGCCATTAACATTCCATAACATAGTATATGCCCATAAAATATTAAGCTAGGTAGCTTCTCAGGATTAGGGTGGCATCCTTCAATGGTTAACAGGGGAAGGAATGTTCTTAGGTCAGCCTGATCTGGTCTTGTTGACAGAGGAAAAAGGTATTCTCTGAGCAAACTTCAGAGAACAAAGAAGCCCAGGTCCAGGCTCTTCTTCCAGTTGATCATTAATTCAGGCCCTGGGTCTTATTGAAATTACAAAAATGATATAAAATGGTATTAAAGTTCTTCACAGAGGACCTATGTTTGGTTTTGTTCTGTTTTAATAGTCTAAAGCATGGGTGGGGAACCTCTGGCTTTGAGGCCACATGTGGCCTTCTATGTCCTTGGTTGTATCTTTTAGATTGACTCCAAATTTTATAGAACAAATCTTTTTATCAAGGGAATTTGTTCTGTGAAGTTTGGATTCAGAGGACTTAGAGCACCACATGTGGCCTTGTGGCTGCAAGTTCCCCACTCCTGGAAAAGATAAAAAAAATAGGAGCTACAGGGGACTGGTTTGTGCAAGAAAGGAAAATGAATGCAGAGGAGGTCAGCATCGTGTACCGGAAGTGCAAAAGATGAAGAATAAGGGATAGGGTATGGGGATGGGCATCTCGTGAATTCAATTTTCTGCATTTTAATGTAAAATCTCTCTTGTACGTCTCTCCCTTTTGATTTATGTATGATGCCAGGTTGTTACTCTTTCTTCCTTTCCTTTTGCCCCACCCCCTTTAAAATTCCCTTCATATTTCATTTAAGGATCACGTGTTAAGAAAATGTCCCACCTTTTACCACCTGATTTGTAGAGAGGTAAGTGGGGGCAAAAAGAAGAAATAGTATAAAAGGAAAAGAAGGAGTGCAGTACACATTTTAAAAGCATAACCATTGTGAAGTGAATTATGATATATTATGGAATTATAATATAAGGGAATTATGACATATCTTCATATGATATATATCAATATATGTGTAATGAATGTAATAATAGATTAAATTTTCCAGAATTGCTTTTTGTAGCTTATGAGTTAGAAGCTTCCAAAGCAGCTTAAAATGATCAATCAAACCCTGGAAATACCCAGAACTACTGGGCATTCTTGTACCTGTCTACCTAAAGTGAAGTGAATCAAAGACTAGAACCTATTCCCATCACAGAACTCTGGTTCTGCGTCTTGGGGATAGTCATAACCTCCCAAATTTGCAGAGAATTGTCATATTGTGGAATTTGTGGGTTTGTTGTGGTAAATGAATCTAGCCTTGGAAGTGATTGTAATCCCTCTTTCTCCCTCCCTTCCCATTGTAATTTATGTATAATACCTCTGTCTTCACTTCACCAAGGTGGATTTGTGATCAGGAGAATTCCCAATTTACAAACCTGTTCCTCATAATAAAACTAATTAATTAAATGGCTACCTGATTACTGGCACCTTGCATGTATGAAGCCAGACAAAGTCTGACTGCCTGAACAAAGAAATGAGAAAGCTTATATACATTATTTTAGTCCCGACTCAGCAAGCCTGTGTTACTTCACTTTTATGATCCCCATGTACGTTTAACCATGATACAAGAAAAGGATTTTCCTTAATGGAATAGGTTGTAAATACAATAAGATAAGAGAGTTGACAAAGTGTCAATTGAAATTACAACCCAGGCTCTCTGTGTTTAGTTTACCATTAACATTCCATAACATAGTATATGCCCATAAAATAGTAAGATAAGAAAAAGTCACATTATTCAGGATGGTGTCTGTGGTTAAGATCGCATCCTTAATGGCCACAGGCAGAGGAAAGAATGCTCTTAAGTCAGCCTGATCTGGCCTTGTTGATATAGGAAGAGGTATTTTTCTGAGTTTACTCAGAGAACAAAGAAGCTTAGCTTCAGCTGGTTAATCAGTTCAGGCTCTGGCCCTTACTGAAAGTTAAAAAATGATATTAAATGATATTAATGATCATCACAGGTTAGTGAGGGAATCCAGAAAGGCCTCTTGTTCCATAACCATGCTAGAGTTAAACAGGCATATCTGGAGGTACTTAGTTGTGTGAGTCTCACTCACTCTGCCTGGCATTCACTCTTTGATGCCCATACCTTTGCCATTTAATTGCCCACTTCCACAGGATTGTTCTTATATGGCTCCACACTACATCACAGCCTCCATTTCTTTTGGGAAGGCCTCTCTGCTTTTATCTACACTGTGCTCAATTTGTTCCTACTCCCAGGAAAGCACTCTACTGAAGTTCCTCTCCAGTTAAAGTTGTCCTTCCATTAGTAGTGAAGGCTTTTTCCTGCTCATTGAAGACCTTTGGTGTACCTGCAGGGTGTGAATATATGATGAAGTAATTGACACAAAAAGACAAAGACATGGGGCTAGGCGAGTTGTATAGTCAAGCTATAGACTGATTTTAATGAAGTAACTGACAGTATTTTATACAGGTTAATTGCTGAGTTATCTGGACTCCAAAGAAGAGTACAATAAAGCATTGGTTGAGTTTTTTATCTCCTTGTTCCTGGGAGTGAGACACTATTTTTCCTCAAGGCTAACCAAATTGAAACATTTGTGTTCTCTCGCATGTAGATAACCAGACTGAAACATTTCTGTCATCACCTATGTGGGCCATCAGCTACAAAGGCAGGTTTTCTTTGCCAAGTCTTCTTACCCTAAAAACTGGCCTTGCCGTGCATAGGCCCATTTTCAATTGACCCTGCCTTGCTGAGGTCTAAGAGGCCTAAACAGGATATAGCTGGCTCCCCACACTTTGGGTATCCATTGGATCTCTGACTGGTACCATAGCCACCTTTTGTATGCTATATCCATCTGTTGGGAACCTCTCAGTAGAACTAGCCCCGGGCCTGGAGTGTACAGCGAAGCTTGTCACCAGCTTCCAGACACCAGTTCATTCACTTGCCCTCATGATATTACAAAACTGTTGGCTATTGGATCCCCTAATGGCTGAGGGTAGGACAGGACCTGCACTGTCATAGGAGAGGAATGATGCTTCTATGTCAAGCAATCCTCTCAAACAGAGGAAGATATCAGTGCCCTAACCAAGCAAGCAGATTTATGGAATAGAGGCCCAAACATTCTGAAGCATGCTTCCCTCTCACCTTCCTTTGATCTATGATTTGTAACTCACTTATTCTTACATAAAATTAAAATTAAGTTTCAAATGAATGGTCCTCATCAGTCTACAAGGATCATTCAGACCTTTATGACTGAAAGGAAGGAATATGGAGGAAATTATGACTTTTATATTAATCAATATGATATGTGTAATGTGTGTAAGTATTAGATTTTTCAGAACTGCCTCCTCTAACTTGTGAGTTAGAAGCTAACAATGCAGCTTGAAATGACTAAATGCTTGACTGTGCCCACAACTATTGCCATTCTTGTGCCTGTGTACCTTCAGTGAACCAAATCAAAGACTGTAGAACCTGTTCCCATCATAGAACTCTTTTTCTGTGTTTTGGGGAGTGATCATAACCCCAAACTTGCAGAGAATTGTTGTCTTATGGGATTTGTGGGCTTGTTGTGGAAAATGACTCTAGCTCTGGAAATGATTGTTTGTAATACACCTTCCACCCTCCCTTCCCATTGTGATTTATGTATACAACCTCTGCCTTTACTTCAACAAGGTGGAATTTTGATTAGCAGAATTCCCAATTTGCAAATCTGTTCCTCATAATGAAACTAATTAATTAAATGGCTACCTGATTGCTGGCATTTTGTCTCTGGCCTGCTGTTTCATCATTCTCAGGTTGGAGACGACTCAGTAAAATCCTGTCAACACCATGAATGTGAATGGGATGAGCTATTCCATAAAAATCAGAAGGAATAGCAGAAAAGATTTGAAAACAGAATATGATAGTATTCATTTACAAGAAACACAATTAAAACACAAAGTTTCACATAGCTTTCAAATGAGTATTAGAGTAAAATCTATTATGGTTCTAGTGAACTCAGAATAGCAGGAGTAGCAACTACGAATTCAGGTGTCTGCAGTAAATATAGATATGATTAAAAGAGAAAGCAGAAATATTATGTTATGCTTAAAGACACCATAAATAATAAATAAATGTCAAATACACACACACTTATAAAGATATACATGTATATATGCTTATACTAATGGGAAACCTCAATGTACCCCTTTCAGACATGAAAGTTATGGATCTGATAAAACCTTAGAAAATTTAGGGATGATGGATCTATAGTGATTACTAAATGGGAGAAAAAGGAATTTACATGGCTTTCAGCTGTATATGGTAACTTTATAAATATTGACCACTTATTGGGCATCAAGATATCTCCAAAAAAAGTAGAAAAATAAAAGTAATGAAATATATCATTTACTTAAAACAATGGAATAAAATATTTAATAAAGGGTTCTAAAGAATTTGAAAATTAATTTGAGACTATATAATGTAATTCTAGAGTATGAGTGGGTCAAAGAAAAAATTATAGAAGGAACAGAAAATTCCATCAAGGAAAATAATAATAATACTAAGACTATATAGCAACATTTATGAATGTAGCTAAAGTAGTCCTTAGAGGAAAATTATGCCTTTATGGGGCTGTCAGGATGACAGAGTGGAGAAAGGAGCTAACTTGAAATCAGCCAACATTCACTCCAAGAAACTTTAAAATAACACCTCAAATCAAATTCTGGAGTGGCAGAGCCAACAAAAGGTTGGGGCAAAAAAAAAATTCCAATCCAGAACAACTTAGGAGAGTGGCAGGAAAGTCTGGTCACATTGGGGTGCTGTTTGGGTCCAGCGCATGGTGCAGACCACACCTGACAATGCCAGCAGCAGGCCTGGGAGGAGGCTGCAACAGCACTTTCAGAAGCTCTCAGCCCACAGGCTGGTCAGAAAAAAAAGTTACATAGGGCCTTTTGATAGCCCTGGGTTCAGGACCCTGTTGCATTGCTCACATACAGTTTTGGGTCACAGTTCCAAGGCAGAGGAGCACTACTATTTGAGGCTACCAGGGAGCAAGGGCACAGTTCTAAAGCAGAGAAGAGTTCTTGTGGTCACTCACAAGGGAGTGAGGGTCCTGGTCTCTTTTCCAAGGCAGAAAGAAGCACTACCACTTGTGGCTGTAGGAAAGCAAGTGACCTAATTACAGTTTTAGAGCCAAGAGGAGAACTTGCACTTGTGGATACAGGGGAACAAATTCCAGGCCAGGAGAAAAGTGACCACACCTCTCCAGGGATTATACCATTTTGGAAGCACTCAAAACTTACAGACTCCCAGAATAAGGTCTGAAAACAGAAGAGCAAAAAACCTGAAGCTTGTGACAGTGCCCCTTCAACCTGGGGAGCAGAACCCAATTTTAAACAATTTTAAAATTTTAACAGTTTTAAAATTCAAGAAATAGGCTGGAAAAACAACAACAACAACAAAGACCAATAAAACTTACTGTGGTGTCAGGGAAGATCAAGACACAAACTCAAAGGAAGACAATGATGTACAAACAGCCACAAGGAAAACCTCAAAGAAAAAAATGTGAATTGCACACAAACCCAACAAGAATTCCTTGAAGAGCTCAAAAAGATTTTTAAAAATCAAATAAGAGAGGTAGAGAAAAAATTGAGAGAAGAAATGAGAGTGGTGGAAGAAAATTGAGAAAAGAGAACTAATAACTTTTTAAAAGAGGTACAAAAATACACTGAAGAAAATAACACCTTAAAAACAAAGTTGGCCTGATGATAAGAGGCACAAAAATTCACTGAATTAAAGAACTTTGAAAGCAGAATAGGCCAAATGGAAGAGGAGGTACAAAAATTTACTGAAGAAAACAATCCCTTACAAACTAGAATTTGATGAATGAAAGCTAAAGATTCCATGTGATATCAAGTAACAATTTACAAAAAGTCAAAAGGATGAAAAAATAGCAGAAATGTGAAATATCTCATTGGAAAAACAATTCACTTGGAAAATAGATTGAGGAGAAATGTTTCAAGAATTATTGGACTATTCAAGAAAGTGTCATGGAAAACTGCTTTGATACCTTAAAGGATCCATTGAGTAAAATAGAAACTGAAAGAAATCACTGATAACCTCCTGAAAGAGATCCCAAAATGGAAACTCCCAGGAACAATATAGCCAAATTCCAGAGCTCTCAGGTCAAGAAGAAAAGCCCAAAAGAAATAATTCAAATATCATAGAGCCACGGTCAGGATCACATAAGATTTAGTAGCTTCCATATTAAAGGATCAGAGGAGTTGGAATATGCCAGAAGGCAAAGGAGTGAGGGTTAAAAGCAAGAATAAACCACTCAACAAAACTGAGTAAAATCCTTCAGGTGAAAAAATGGAAACTTAATATAAGATTTTCCAGCATTCCTGATGAAAAGACCAGAGCCAAACAGAAAGTTTTACTTTTGAGTACATGACCCAAGGGAATCATGTAAAGGCAAAAAGGAAAGAGAAATCATAAGGGATTCAATAAAGTTAAACAGATTACATTCATATATGTAAAGATGATATTTGCATTTCCTGAAACTTTATCATAATTAGGGTAGTTAGGAGTATACATAGAGAGGGTATGGGTGTGAATTGAATATGATAAGATGATTCCAAAAAAGTAAAATTAAGGGTTGAGAAAGAAGGATGCACTTGGAGAAGGGGGAAGAGAGAGAGGAAAAATGGGGAAAATTATCTCACATAAAAGAGGCACACAAGAAAGAGTCAAAAAGAAAATGGGAAAGGGGTGAAGGGCAGCAGAAATCACCTTAAAAGGGTGTAACGTGCATTATTAAGCATGGAAATCTATCATACCTTACAGGAAAGTCTATCTATCATGCCTTATGGGAAGGGGATAAGAGATGCTGATACATAGGGGAGTAGTTGAAGGCAGGCAGTGATCAAAAGCAAGTCATAATTTTCAGGCACAATTGAGTAAAGAAAGAGAAAAATAGAAAATAAATGGGAAAATAGGATGGAGGGAAAGACACAATTGGAATGGGATGAACTCACTTATAAAAGAGAAGCAGGTAGCAGAATGGATTAAAATTAGATTTCAACAATATTGTTAACAAGTACCTTACTTCATGGAAAGACATGCACACAGAGTAAAAATAAGGGATGGGAGCAGAATCTATTATGTTTCAGCTGAGGCAATAAATGAAACAGGGGTAACAATCATGACCTCTGAGAAACCAAAAGCAAAAATTGATCTGATTAAAAAAGATAAGCCAGAAAACTAAATTTTGCAAAAGAGTACTATAGTAAATGCAGTTATAATAATACTAAACTAAACATATGCACCAAGTATTATAGTATCCAAATTCTTAAAAAAAAAACTAAAGGAATTACAGGAGGAAACAGACTGTAAAACTATACTAGTAGAGGACCTTAATTTTCTCCTCTTAGAACTAGGTGAATCTAACCACAAAATAAGCAAAAAAGAAGTTCGGGAGACAAATAGAATTTTAGAAAAAGTTTCTTTGATAAAATTCTGGAAAAATTGAATGGGAATAGAAAGAAGTATAATTTTTCCTAAAATGTAGATGGCACCTTCACAAAAATTACATTAGAAGTGTATAAGAACATTACAACCAAATGCAGAAAAGCAGAAATACTAAATATATCCTTTTCAGACCATAATGCAATAAAAAATGACATTCAATAAAGGGCCATGGAGACATGGATGAAAAATTAATTGGAAGCTAAATAATATAAACTTAAAGAATGAGTGAGTCAAAGAACAAATCATAGAAACTATCAATAATGTCCTTAAAAAGACTGACGACAATGACACAACATACCAAAATTTATGGAATATAGCCAAAGCAGAACATTGCAGAAATTCAATGTTGCTAAGTGCTTAAACTTAGCAAAATAGAAAAAGAGTAGGTCAATAAATTGGACATGCAATTTAAAAAAAACTTAAAAGATCAAATTAAAAACCCACAATTAAAAACCAAATTGGAAATCCCCAAAATGAAAGGAGAAATTAATAAAATTGAAAGTAAGAAAGTGATTGAACTAATAAATAGCTAGGGGCTGGTTTTATTTAAAATCCCAATAAAACTGATAAACCATTGGTTAATTTGATTTTAGAAAAGAAGAAAACAAAATTATTAGTATTATGAATGAAAATGAAATTAAGGCAATTATTAAGACCTATTTTGCCCTATGTGTTGGCAAGCAAAATGGGCTCTTAGCATTCAGTTCAACCAAGTGCCCTTGAAGAGTTTGGCTTTTGTTTCCTTTGATTAATTCAGTGTATTTCATTGAGTCTTACCAGGTGCTAAGCCCCAGGCCCAAACCCCTAATAGGTGCTAAGCCTATGTGGGTGTGAAGCTCCCAGGGTACTAAGGGGAGGTGCTAACCCAAGAGCCAATCATAGGAGTCTAAGTTCTAATTATTCAGATGATGTTTCATGACATCTGAAACGGTATAAGAAGAGAAGACAGAACTATTTGGGCAGGGCTCTCACTCTTTGTGGCATGTGGAAACTCCGGGGGGCAGCTGTAGCTAAGAAGCCCTCCAGCTCATAAACCCAAATGTTGGGACTTTGTTAAACTCTGGTAACTATGTATTGGGATTTGAATCAGACAAGGTCTGATGTTTGTACTTTGTTTGTATTTTGCTCTGAAGTTCAGGGTGCTGGCTTTTTCCCCTGAACTAAGTGAATGGTATTTGTATGCTGAATTAAAATAAGGTTGTCAACCCCTTAACGTTGGTTTCCTTACTAAAGCAGATCAAAAGAACCTGGGCTTTTGCAGCGTGCTGGTAGCGTGCTTGTTGTTGGGCTTGTGTTGGTCTTTCACCCCCACAACAGTTGCTAGCCAGATTGTTGAAACATCCTATCATATACAAATAAATCTAACAATGTAAGTGAAATGGATGAATATTTATAAAAAACATAAATTGCCCAGATTAACAGAAAAGGAAATAGAATACTGAAATACCCCTGTCTTAAAAAAATAATTTGAACAAGGCATAAATGTGCTCCCTAAAGAAAACAACAACAACAACAACCTGGGACCAGATGGATTCACAACTGGATTCTATCAAACATTTAAAGAAAAATTAATTCCAATACTATATAAACTGTTTGAAAAAATAGGCAAAGAAGAAATCCTACCAAATTCCTTTTATGACACAAATATGGTGCTGATACCTAAATGAGAAAGAGCAAAAACAAAGAAAACTATAGACCAATTTCTTTAGTAAATATTGAAGCAAAAAATTTAAATAAAATACTGACAAGGAGTTATGGCAATATATCACAAAGAACATAGAGTATGACCAGATGGGGTTTATTCCAGCAATGCAGAGTTAATTCAATATTAGAAAACTATCGGCATAACTGAAATGTAAACAGCATGTAAATAACAAAAACAGCAAAAATCATATGTCGATAGATACAGAAATGCAGCACTCATTCCTATTAAAACACCAGAAAGCACAGGCATAAGAAGCATAGGAAAGCTTCCCTTAAAATCTTAAGCAGTATCTCACTAAAACCACCAGCAAGCATCATATGTAATGGGGATAAGCTAGAAGCCTTCGTGATAAGATGAGGAGTGAAGCAAGGATGCCCATTATCACCACTATTTTTCAATGTTGTACTAGAAATGCTAGCTATAAATTTGAAGGAATTAGAATAGGCAAGGAGGAAACAAAACTATCACTCTTGGCAGCTGATTTGATAATATATTTAGAGAGAACCCTAGAGAATCAACTAAAAAACTAGTGGAAATAATTAACAGATTCAGCAAAGTTGGAGCATATAAAATCAGCCTACATAAATCATCAGCATTTCTATATACTGCCAATGAAGGGCAGAAGCAATAGATTGAAAGAGATGATCCATGTGCAATAACTCCAGACAATATAAAATACTTGGGAGTCTACCTGCCGTGAAGACATACCCAGGGATTTTATGAACATAATTACAAAACATTTTTCATACAAATTAAGTCAGATCTAACCAATCGTAGAAACGTTAATTGCTCATGGCTAAGCTAAGCCAGTATAACAAAAATGAAAATTCTACCTAAGCTAGTTTACTTACTCAGTGCCATCCATGACAAATTATCAAAAATTATTTTATAGGTCAAGAACAAAATAACAAAAAAATTCATCTGAAGGAACAAATGGTCAAGAATATCATTGGAATCAATGAAAAAAAATGTGAAGGAAGGAATCCTAGTTGTATCAGATATCAAACTGTGTTATGACGTGGCAATCATTTAAACAACCTAGCACTTGTTAAGAAATAGCATAACAAATCAGTGGAATAGATTAGGGACACAATACATAGTAGTAGATGACTACAGCAATCTAGTATTTGATAAACCTCAAACTCCCAAGTTCTTGAAATAAGGTCTAACTACTTAACGAAAAAATGCTGGCAAAACTGGAAAGCTCTTTGGCAGAAATGAAGTATAGACATCTCACACCTTTTACCAAGATAAGGTCAAAATGTGTATATGATACAGACATAGAGGGTGCTATCATAAGCAAATAAGACATGTATGGAAAATTTTCCCTGTAAAATCTATGAATAAGGAAATAATTTATGACCAAAAAAGAGATAGAGAGCACCACAAGATCTAAAATGGGCGATTTTTTTACATTAAATTAAAAATTATTTTGCATAATCAAAGGTAATGACCACAAATTTAAAAGGAAAGCAGAAAACTGAGAATTGTTTTTACAGCAAGTGTCTCTAATAAAGGCCTAATTTCTCAAATATAGTGAGAACTGAGTCAAATTGATAAGAATACAAGTCATTGCCCCAATTGATAAATGCTCACAAGATATTGATAATTTTCAGCAGAAGAAAACAGTTATCTATAGTCATATAAAAATGCTTTAAATCACTATTGATTAAAGAAATGCAAATTAAAACAACTCTGAGGTTCCACCTAATACCTATAAGATTGGTTAATATGATAGAAAAGAAAAATGACAAATGTTGGAGGGGATGGCAAAAAATTGGGCCACTAACTGATGGTTGGAGCAGTGAACAGATCTAACCATCCTGGAAAGCAATTTGGAACTATGCCCAAAGGGCTCTAAAACTGTATATCCACTTTAACACAGTAATACCACTACTAAATCCATATCACAAAGAGATCCAAGTAAAAGAAAAATGACCTCTCTCTCTCTCTCTCTCTCTCTCTCTCTCCCTCTCTCTAAATATATATATATATATGTATGTATGTATGTATGTATGTATATGTATGTAAATATTTATAAAAGCTCTTTTTATGGTGGCAAAGAAATGGAAATTGAGGGGATGTCCATCAATTGGGGAATGGCTGGGTAAGTTGTAGTATGTGACTGTGATGGAATACCATTGTGCTATAAGAAATGATGAGGATGATTTAAGAAAAACCTGGGAAGATTCATATGAACTGATGAAAGTAAAGTGAGCAGAACCAGGAGAACACTGTAACACATAGTAACAGTAAAATTCCGTGATGATCAATTGTAAAATACTTAGCTACTTTGATCTAAGGCAATTCTGAAGGACTTATGATGAAAAGTGGTATCTACCTCAGAGGAAGAACTGATGGAACCTGAATGCAAATTGAAGCATACTCTTTAAAAACTTTCTCCTTTTTTGGCAACCTGGCTAATATGGAATTATATATTACAAGATTTCCCATGTATATTCTATATTAAATTATTTCACTTCTCTAGAAGGAGCTTGGGAGGGAGGAAGGGATGGAATCTGGACCTCAATTTTTTTAAAAAAACTAATGTTAAATTTTTTACATGTGATGGAGAAATATTCAATGAAATAAAAATATATTGGGAAAAAAGAGAAAATTGTACTTTTAATATATAATTATTTTCAGTTTTCAACTTTCACTTCCACAAGATTTTGAACTCTAAATTTTCTCCCCATTCCTTCCGTTCCCCCATTCCAGGAGAGCATGCACCAGGACCACTCCTTTCCCCAATCTGCCTGCCCTTCTATCACCATACCCCCCTTCTGCCATCATTCCTCCCCTCTATTTTCATGTAGGGCAAGATAGATTTCTATACCCCATTGCTTGTACATCATATTTCTCAGTTGCATACAAAACAATTTTTCAACATTCATTTTCTCAAAGCTTTAGGTTCCACATTCTCTCCCTTCCTCCCTCCTCACTCACCCTCAATGAGAAAGTAAGTGATTCAATATAGATCATACATGTATAGCCATACAAAATACTTCCATAACAGTCAGGTTGCAAAAGACTAACCACATTTCCCTCTATTCTGTCCTTCCTTCCATTTATTCCATTCTCTCCCTTGACCTGTCCCTCAACAAAAGTGTTTGCTTCTCATTACTCTTTCCCCCATCTGCCATCTCTTCTATTATCCTCCCCTCTCTTATCCCCTTCCCCTTTGCTTTCTTGCAAGGTAAGATAGATTTCCATACCCAACTGGGTGTGTGTTATTCCCTTCTTAAGCCAAATCCAATGAGAGTAAGGCTCATTTATTCCCTCTCACCTCCCCCCTCTTCCCCTCCACTGCAAAAGCTCTTTTTTGTCTCTTTTATGTGAGATGATTTACTACATTCTACCTCTCCCTTTCTCTTTCTCCCAGTACACTCCTTTCAGCACTTAATTCCATTCTTTATGTATCATCCCTTCATATTCAGCTCACCTTGTGCCTTCTGTCTGTCTGTCTATCTTTGTATCTACATGTATGCACATACATATACATAAAGATACATATATGTATATATACACATACACACATATATATGTATATCTATGTCTGTATGTGTGTATGTGTGTGTGTGTGTGTGTGTGTGTGTGTGTATTCCCTCTACCCTAATACTGAGAAAGGTCTCATGAGTTACAAATATCATCTTTCCATGTAGGAATGTAAACAGTACAACTTTAATAAGTCCCTTAGGGCTTCACTTCCTGTTTACCTTTTCATGCTTCTCACATTCTAACGGAGGTGTCAGCCATAATTCAGAGGGAAAGGTCCCATGGTCCTTAGTGTGCAATGGCAAAGCAGATGATAATGTCTCTTCTTTGTGCCATTAAAACTGATAAAATTGGGGAGGGGCAGAGCCAAGATGGTAGAGTAGAAGCAGGGATCTGAATGAGCTCTTCCCCCAAACGCCTCAAGATATGTTTAAGAAAATGACTCTAAAATTATAAAGCAGTAGAAGCCACAATATGACAGAGTGAAGCTGATTTCCAGCCCAAGAAAATCTGGAAGGCTGACAGGAAGGTTCTATTGCACCATGCTCAGAGTGGAGCATAGCCCAGTGAAGACCACGCTGGCACAGAGGGGACTGGAGCACACCTCAGGGCACTGAGTCACTGGCAGTTGCGGAGGTCTCCAGACTTCTGAACAAAGACAGATTCAAAGGTCAGTGGGACAGCTCCCTCACCTGGGTGAGAGAGGAGTGTGCTCCAGCCACAGCCCCAGCCCCAACCCCAGGGCAGTGACAGTTATTGCCACAACAGCAGCTGCTTTTGGAGCTTGGGGCCTACAGATGGTTGGAGAAGCAAGTAGCTGATCTGGGTCACAGCCCTAGGTGGTAGTCTTGGGATGAGGAGGAGCACTTGGGTAGGGGAGCTGGTGGCAGCTATGGAAAGGGAACCCACCTTGAAGTTCCAAGGCAGAAAAGAGTGCTTTTGAATGCTCACAGATCAGAGCATAGTCCAGGAGAGGAGAACACACCTCTCTTTTAATCACACCACTTTGAAGGAACTGAGAATTGTTTTTACAATTTATTTTTATTTAATATTTTTAGTTTTCAACATTCATTTCCAAAAGATTTTGAGTTACAAATTTTCTCCCCATCTCTGCCCCCCTACCGTAAGATGGCATAAATTCTGATTGCCCCTTTCCCCAATCTGCCTTCCCTTCTGTCACCCCACTGCCTCCCCCATTATCCCTTTTCCCCTTACTTTCTTGTAGGGCAAGATAGATTTCTATACCCCATTGCCTGTATATCTTATTTCCCAGTTGCATGGAAAAGCAACTTTTTTTAAACATTTGTTTTTAGAACTTTGAGATCCAAGTTTTTTCCCTTCTTCCCTCCCCACCCACCATCCTTGAGAAGGCAAGCAATTAAACATAGGTGGCACATGTATAGTTATGGAAAACATTTCCATAATAGTCATGTTGTGAAAGACTAACTATATTTACCTCCATCCTGTCCCATTTATTCACTTTTCTCCCTTAACCCTGTCCCTTTTCAACATTGTTTGCTTTTAACAACCTCCTCCCCCAATCTGCCCTTCCTTCTATCATCCACCACCTTATCCCCTTCCCCCGTACTTTCCTGTAGGGTAAGATACCCAATTGAGTGTGTATGTTATTCGCTCCTTAAGACAAATTCTATGAGAGCAAGAGTCACTCATTCCATTTCACCTACCCACTATTCCCTCCCATTATAACAGCTTTTACTTGCCCCTTTTATGTGAGATAATTTACCCCATTCTGTCTCTCCCTTTCTCCTTCAACCAATATATTCCTCTCTCACCCCTTAATTTTATTTTTTAGATATCATCCTTTCATATTCAACTCACCTGGTGCCCTCTGTATGTATGTATGTATGTAGATATATCTATATCTATATCTACATATATCTATATCTATATCTATATGTTTATACATACACACAAGTACCCTAATACGGAGAAAGGTCTTATGAGTTACAGATATCATTTTTCCATGGAGGAATGTAAACAAAACAGTTCAACTTTAGTAAATCCCTTATGATTTCTCTTTCCTGTTCACTTTTCCATGTTTCTCTTGATTCTTGTATTTAAAAGTCAAATTTTCTCTTCAGCTATGGTCTTTTCATCAAGAATGCTTCAAAGTCCTCTATTTTATTGAAAATCCATATTTTGCCCTGGAGAATTATGCTCAATTCTGCTCGGTAGGTGTTTCTTGGCTTTAATCCTAGCTCCTTTGACCCCTGGAGTATCATATTCCAAGCCCTTTGATCCCTTAATGTAGAAGCTGCTAGATCTTGTATTATCCAGATTGTGTTTTCCCAGTACTCGAATTGTTTCTTTCCGGCTGCTTGTAATATTTTCCCCTTTACCTGGGAACTCTGGAAATTGGCTAAAATATTCCTAGGAGTTTTCTTTTTGGGATTTTTTAAAAGAGGTGATAAGTGGATTCTTTCCATTTCTATTTTACACTCTGGTTCTAGAATATCAGGGTAGTTCTCCTTGATAATTTCTTGAAAGATAATGTCTAGGCTCTTTTTTTGATCATGATTTTCAGGTAGTCTGATAATTTTTAAATTATCTCTCCTGGATCTATTCTCCAGGTCAGTGGCTTTTCCAATGAGATATTTCTCATTGTCTTCCATTTTCTTCATTCTTTCACTTCAGTTTTATAATTTCTTGATTTCTCAAAAAGTCACTAGCTTCTACTTGCTCTATTCTGATTTTTAAGGCAATATTTTCTTCAGGGGTGTTTTGGACCTCCATTTCCATTTGGCCCATTCTGCCTTTTAAGGCATTCTTCTCCTTATGGGCTTTTTGAGCTCACTTGGCATTTGGGTTAGTCTATTTTTAAGGTGTTATTTTCTTCAGTATTTTGGGGGTCTCCTTTAGCAAGTTGTTGATGTGTTTTTCATGATTTTCTTGCATTAATCTCATTTCTCTTCCCAATTTTTCCTCTACTTCTCTTACTTGCTTTTCCAAATCCTTTTTGAGCTCTTCCATAGCCTGAGACCAATTCATATTTTTCTTGGAGGCTTTTGATGTAAGATCTTTGACTTTGTTGACTTCTTCTGGCTGTATGTTTTGATCTTCTTTGTCATCAAAGAAAGATTCTATAGTCTGGGTCCTTTTTCACTGCTTGCTCATGTTTCCAACCAATTACTTGACTTTTGAGTTTTTTCTCAGGGTATGACTCCTTTCAGAGTGTAGATTGCTTTGACCCAAGCTTCAGGGGTTTTGCGTTGCTGTTTTCAGAGCTACTCCTATTATGAGGTGGTTTGACACACCACAAAGCTCTGCCACACCAGTGCTCCTCCTCTCCCAAGAACCACCAACCAGGGCTGCAACGCAGAACCAAGCACGGCAAAGCAAGAAAAACTAGCCTCAGCACCAACAAAGCAATCTCTGCATTCCAGCTCTGATAAGTGAATTGATTCCTCCCACAATGTTGGTCTGAGGCAGGAAGCATCTGCAACACTGCTGCTGTTATTGCTGCTGCTGCCATTGCCACTGCAGCCACTTGTGCTGCACTGGAGAGCATGCATTTCCCTCACCCAGATCCAGCAGTTTTCCCACTGATCTGCTCCATTGTCTTTGGTGTTTGTGGGTTGAGAAGTCTGGTAACTGCCACAGTTCAGTGATTTAGGGACCTGAGGCCTGCTCCACCTGGGCTACTCTGTCCCTCGTCTGTGCTGGCATGGCCCACATTGGTTGGGCTGTGCTCCACTGTGGAGACCCTTCCCAGGGACCATCCTGGCCATCTTCAGCTGGAGACTTGTTTCCGTCTGTTATCTTGTGGGTTCAATAGCCCTAGAATTTATTTAAAATTATTTTTACACATGTTTGGAGGGATTTGGGAGAGAACTTAAAAGATTCCCTGTTTTTAAGCTGCCATCTTGGCTCTTTCCCACCAGAACTAAGAACTTACTCATCCAACGGATATCTCTGAAAACAGCTGTACAAAACCCCTGAAATTTGGGGCAGTATGACTTCCACTTAACAAAGAACTCCAAAGTCAAGTAATGGGCTGGGAAAATAAGCAAACAGGGAGAAAAGAATATGACTATAGAAGGTTACTTTTTCATGTAAAGATGTTTTCTTACTTACTCAAAAGAAAGATCAAGGCATCCAGCCAGAGGATGACAAGGTCAAGGCTCCTACATCCAAAGCCTCCAAGATAAATACAAAATGTTCTCAGGCCATGGAAGAGCTCAGAAAGGATTTTGGAAATCAGGTAAGAGAAGTGGAGGAAAAATAGGGGAGAGAAATGAGGGAGATGCAAGAAAATCATGAAAAACAAGTCAATAGCTTGCTAAAGGAGACCTAAAAAAATACTGAAGAAAATAACACCTTAAAAAATAGACTAACTCAAATGATGAAAGAGGAGCAAAAAACCAATGAGGAGAAGAATGCCTTGAAAGGCAGAATTAGCCAAATGGAAAAGGAGGTCCAAAAGCTCACTGAAAAAAAAAACCTTAAAAATTAGAATGGAGCAAATGGAAGCTAATGACTCTATGAGAAATTAAGAAATTATAAAACAAAACCAAAAGAATGAAAAAATAGAAGACAATGTGAAATATCTCATTGGAAAAACAACTGACCTGGAAATGAGATCCAGGACAGATAATTTTAAAATTATTGGACTACCTGAAAACCATGATCAAAAAAAGAGCATTGGCATCATCTTTCAGGAAATTATTAATTCTTGGGGGGGGGGGTGGAGCCAAGATGGCAGCTGGAAAGCAGGGACTGGCCTAAAGCTCTCCCCCAGGACCCTCCAAACACCTATAAAAATGGCTCTGAAAAAATTCTAGAACTGCAGAAACCACAAAACAGCAGAGGGAAGCAGGGTTTCAGCCCAGGACAGCCTGGATGGTTGCTGGGTAAGGTCTATCACAAGGAGCTGGGAGCAGAGCTGAGCAGAGCCCCACATGGACTGCGGACAGACCAACCAGTCCAGGAGCCAGGCAGAACAGGCCCTAGCACCCTGAATCAGTAAGCTGTGGCAGTTACCGCACTTCTCAACCGACAAAATGAAAGACAACAGAGAAGGTTAATGGGAAAAAACTGCGGGGACAGAGTGAAAGGAGTTCGCAGTTTGGCCACCACCCTGGGGGAAGCTGGGGTGGTGCACCTACAGAACTACAGCTGTAGTTGCTTCTGGTCCCAGGCCCACCTGGTGGGAGGAATTAAGTGGCAGATCAGAGCAGGAGAGCAGAGCCTGCTCAGATCTGAGTCCCGGTCGGGGTTGGAGGTTCTTGGGAGAGGAGAAGTGCTGGTGTGGCAGAGCTTGCTGTGTAGAAAAAGCTCTGAAAACAACAGCATAGCCCCTCAAGCTTGTGACAAAGTACTCTGTACTCTACAAGCAGTCATACCACGACAAAAAACTAAAGGGTCAAGTAGTTGGCTGGGAGCAGGGCCAGGCAGTGAAAATGGACTCAGATTCAAACTCAGACTTTGGAATCTTTCTTTGGTGACAAGGAAGACCAAAACATACAGACAGAAGAAGTCAACAAAGTCAGAGAGCCTACATCAAAAGCCTCCAAAAAAAAACATGAACTGGTCTCAAGCCATAGAAGAGCTCAAAAAGGATGTGGAAAAGCAAGTTAGAGAAGTAGAGGAAAAATTGAGAAGAAAAATGAGAGTGGTGTGAGAAAACCATGAAAAACAAGTCAATGACTTGCTAAAGGAAACCTAAAAAAATACTGAAGAAAATAACACCTTAAAAAATAGACTAACTCAAATGGTGAAAGAGGACCAAAAAACCAATGAGGAGAAGAACGCCTTGAAAGGCAGAACTAGCCAAATGGAAAAGGAGGTCCAAAAACTCACTGAAGAAAATACTACCTTAAAAATTAGATTGGAACAAGTGGAAGCTAGCGACTTTATAAGAAATCAAGATACTATAAAACAGAACCAAAGGAATGAAAAAATAGAAGACGATGTGAAATATCTCATTGAAAAAACCACTGACCTGGAAAACAGATCCAGGAGAGATAATTTAAAAATTATTGGACTACCTGAAAGCAATGATCAAAAAGAGAGCCTAGATATCATCTTTCAAGAAATTATCAAGGAGAACTGCCCTGATATTCTAGAACTTGAAAGAACTACCTGAAAGAGCCTCCTGAAAAAGATCCCAAAAAGAAAACTCCTAGGAACATTGTTGCCAAATTCCAGAGCTCCCAGATCAAGGACAAAATACTGCAAGCAGCCAGAAAGAAACAATTTGAGTATTATGGAAACACAATCAGAATAATACAAGATCTAGCAGCTTCTACAGTAAGGGATCAAAGGACTTGGAATATGATATTCTGGAGGTCAATGGAGCTAGGATTAAAACCAGGAAACACCTACCCAGCAAAATTGAGTATCACGCTAAGGCAAAATGTGGATTTTCAATAAAATAGAGGACTTTCAAGCTTTCTCAATGAAAAGACCAGAGCTGAATAGAAAATTTGACTTTCAAACACAAGAATCAATGGTAAAGAAGAAAGAGAAATCATAAGGGACTTACTAAAGTTGAACTGTTTTGTTTACATTCCTACAAGGAAAGATGATGTGTGTAATTCATGAGACCTCAGTATTAGGGTAGCTAAAAGGAATACACACACACACACACACACACACATGTATATATATATATATATATATATATATATATATATATATATATATATGTGCATATGTGTGTATGTATATATATATGTATATATATGCACAGGATGAGTTGAATATGAAGGGATGATATCTAAAAAAATCAAATTAAGGGATGAGAGAGAAAGGGAGAGATAGAAAGGGGTAAATTATCTCACATAAAAGTGGCAAGAAAAAGCAGTTCTGTAGGAAGAGAAGAGAAGGCAGGGGTAATGAGTGAATCTTGCTCTTTTCATAAGAGTACTTAGGAAAAAGAAAAACCAATGTGTCATAGGGCTGATATAGTTTCCTTGAAGATGGATGATCCACTGGGAAGTGGCTGCCATTTGGCTTTTTCAGTTAAGAAATGAGTCTTTTTTATGTTCATTACTTTATAAATAAAGTATTTCAATGTTTTATAGCCTTGTGAGGATGGTTTCTTATAAGGTATTTTGTGGATATCCTTCTTTTAACTCCCTTAACTTCTCTAAGAATTTGGATGCTTTACCATTTGGTACATATATATTTAGTAATGATATTACTTCATTGTTTATGATGTCTTTTAGCAGGATATAGTTTCCTTCCTTATCTCTTTTAATTTGATCTATTTTTGCTTTTCCTTTGTCTGAGATCAGGATTGCTACCTCTGATTTTTTACTTCAGCTGAAGCATAATATATTCTACTCCAGCCTTTTACTTTTATCCTGTTTTTATCCCTCTGTTTTAAACATGTTTCTTGTAAACAACATGTTGTAGGAGTATGATTTTTAATTCATTCTGTTTTATAGGAGAATTCATCCCCTTCACATACAGAGTTATGATTACTGTCTGTGTCTTTCTCTCCATCCTTTCTCTCCCCTCCCCATTTATACTTTTCTTTCTCCTTTCTCCTTTTCTTGCCTCCCTAGAGTTTGGTTTTAGACCACTCCCTCCCTCAATCTTCCTTCCCTTCTGTCAGCTCCACTCCCTTTTCGTTCCCTTTTACCTTACTACTTCTTCCTTCTCATCCTTCTGTCCCTCCCTCCTTTTTCTTTCCCTTTCCCCTCGAACTGCCTATAGGGCAAGTTAGATTTCTATACCTAACTGAGTGTGGTATTCCTTCCTTGAGCCAATGTAAGGAAGAGCAAAGTTCAAACAATGCTCACCTCCCTCCCTTCTTTCCCTCTCTTGTAATATGTCTTTTTGCCTTTTCATGTGATGTAACTTACCCTTTTCTGCCTCCTCCTTTTCTCTTCTCTCATTACAATCTTTTGTCACTGCTTAATTAATATTGTTTATCATCACATCAAAATCCACTTAAAATCACTCCCTCTGTCTAAGTATTTCCTGTTTGGGTGATGTAATAAAGATACAGTTCTCAAGAGTTATAAGTATCATCTTCCCGTGTAGGGATGTAAACAGTTTGTTCTTACTGAATAACTTTTTTCCCTTTCCTGTTTTATTTTTTATGCTCTCTTGAGTCTTGTATTTGAAGATCAAACTTTCCATTGTTGTCTGATCTTTTCATCAGGAAGGTCTGGAAGTCCCCTATTTCATTGAATGCCCATTTTCTTGCCTGAAAGATTATGCTCAATTTTTCTGCATAGTTGATCCTTGGTTGTAATCCAAGCTCCTTTGCCTTATTGAATATCATATTCGAAGCCCTCCAATCTTTTAATGTAGAATCTGCAAGGTCTTCCATGATCCTGACTGTGGTTCCACAGTATTTGAATTGTTTCTTTCTGGCTGCTTGCAATATTTTTTCCTTGATCTGATAATTTTGGAATTTAGCTGCAATATTTGTTGGCATGTTCCATTTGGGATCTCTTCCAGGAGGTGATTGGTGGATTCTTTCAATGACTATTTTGCCCTCTGGTTCTAGAACCTTGGGGAAGTTATCCTGGATGATTTCTTGGAAGATGCTGTCCAGGGCTCTTTTTTTCATCATGGCTTTCCAGTAGACCAATAATTCTTAAATTATCTCTCCTGCATCTATTTTCCAGGCCAGTTGTTTTTCCAATGAAGTATTTTACATTTTCTTCTATTTTTTTCATTCTTTTGATTTTGCTTGACTGATTCTTGATGTCTTGAAGAGTCATTACCTTCCACTTGCCCAGTTCTAATTTTTAATGAATTGTTTTCTTCAGTTAGCTTTTGTATCTCCTTTTCCATTTGAACAATTCTACTTTGTAAGGACTTGTTTTCTTCAGTGTTCTTTCCCCCCCACCTCCATTTTTGTCCATTGCATTTTTAAAGGAATTGTTCAATTTTTCTTGCATCTCTTACTTGACTTTCAAAATCCTTCTTCAGCTCTTTCAAGAAGACTTTTTGGGCTTGAGACCTTTGAGTTTTTGGATGTGGCTATATTGACCGTGTTGTATTCTCCTGAATTTGTGTTTGGTCTTCCTTGTCACCAAGATATTTCTCTAGGGTCATTGTTCTTCTTTGATTCTTCTTGCTCATGTCATTTGCCTTTTTCTGGCTTTTAAATTAGATCTCTGCTTCTGGGGCCAAGGGGGCACTATCTCAGACTTCTTGTGCTGGGGGCTAGGGACCTGGTTACTGGTTTTGTGTGCGGGGGCCTCAGGTACTGGCAGCTGGATGTTGTACTGGTCTGTTAATTTACCTGGTGCTGAACTGGAGCTGCTGGTGGCTGCTGGTATGTGTTTGGTGTTGGCACTTGCCTGCTCATCCTCCCTGGGGCTCAAGATCTCCTGCTGGTGCACTGAGGTGTGGCCTGCTACTGGCTTGCTGGGACACCTCCTGCCCTGTACTTGTCCTGTTCAGCCACAGTAAGAGGGACCTTTCCTGTTAATCCCCCTAGCCTCCTGAGTTAAAAGACTGCTGTACTCTGTCTTTCTGCTGGCTCCACTATTACAGGATTTTTCCCAGGGCAATATTCTTTGTGTTTTTCAAAGTCTATAGGGGAGTGTAAGAGCAACTTACTGTTTACTCCACCATCTTGGCTCCCAGAAGTTTAAATAGGTGACTTTCAAACATTCTGGGGCTGACAGCCCCAGGAGCAGCTGTTGCTGCTGCCACAGGCCCTGCACATGACGGCCCTCCTCTCTCACCCAGTTCTGACAGAGCTCCTGCCTGCTGACCTTCTACGTTGTCTCTGGCATCTGTGGGCTGAGAGGTCTGGGAATCACCACTGCTGCCAGTGATTCAGTCTCCCTGGTGTCTGCTCTGGCTTTGCTATTATCAGGGATGCACTGGTGCAGCCTGTGTGCTAGACTGTGCTCCTCTTCCAGTCCTGTGTAAAAGACCTTTCCTTTTGACCTTTCAGGTTGTCTTGGGCTGGAAATCTGCCACACTCTGTCTCTTTGGGTTCTGCCGCTGCAGAATTTGTTCAAATTCACTTTTTAGAGGTATTTGAAGAGGTTTGGGGGAAAGCTCAGGTGAAGCCCTGCTTTTACTCTGCCATCCTGGCCCCACCCCTCTGTGTCTCTCCTTAGGGAAGTGTTAGTACAGAAAGTTCCCAAGTTCCAGTTGAGTGACGACAATGACTTAAATAGTAAGAGTTCCCCAAAGTACGTGTAAGGCCTTTGTGTCAGAGAAGGCACTCCCACCCTAAAGTTTATATGCATATAGCAGCTCCTTATAGTTTCTGGCAATCAAACTTTTTCCTGATTTATTTTCTTCAAATGCTTTTTTCTCTCAATCTGCTTCTTTTCTTTTTTTAGTTTGCAGATTTTGATTTCTATTGTATCTTTTTCATCAACATCTTCAAATGTCAATTATTCCTATGTCTCATCATGGTGTACAAGGAGGGAGAACACAAAAGTGCAAGATTATAGATCTCACTAATAATGAGGCTAAATGTTCCTCACTCATGAAAATCCTCATCACACAGGGGAAATGGAGAATATTACCCTGTCTGAAAGAACCCCATCTAATCAGAAGTAGAGCTAGTTGAGAAAGTTTTTGTAATAATTTAGAAGGTAAATGACAGTGGCCTGACTTAGAGTGGTAACTATGTGAGTGAAAAAAAGAGGTCACATACAAGAGATGTGGAGAAGGAAATTACAGGCTTTGGCCACTGATTTTATATGTTGGGTGAGTGAGTATAAGAAATTAAGGATGATGCTGAGATTTCAAACCTCAGTGGGTGGAAAGATTGTTGTGCCCAGTAAGAGAGAAGTTTGGAATCAGGATGAGTTTAGGGGGAGAAATAGGAAATAATCTCTGACATAGGGGCTTCAGATGGTTTAGAAAACCTGGGTCTCCATTGCAAGTAACCTCTGCACTTAGTACAATGTAGAATAAGATCATGTAACAACGATGTTGCTTGCAGCTGCTGTAGGGGTGTAAGACCAATAACACCAACACACAGGAGGGCACAATTTTAATATTCTCTTTTCAAATTCTGAGTTCCAAATTCTTTCCTTCACTCCCCTTCCCCCTTATTGATAAGGAAAGCAATTTGACATAAGTTATACACGTGTAGTCATGCAAAACGTGTCCATGTAAGTCATGCTGTGAAAGAAAACACAGATGAAAAATAAGGAGAAAGTAAAGAAAATGTATCTTAGATTTCCATTTAGGTTCCACCAGTTCTTTCTTTGGAGATGGACAGTGTCTTTCATCATAAGTCATTCAGAATTTTCTTTCTTTGCTGGGCTGGATTGTAAAAAGCAAAAAGAATTGGTAAACTTTACTTCACTTTTCCAGTTGTTTTCTGTTAATTTTTGCTTTCTGGGTTTTTTTTATTGCTTATTACATTTTGTGCTACGTTATGGACCACACAAATGAATGTCTGGACTCACATTAAAAGCTTGTGATTGCCTCCACAAACACCTGAATAAATGATTGCAACCCCATCGATCTTTTAAGTAACTTTCTACTTTCGTAGTTAATAAAATTACATTTTCAAGACTTTAGGTCACTTATGTGGAAGCAAATACTTCAACATTTCAAGGGAGGGAAATGTTGCCTTGTTTGTATAAGGATTTTCCAAAGGGTGCTTAGGGAAATTCCAAGAAATGTGTTATCAGACATGTAATCATCCAGAGGAATCTGAGATCAGGTTTCACTCCAAATTCCAGTTTCAGCTTGCCAGAAAGGTTAACCAGCTCTGGCCACTTCCATGATTCTCTTCCCCTTAACGTCAAATGAATATGCACCAATGGAGTCTCTACCAGGTGCATATGGATGAGACTTCCTGCCCTGAATTTGGTCCAAAGTGGAACAGATAAAGCTTATACACATGGGCAGGCAAGAAGGGAAATCCTAGACCATTCTAGATGTGGAAAATGTCTGCGGTTGGACCACTGTGAATGAACTTCACCTACACTATAGTAATTTCCCCTGTTATTACAGGGAAAGAAACTTCTGGACAACTTACTATGCTAACAACTAAAAGGCATTTCCATTTCTTCTAGTTTTTATCACTTATTTACAAATAACATGAATGAAAGTGGTAAGTGAAAAGTAAGAAAAGCAGGCCTACTTGGCACAATGGATAGAACATAGAGCTAGAGCCAAAAAGACCTGAGTTCAAATTTGGCTTCAGGCACTAACTAGCTGCATGACCCTGCAAGAATCACGTAACTTCTGCCTGCCTCAGCTCCCTCAACTGTAAAATGGGGATCATAATAATAGCCCTTACCTGTGAGGGTTATTGTGATGATCAAATGAGATATTTTTTGTGAAGCCCTTAGCACAGACGGGACTGAAATACATTTTCTCTTTCTTCCTATGCACAGCAAAGTTCTGTGCCTATTTGTCCTTCCTTCTTCTTTAGTATTGCCAGTTATGCTTGATGCCTGTGGGACCTATATGGCCCTAACTGCCTCTGTGGACAACTGCCCACAGAGGTTAACTTCCCGTGATAACTCAGATAAGGCAGTAATGAGCTATGAACAAGACAAGTACCAGGACCTTGGGTAAGTGGAGGAACAAGGTTGAAGCCAGTGGTTTTTATGCTAGATAAAGTATTTTTCTATGGTTATTTTCTATATGGTTATTCTAGGCAATTCATACAGAGGAGACAGTAGGGCATGGGAGAAAAGAATGCTATATGTGGAGTCCCAGGACCCAGGTCTAATTCCTAGTTCTTCTACTTCTTATGTATGCAACCCTGAGGAAATCGCTGAGTTTCTCTGAGCCTCAGTTTCCTCATGTGTACAGTGAGGGAGTTGCATTAGATGATCTTTGTGATCTCTTCCAACTTGAAATCTATTATCCCATGAATAGTAAATGTTGAGGTTAGAAAAGCTGACTGGGGCCAGAATGTAAAAGTCCTTGAAAGCCAGGCTGAGTGTTCACTATGTTTTACCCAATCTAGATTGCTAGGTGTTCTCCAAATAGTATCCTCAGAGACCATGACAAAAAGGACACTTAAAAAGAGGCATCTTGAGATAAAATAAAGGCTCTGACACCTTGGGCTTAGCAACACGTTCATCTTCCTGAAATATCCTTTTCTTGATGTACAGTGCCCTGCACAGAGGTGATCAATACCCACTTACTGAATTGAATTGAACTTTATCTTGTAGGCAAGACAATTTCTGAAGCTTTTGTTTTTTAGTGGGAGATGGAGATGTTATGATTCTCTACATTCTTTTTCCTTAAGCAGTTAATTCACTGACTCTCCCTGTCTTTTTTTTTCCTTCAGCCAGATGTTTTTCAGTTCCTTTTCTTCTTTTTTATTAGTTTTTTTGTTAGAATTTATTTAAAATTTGTTTTGTGTTCAAATTAACAAGCTTTTTTCCCCTTTCCTTCCTATATCTCTCCACACAAATTGAAAAAAAAGGGAAGGGAAGAGAAAGGGAGGGAAGGGGAAGGGAGTGAGGGGAGAGGAGGGGAGGGAATTTAACAAATAGCTAGTCAGGCAAAAGAAATTTTCACATTGGCCATGCACCAAAACGTGTCTCATTCTTCATCTTGTGTATGTATGATACCTCTCTGGCGGGAAGTAGCTTTTTTCATTGTCAATATTCTGGAATTATTTTTCATTGTTAAATGTTTATAACAGCTCTTTTTAAAATTGCCCAAATAATTTACTTGTTAGGGGCTTTTTTTCTATTACAAAAAGAGTCATAAATTTTCTGTACATGTGGTCCTTTTCATCTTTGTTTGATCTCTTTAGGTATTAGCCAAATAAGTAATGGTGGCTCTGGGTTAACAAAAGTCACAGTCAGTGACTTTTGAGGTATGTTTCCCAATTGTTTTCCAGAAAGACTGTATTCTCCAAGTATGTCTTCCCAGATAAAAGGACATTGATTATTACTCTCTCGGGACTTTCTGGACTCAGTTTCTTACTTTTTTTCTTCCTAGTAGTGCCATCCCTAGGTTTTAAGAAGTCCTGGGGATAACAGCTTGGCTCCCTGCATCTCTCTGGTTCCTTTACCTCAAGCCTTTGAATACCATCTTCTGTCTTAGTCCTATGACTGTAATTACACAGGATATATGTATGTATGTGCATACATGTTTGTGTGTGTGTACATACTAGGTACTAGAATAGCTTCCTTTTCACCACTCATCTCCCATTTGAATGAGTGGGTAAAATAAATCATGTTTTCATCTGAAAGCATGGATGCCAATGGTTAGGTTTTTTAATTCAGTCATAAACTCTAAGGTTCCTTCCAGGTCTAATCCCTTCTACAATGTCCCCCAAATGATAATTTAATCTTAGCTTGAAGCCTTCTGGAGAGGGAGAATCCATTGTCTCCAGAGAAAACCTATTTTGGATAGCTCTAATTGTTAGGAAGCTTTCCCCTACATCAAGAGAAAATTGGTCCTGCTACAGCTTTCACTCATTGTTTCTAGTTGTGTCCTCTTGAATATAGATCTAGCTCTGCTTCCAAAAGGGAGTCTTTCAAACACAATCATGTCCCCAATATGCCTTCACTTCTCCACATTAAACACTCCTAGTTCCTTCTATTGATTCTCTTCAGCTTATCCTCTGGCCCTCTCATCATCTGATCTCTCTGTTCTAGATATATTCCAGAATGTTCCGAGTGTTTCCTAAAATGCCCCAAACTGAACATATTGCTCTAGACAGTGCCTAATAAAGACAAAGTGGAGTAGAACTATTACTTGCAGGAGACTGGCAAAATAACAGCAAACAAACAAATAAGAAAAGAAATAAATAAAAAGTGAAAGAATCAAAGAGGAAAATAAGAAAGATAAGGATTCTGGATACTTCATCCTCTTCTTTCACAGGGTCAATGGCACTGAAAGCTTGGACAAGCAGAGATTTGTCTTGATTTTTCAGTATCAATGTACCACCTGTCCCAGTCAAGTCTGTCCTCAGCATGTGTGGCAAAGGCTGAGGTGCCAAAGGGCAAACCCATTCCAGCCCTCTGGACATTGTCTCCAAGCAGATAAAGGGAGGTTTTTTGTTTCGTTTTGTTTTGTTTTTACTGTATGGTGATCAAGAGAATGATCAAAGATAGGATAGGATCATTGCTTGAGGTGAATAGGAAAGGGAAGAAAATAAGCCTTTATATAGCACCTACTATGTGGTAGGCACAGTGCTGACCACTTTACAAATATTGTTTCATTTGATCCTCACAACAACCCTTTGAGGTAGGTGCTGTTATTATCCCAATTTTACAGTTAAGAAAAAAATTTAAAAATTTTTTATTCTCCCATTACATGTGAAAACAATTTTAACAGTTTTTACAATTTTTGAGTTCCAAATTCTCTCCCTCCCTCCCCTCCCCCTCTCATTGAGAAGGCAAGTGATGTGATATAGATACTAGTCATGTTGTGAAAGAAAATAAAGAAAAAACCAAGAAAAATAAAGGAAGTAAAGAAAAAGTATGCTTCAATCTGTATTCAGACTCCAGCTCTTCTTTCTCTGAAGATACATAGCATTTTTTCATCTTAAGTTCTGCAGAATTGTTTTAGATTATTGGTATTGTTGAGAGTAGCTAAGTCATTCACAGAGAGACAAGCTGAGGAGGAAGGGAGGGAGGAAGACCATAGAAGAAGAAGAAGACACTGGAAAAAGGTTTGAGGAACTGAGGGGTAATTCTTTCAAGCTCAGATTACAGGAGCTGTGTGTGGAGGGTGTTGGAAGGAAGTTGGGTGTAGTCAGTGGATACCAGAGAACGGTGACTAAACCTAATGCTGGGGATTCCCTCAGAATCTGTTCCAGTTTTCTTCCCACAACCTGTCTTTATCCTGACCATCCACGCATGACACTCTTCTATTTTCATTTGCCATTGCGTGAAAAAACCTCTCTGCAGCCAATTAGAATTAAGGCTCTGCTTTTATATTCCGTGGATGTGAATTGGTCTCAATGTTTTGATTACTGACCATGGAGGCGTATGTGCTATCTCTACTTTTGTTTGGTTTCCTAGTACTTACAGAGACCTGGGCAGGTAAGTGTAGCATAAGGTTAAAAGTCTCCCTGGAGACAAATGTCCAGAGGGCCGGGGCAGGTTTGTTCCCCGGCACCTAGGCCTTTGCTGCGAATATTAAAGACAGACTGGATTGGGACAGGGGGTGCACTGGTACTCTCTGTACCAAGTCCCCGCCCTGAGCCCGGGCCAAGGTCTCCGATGTTTCTGACTCAGGCTCCCACTCCCTGAAGTACTTCTACACCGTCATGTCTCAACCCGGGCTAGCAAAACCAAGGATCATCGCCGTAACCTACGTGGACTATCTGCAGGTCTTGAGCTTTGACAGCGACCTCGAGAACCAGAGCCGGGAGCCCAGGTTGTCGTGGATAGAGCACGACTACTGGGAGCGGGAGGCTCAGATCTTCAGGGAGGCCACCCAGCGTTATCAAATGTGCCTGCAGATAGTGCCCGCATACTACAACCATAGTGAGCGAGGTGAGTGACCAGAGGGGACAGCGGGTAACCTGTCGGGTCAGTACAGTTACCGCCTTCACACACGGGTGGCGGGGCGGAGGGTCGAAAGAGGAGCAAGATTTCTGACCCTGTAGGAATGGTATTTGGGGTCGAGACGCTGTGTAATCTTGGTGCGACACCACCCGCTGGGCCATGCTGAATCTTCTTGGGGGTCTCAGGGGTTCACACATACCAGCTACAGTCAGGGTGTGAGGTGTTCTCCAACGGGAGCTTCAGCCGCGGCTATGTGCAATCCGCATACGATGGACAGGACTACCTGGCGCTGGACACCGACACTCTGCATTGGATCCCGGGGAACACAGGGGCCCTGAACTATAAGCGCCAGTGGAAAGAAGAACAAAGCGTTGCGAAACATTGGAAGGGCTATATGGAGGGGGAGTGCGTGCACTGGCTTCAAAGATACCTGCAGAACGGAAAGCAGACACTACTTCGGATAGGTACCTTCCTACCTCCCCGCCCTGCCGCACTCCCTCCCTAGGTGGCCTATTCTATTTCCTCACCCTGAGGCCATGGTCCCAGCCTGAGTGTGCTGTGGACCTAAGTGGGGCTCAGTTTCCCTCTCCCTGAATGGGGGTGGGGGACAGATGGGGTCTTTAGCCCTTCTCTGCCTCCCCTGTAGCTGCAGTCTTAGGGCCTGTTCTCCCAGGACCTTAGGGCCAGGGCCAGAATCTGTCCAGGCCTAGACTAAGAGCCCTCTCCCTGTATCCAGTCTATTCTTGTCTACCTGGAAGATCAACCTCTCAGACAACGAGCGAAAGGCCAGCCTGACCATGCCTCTGACTTTGGCCCCACAGATCCGCCCTCCGTACAAGTGACCCGACACACAAATTCTGACGGGGAAGTGACCCTGCGGTGCCGGGCCCAGGGCTTTTACCCTGCGGAGATCTCCCTGATTTGGCTGAGGGATGGAGAAGAACAGCTCCAGGAGACAGAGCTCATTGAGACCAGACCTGCCGGAGATGGGACCTTCCAGAAATGGGCAGCTGTGGGGATCTTCTCTGGAAGTGAACAGAAATATACCTGCCGAGTTCAGCATGAGGGACTACCTGAGCCGCTCTTCCGGAAATGGGGTGAGGACAGTGAGGTGGGACTTGGCGGAGCTCTCCTCGCCTCCCCACTCCCAGCGACAGAAGGATCTGGAGCTATTCTTGAGTAGGGGAGAGTGGGACGGTGTTTGGAGAGAGCGAACTGAGCCCAGAGAGGCGGCAGGGTTTCTCACTTTGCGTTTTCCTTTTAGAGCCGCAGTCCTCTGCCGTAGGGCTCTCTGCTGCAGTCATCACTGCTCTCCTCCTCCTCCTCGCTGCAGTCATTGCGGGAGTTGTGATCTGGAGGAAAAATGCTTCAGGTAGGGAAAGGAGAAGGGGCTCAGTAAACAATTGGTATGAGGGAGATTCTGGGTTGTCCCATCCTTTATCAGTTCCACCCAACAAGTCTCCTATTCTTCATATAACACACCCATGGGGCTGTAGACGAACAAACTAATAAAGACATACCATTTTTACCGATGGTCCATTCCCGATACAATAGGGTCACTGAGCAGGGTAATTCAGACTCAGATCACAAACAGATCTAGCAATGTAGGTCAAAAGAATTGAGTGCCTGCCCAGAGGTGACCAGGCCTAAAATCTTTCTTTCCTTCCTGCTGGATTATGATTCTGTAGCAGTTAAAGGGTCACAGTTATAGGAATTTGTCCTAGGTAAATGGCCAACGACTTGATCCCCAAGGGTATTTGCTTCTCCTGAACTTCCCCACTGAGTTATTACTATTTTCCTTCTAGATGGAAAAAGAGGGAGCTATACTAGAACTTCACGTAAGTAAAGAGTCCACATGGTGATAGATGAGGAGGGTTGCTTCATTTAAACCTTGGGACATGGAAATCGGAACCCAGAGTCTCTCCTCTCTCTTCACCTCTCCCTGCCCTTTCCCATTCTCCTGTTCTGAGCAATATATTCCTGATTAGGTTATCTCTGTCCTGTTTCTCCAGGCAGTGATAGTGCCCAGACACCAGATGTCTCTCTTACAGGAAAAGGTGAGAGTCTGGTGATTCTAGAGAGGGGCTGTGGTAAAGGGGGCAAATGCAATGAAGATGAGTATGGTGGTGGTTGGGGTTAAGGGAGTCTCTGATTTTTGGAGGGGTGGTGAGACAGGCTGTTCAAAATACTGAGAGGCTTGATGCTAGATTTGACTTTTTTTCCATATCTTTTCTTAATTTGTTTCCTTTTTTCAGCCTAAGGGAACTGCCTTATGTGGAACAGAGGGAAACAAACAAACACACCACATAGAGGCATCTTTTTCTCCATTTCCTTTCTCAGTTCTGTTACTGTGTCCTCCCTTGACTGGCCTCTGTGATGAAGCCCATATACCTACCAGCCAAACCTTATGGTAGAGAGCATCGGTGCCCTCACCCTATTATTTTGTGCCTTCTCATCCACCTGCTTTCTCTTTGTTCTGCCAGAATTTGCAGGGAGAAAATTAGAGGGGGTGGGGAGCAGAGAGGTTTTAGACTTTTCATTTCTCCCTGGTTGTTACATAGACATCTGATCTTTTTCTTTAGAGAAATAACTTTTCCCCTAAGTACTGCTTTGGCTGCATCCCATAAATTTTGTTGTGTTGTCGCATTGTTGTCATTCTCTTTAATGAAATTATTGATGGTTTCTATGATTTGTTCTTTGACCCACTTATTCTTTACGATTGCTGATCTTTTTTTTCATATTTTCTTAATGAAAGGAAATGCATTGTGAATAATTTTTCTTGATGCCTCAGTTCCCCCCCCCCACTTAAATCAGATTCGTGAGGTGCATGCATGCTTGTGTTTGGACCCCAATTTCAAGATCATATTTCTTCCTACCCTCAAAACACTATCCCTGACAGTTTTCTTTCCAGTCCAAGGACACTATGCCTAGCAATTACTCATGAGTGGATCCCAGTGAGACAAAGTACCTTTCCCCATTACAAGAACAAGCTGACCTTTGAAGAATTTCCCTTGTATGAACAGGACTATCTTGTACCAGCAGAACTATCATGTATTGATTTTCACAGTTGTCATGTACAATCAAGCTATAGATGTCAACTCTCAAAGCTATCTTGCTACATATGTAACAGATGTAAAATCCACCCATTAGGATTCCCATCTTCTCGTTTCCAGTGTTCAATGATTCCTATATTATGTTATCACCTAATTCGTATATCTGCCAGATAATCCATTACTTTTCCTACATAAGCTTTAACATCATTCCTGTTAAGTTTCAAGTTCCTTAAGGAGCTCTGCTTTCCATATTGGTGTTAAAATAAACCTTTGTCACCTTGACTTAAAGAATGCTAGAGTCTGCGAATTTATTCCTGATGACCTTCTCTTTGTACTTCAGTCTTTGAGCGGTGCCTGAACCCCTTAAATTGCATCAGGATGACGCATTACACATTATGGCAATACAAAAAGGAAAAGAAATTAAAGACTTGAAGACTTTTAATAATTGTCTTGTTGGCTGTGTCGAGTTGGTGGTTGAAGACAGCAGTTGATTAAGGAGGTAGGGGATACAAGGGATAACAGCTTGTACATAGTAACTACTCAAATATTCCTTTTTATTTAGGCAATTTGTTCTGTTAGTGTGTATATGTGGTATAACTGGCAGTTTACAGGAATTCAGAAAGATCCTAGGTCACTGTAACCATGCCATGACAGTCTGATAAGATCATAAATACTAAAGTGGCAGAGTGGACAGAGTGCTGGACCTAGAGTCAGGAAGACTCATCTTCATGAGTTCACATCTGGCCTCAGATATTTACCAGCTGTATGACCTAGAGCAAGTCACTTAGAGCTGTTTGCCTTACTTTCCTCATCTATAAAATGCACTGGAGAAGGGAATAGCAAACCACTCCAGTATCTTTGCCAAGAGAACTCCAAATGGGTGCATGAACAGTTGGACATGCTGCACAAAAGTTTTGAGTGATAATAGATCTACAGCTAGAACTTCAAAGGCTGTATAGTCAGACCCTTCTATTTCATTGAGACAGGCAAGTGGCATAGCAGACTTGGCTTTGGGAGAAACTTGAGTAGAAATGTCAGCTCAAAGTCTTACTACCTGTATGACCCTGGGCAAACGCCTTAACCCCTCTTGACCCCAGTTTCATCACCTGTAAAACACCTACTTCACAGGGTTGTTGTGAGGATCAAATGAAATAATGTATGTCAGTGCTTTGCAAACAAAGAGTGCTATATAAATTCTAACTACTAGCATTTTATGGTCAAGGAAACTGAGGCCCAGTGAGGATAATTTTGTGCAGGTAGTAAATGTCAGGTAGGTGTAGAATCCAGATCCTCTCACTCCAGAGCTAGTCCTCCTTCCACTCTCCCAGGTTTTTAACTTATAGTCTTACCATCAATACCAATTATGCTTTCATGTTCTTGTGTGTTTGAGTGTGGTGTGTGTGTGTGTGTGTGTGTGTGTGTGTGTGTTTTGGCTTTGCCCCTTAGCCCAGGAACCTTCAGGGTTTCAGTGTCCTCCATGCATAGACCACTACAGCACAGGATTCGGTATTTGGGGCATGACGATGATGATGATGATGACAATAATATCCATAATAATTTTAATAATAATTCATGCTTTATGGTTTATGCTTTAAGATTTACAAGGTACTTTATAATGTTATCTCATTGTATCCTGACAACAAACCTGTGAGGTAGGTGTTATTATTATCAGTCCCTTTTTACAGATGAGGATACTGAGGTAACAAGAGGTTAAGTAACTTGCTGAGGATCACATAGAGAGTATATGTCTGTATGAGTGTGGATTTGAACTCAGGTCTTCATTTCAAGTCCAATACTCTATCTACTGCCTCTTGTCCACATTTTGGGCTGTTTCTGGGCCCTATGTTTGTTCATTCCCCAATTTTCTGCAAATGGTCTAAATTTGGAATCAGCAAAGAGGGACTTTGGGGATCCTAAGCATAAAGAAGCCCCTATTGTGTGATCCACCCTGCTGGAGGAAAAAAAAGTGCTTCCTACATTTTAAACTGCTCTCAGCAATTCTTTCCAAATAGAAATATATGGTAATTACTTACATTTCTGTGTTCTGTTTCCTTCAAGGACTGACTTGGTATCTCTGAGAGTTGGCATTAGACAGTTGTTCTTTCCCCTATTTCAGGTGCACTCACACGTTTTCACTTGATCAGAAATTTATATGTTTGAGTTACATTATTTTAATTATATGATTTATATGATATATTCAGCTTCTATTATAATAAGTAATTCATTCAAGGTAGCCACTTACGTTGTGGTGGGAGCAGACTAAAGCTTATGCCCCATTGTTCATGTGTGCAAATTAACTAGAGGAACATTTTTAGTTAAAAATCTGAGTTGACTCACAGCCTGGAGTTAGGTAGGTGACACTTGTTTCACACTGTGGGATTAGATGGCAAGGTGGGTAGAGTGCTGGACCTGGAGTCAGGAGGACCAGTCTATATTTGGCCTCTGACAGTTACTATGTGACCAAGTCACTTAATGTCTTTTTTTAAAAAAAATTATTTTTAGTTTTCAACATTCACTTCCATAAGGTTTTGAGTTCTAGATTTTCTTCCCCTTCCTCTATTTAATGTCTTTTTGCCTCAGTTTCCTAAACTGTAAAGAGGAGATCAAAATGGTGGGCACTTAATAAATATTTGTTTCCTTCTTTCCTTCCTTCTTTCCTTCCTTCCTTCCTTCCTTCCTTCCTTCCTTCCTTCCTTCCTCCTTCTGTTCTTTTCTCCTTCCCTCATGCCCTTCCTCCTTCCTTTCCTCTGTTTCTTGCTTCCCATAAAGAGTGCCAGCTACTTAAGAATAAGAACTCTCTTTTTTTTTTCTATTTATATTTATAGTACTTAGACACACAGCAAACAATTAATAAATACATCTTTATTTCATTCATTTGTCCCTTATACCAAATGTCCAAGAAAGGGATAAGGAAATCTCTTTAAGACTTTATCCCAAACAGACGATAAAGAGTTTAACATGATAGGCAAGAGTGAATAGATGGATGATCCCACCTGGTAAGGAAGCTATCTTACCCCATTCCCAACCCATCTTGACTACTAACCTGACTTATAAGAGTAAGTGCTGTACCACACCTCTCCTCTTCCTACTGATTTCCTAATGGCTTACAGATTGAAGGATAAATATTTTGCTTTCGAATACGCAATATCTCTGATGAATAGTTACCTCACATTCAATGTGCCAAATCACTAAACCTGCAATGCAGCTGTTTTATAATACATCTCCTCTTCCTTCTCATCCTCCTTTTTCTCCCTCTCAGTTATGTAAATTGGTTATTGATGCAAAAACTGGAAAATAGATTTGAATAATTCTGTAGAGAATTTTAGAACAATCTGTAGACTAATTGTAGCAATTCTGTAAGGAAGTCAAACAGTTGCTATGATGAGAGAGTCTAAACATTGTATTAGTCACTAAATGTTGTAACATTGAGTTTAAGATGCCTATTAGTCATCTAATTCATCTAGTAAGCAGCTGGCAATCTGGTGCTCAGGACAGTGACTGGGGCTGGATATATATACATCTGGTAGTCATTTGTATAGAGATGAAACAGATTAAACTTATTGAATTGCTGAAGTCACTGAGAGAATGTGTAAAGAGAGAAGGGGTGCAGGACAGAGCGTTGGTATAAGTCCAAACTCAAGACAGAATTCATATGAATTGTGTTCAGAAATATCTTTTACTTCTCATCATAGCTCCTCCTTTCCTTATCCCAAATTATAAAGGAAGGGTGGTGAAGCATCCTCACAACCTCCCTCATGCTTTGTCCACATAGCACAATGTAGTCTTATTGAAGACTAAAATGGGCTTCAAAACAAGTCTGTCTGTGTGTGTGGGGAAGGGGGGAAGGGAGATGTGGGAGCTCCTTGTTTCTTTTGTTTAGCTCTTCCTGTTGTTACTTTGTTTATCACTACCTTTTTATGTTGCATTTTGGATACTTGCACAAAAGTATTTCTTTCTCTCTATAGTGAATAAAATAGTTGCAGCTCCATCCATCTTTTAAATAAAGAATACTTTTTTTCTGTGTCTGTTTACTTTGTTATGCTTCCTTTTGTTTCTTAGTAAAATGGAATTTTAAAGACTTTGAGTCACATACGGAGGTACCATGCCTCAGGTAAGGGGAAATGTTTACTTCCTTGGGGAAGAATTTTCCAAAGTGTAGCTAGGGGAATTCTCAGAAGCATACTATTAGATGTAAGAATATGGGACCAGGTTTGATCCCCAATTTGTTCTTGCCAAGGTTTGACTAGCTCTGGCCACTTCTTTGATTCTTATTCCTTTGACTTCAAATGAATATAGGTCCTCTATTAGGCACACACATCCAGGACAATTGTCTCTGGATCTGGGCCAAAGTGGCACAGATAAAGGTTATAGAGATAGACAGGCAGGAAGGGAAATCCCAGACCACTCTAGGTGCAGCAGTATTTGAGATTCTAACATTTCAAATTAATATGCTCCACAAACAGGATTCATGCAGCAATTTGTGTTCCTGACCAGCTTGGATTTTCCTTTTCTGCTATTTTTTATCCCTCGGCTTTTTGGCATCATGGTAAATGAAAATTATAGCAAGAGCTAAATTCTATGCAAAAATTTTTCTAGGCCAATGTTATGGGCTTCCAAAGCCCCGTAACTATGCTCGGGATTCCCCCCAAGCCCCAGGCCTCTGCCTAAGCAAAGGACCTGATCTCGCGGACAATGTATGGGGTGAGAGCCGAATAATGGTGAATGACTCCGTTTATTATTTCAGCAAGCAGCACATTTATATCTTTAGTGACATAGGTACATTCTTTGGTTACGTGGGTGAAGGACAGGTAAAATTCAATTCACCTGGGAACTAGGACCGCCCCGACTCCGCCTACTCTCCTCCCCTTCTCTTCCCGAGCTAACCCGACGCTCCCTGCGGTCAGGCAGTCCAGGTAAAGAACCGGAAGTTCCACATGCTCTGGCAAGGCCAGACAGAGAGCCGGAAGTTCCACGTGGTCAGGCAGGTCCAGGCACGGGCAAAGACCTGGAATTGCCAGGGAGGCAACAAAGGCTAGATCCCTCCTCCTGGCTCCACCCACATCCCAAAGCCCTGAGTTTATCTCAGCAGGCCCCTGGGCCTGGAGGTCCGAGGAGGACAGGGCTCAGCTCTAATGCAGCCCGCAACAGGTCAACTCATTCTTTTACCATTTTCTTAGCATTGCCATTTCTGCTTGATGTCTTTATGGCTGCCAATGTCTCCAGGTAGCTACTTAATTTTCTCCTGCCTCCCGTGACATCTTATTAGGTCAGATAAGGGAGCGATGTTCCAAAGTCCAGGCAGTAGTGACAAGACAAGCCCCAGGACTTCGGGAGAGGGGAGCAGCAAGAGCTGAGTAGAAACTGAGGAGTGAGTGTTAAGGCTTAGGCTAGTGCGGAATGCTTGCTATTTTCCATGGATAATACTAAGAGCTCATGTTTGTATATTAGTTTTTATGATACAAAAACACTTTCCCCTCAGCCATGTGAGATAGGTAGTTATCTTTACTCTTTGCATTGTTACCATATTGCTTGTCTTTAAAATATCTATCTAGTCTTCTCACTGTTCCCCAGCATAGTACTGAATCACAAAACAATATTTGAACTCTTGTTTGTTGTAAAGTTTAATGCTGATGCAAATAAAACACAGCATTAGACACAGCACCTGCACTCAATGACTTTCCAGACTTGGCAGCTTCATTATTCCTTGTTTATCCAAATTTGACCCATTCTTTAAGGGCCAGTGCAAACCTAGCCCTATTTGTAAAGATTTTCTTGTTCACACTGATCTGTTACTTCTCTGACCCTCTATAATCTCTCTTTACTTTATCACATACTTGTACATACCATTTTGTGTTGTCATTTGACTTTCTGTGCATGAAGGCCTTAAGGAATCCCCCCCTTTTCAAGCCATAGCTGGTAGTAAATGACAAGTTACATGAATCTTTCTTTCTTCAGTCAGTTCTATTAAACAGAATAGTCATCTTTCTCCAATCATCACCCAGCAGCAAAATTTTTCCTCCAATCAGGTTTTACAATCACCACAGCAGATGGACAGTATTTGACACTGTTGATCACCTCTTGAAAAATACTTTAAAATATTTATATTTTAGTCAGTTTTCATTTCTACATTGACTTTTATAAGATTTTGAGTTTTAAATTTTCTCCCCCCTCCTTGCATGTAATCTGATATGAGCTATATACATATATATATACATATATATACATATATATACAATCATATTAAATATTTTGTACATTAGTCATGTAAAAGAAGAATTAGAACCAAAAGGAAAAACCATCACAAAGAAAAAAAACAAGGGAGAACAAAAGAGAGAAAATAGTGTGCTTCAATCTGCATTCAGATTCCATAATTCTTTGTCTGGTTATAGATAGCATTTTCCATCACAAGTCTTTTGGAATTGTCTTAGTTCATTACATTGCTGAGAAGAACTAAGTCTATCAGTGTGGGTCATTGCACAATGTTGCTGTTGTGTACAATGTTCTCCTGGTTCTGCTCACTTCACTCAATATCAGTTTATGAGAGTCTTTCCAGTTTTTTGTGAAATTTGCCTGCTTCTCATTTCTTATGGAAAAATAGTATTCCATTACATTTATATACCGCAACTTCTTGTGCCATTTCCCCATTGATGAGCGTGCGTTGGTAAGCAAAATGGCCTCCTTAGCACTTAGTTCAACCAAGTGCCCTTGAATAGTTGGCCTTTGTCTCCTTTGAGTAATTCAGTATATTTCATTGAGCCTTACTAGGTGCTAAGCCCCAGGCCCAAACCCCTATTAGGTGTGGAACCTATGTGGGTGTGGATTGCTGACTGGGGTGGGGCCCAAGGTGGGACTGGCTAAGGGGAGGTGCTAACCCCTATTAGGTGTTAACCTAACCTGTGTGGCTGTGAACCTCCCAGGGTCCTAAGGGGAGGGGTTAAGTCAAGAGCCAATCATAGTAGCCTAAGCTCTGGTCATTCAGATGATGTTTGATGATGTCTGAAGCCCTATAAGAAGAGAGGACAGAGCAATTTGCAAAGGGGCTCTCATTTGAGATGGTGTTGATGCGGAGACTCCAGGCAACTGTAGCTAAGGGCCCTCCAGCTTGTAACCTGGATGCTGAGACTTTGTTAAACTCTGGTAACTATGTGTTGGGATTTGAATCAGACACGGTCTGTCTGTTGATGTTTGTAATTTGTTTGTATTTTGCTCTGAAGTTTAGTGTGCTGGTCTTTTCCCCTGAACTAAGTGAATGATATTTGTATGCTGAATTAAAGTAAGCTTGTCAACCCTTTCACCTTGCTTTCCTTGGTTAAACAGATCAGAGGAACCTGTGCTGTTGGCAGCTTTCTGGGTGCTGGCTGTAGGACACCTCCACACAAGCTGCTAGCTAGATTGTTGAATCAGAGTGTTCCCTCAATTTCCAGTTCTTGGCCAACACAAAGAGAACTGCTATATAAAGATTTTTGTACACGTGGGTCCTTTCCCCGTTTTTATGATTTCTTTGGGTCAATAACATTCTTTTCAATAATCTCACATCTCTGGGTTTTCACAACACTGGTCACTTCTTGTTTTCTTCCTACTTGGGTGAGTGATCCTTCTCAGTCTCCTTTGTTGGTTCTTTATCCATATCATACCCATTAACTGTGCATTTCCACAAAGTCTCTCTTGGAGGCACTCTACTCCTTTCCTTCCAAACTAACTCACTTGGTGACCTTAACAGCATCCTGAGTTCAATTAATACTATTATGCAGATGACTCCACCCCAGCCCAAGGTACAGTCCAATATCAATAAGTGCCTTTTGTACACCTCACATTGGATGTCCCATAGGCATCTTAAATGCAATATGTACAAAAGAGAAAAAGAGAAAATCTTATCTATCCCCTGAAAACTTCCATTTTCCAAATTCCTTTATTAAGGGAATTATCACCCTTCCACTTGCCCAGGCTCAAAACATAGATGTCATCCTCTACTCTTCAATCTCATTCACCTCTCATATTACATAAATGATGTAAAATCTTGTTTTTCTACCTCAAAAAAACTTACATATATCTCTGTGTGACTATCTATCTATCTATCTATCTATCTTCTCACCAGTCATGTAGCCATCATCCTAGTTTAGGATCCTATTATCACTTGGCTGGACTCTTGCAGTAGCCTTCTACTTGAGATCTCATTATCTCCAGTCTCTCCCTACTCTAATCCATCCTTTATTAAGCTGCCAAATTGATTTTCCTGTAGTGTGTATCTGACCATCCATCCTCTCACCCCTCATTTAGTGAACTCCAATGACTCCTTCATACCCCCAGGGTCAAATAGAAAGTACTCTGTTTGGCATTCAAAGCTCCTCCTAACCTGGACCTTTTCTACCTTTCTACTCTTCTTACACTTCATTCCCTGCCATGCACTGATTCAGTGACACCAGCCTGTTTGCTGTTGCTTGAACATGATATTCTATCTCCCATTTCCATGTCTTTTTACTGGCTGTTCCCCATGTCTGGAAGGCTCTCCTTTCCTCACTTTCTCCCCTTACTTTTCTTTGCTTCTTTCAAGCCTCAACTCAAATACCAACTTCTGCAGGAGGCTTTTCCTGGTCATCCTACTTCCATTTTTTTTTCAATAGAGGGTCTTCTCCCCTCCAATAGATCCCTGCAAAACCAAAGAATGCAAGAAGTAATCTCAGACAGAGAATCTCTCCAGAGAGTCCCTGCCAAGGCAAATGGAGTTGCAATAAATCTCAGGTGATCACACAGTGTAGCATGGGCATAGCATTGTGCCTAACCCTTTTCTCCAGACTCTCTGGGCTGGAATTGGTTCACTTATCTCACCTGTATCTATGCTGGCAGGAATGCTGGCAGGTTAGAGTGGTTCCCCAGAAGGGAAAGATACACAGCTACATCTCACTTGCAGAGTATAGCATAACAGGAATATGGTGAAGCTTTATATCTGCTATGCATATGGGAAGCCTAGGAGCTCTCATCTTGCCAAGCCCTGTTCCTGGTTTCTGGCCTTCAAAACTATGCCTGCTGCTTTTCCTGGAACTTCCTTCAGCAACTCCCCAGCCTGGAACATTCAATTATCCCTGTGACTTTATCTACTTGGAATATTCCTTTAAGAGACCCACTCCTTTCTCTTATTGATGAGTTCCTGTTGGGGCCCCCATTTTGTGGGGGAATCCAGGCTTCCCTTCCTTCTCCCTTTCACCCTGTTCCTGGCTTCTGGACTTCAAAGCCATATTACCTTCCCAATGTTTTCTGTGTGTTTTCATCTATTAGAATATAAACTCCTTGAGGGCTAAGACTTTCTTTTGGTTGTATTTGCTTATCAAGTACTTCAGCACACTACCTGCAATACAGTAGGCTCTAAATAAATTCTTTTTTTCTGTTCCTTCCATAGGTTCTTCCCATTCAAATAAATCAGCCAAATGACACAGTTAACTTTTGCCATGAAAAATTGGCTAAATTGAATGTAAAAAAAGAACAGTTATAACGTAATACACTACTAATAAACCTAAGTCACACTCTTCCAGCAATTATTCAGTGTCTATGGGAAAGAGGAGGCACAGAATTACAGAAGGCATTGAGGAGGCATATTAATACAAGCTCATGCCTCTAGGCTTCATCCCCTGCTATCATTCATCTCTTTGGGGAATAGCTTGGTGTGTATCATCACAATTCATCTGCTGGGCAGGGCGCTTCTAGACTGGCTATTTCACTCAAACAGCTCCTGGGTTGGACTCTCAGGAAGTATTATGCTTTTTTCCCCTCCCAAAAAAGACAGTTTTCCTAAACCTCTGATTTCCAGAGCTATTCATGACTGCTGTCATGGAAGGGCTCTGAGGAGCTTCCACCTTTAAAACCATAAGTGGCAGGAAAGAACAAGGCTGAGAAATCTCTGAGCAGGTTCAATTTGCTTAAACCATAGGTGGTAGTGTGTGAGGTAAATAAATGAAATGTGAAGATTTCACAGGGGAGGATGTGTATAATATTCATATCTATTCATATCTATATACAGGAGTGTTTAAAAATCAATATATAGGGAAGGGGAAGACTGAGGCTGTGAGAATCTGTTTATTCAGCAGTCAGCCTCTGGGAAAGTTTCTTCTTTTTTACTCTGAAACTTTTTTTTCTTTCTTATGGTTCTGGTTTAAAGATTTTGTTCAGTAAGAACAGGGTCATAATGACCTGTTTTCGTCTACTGTAAAGAATGGAGAGGGTTTCCCCCTCCCCTTATTCTATTATCCTTCCTCAGATTTATGGATGTCACCCCACCTGTAATCATTAACTAAGGGAATGGGAATTGGAGTTTCTGTGCCTTGATTTCCCGGTTTTTTGTTTAGGTTTTCGAGCTTAGATTGTGAACTTGCCTCCCAGTACCTGGTGAGAAGGGTCAGAGGTGGGCGGGGGATTCTTTTGCATTAAGTATAATAATGTCTCCTTTGCTGGTTCAGCTAGTAGAGGATGCCCTATTCTCGCGAGAATTGAATAAAATTTAATTTCTGTTCCCACCTTGAGATGGTTCCTTATTAGTATTACTATTTTGTGAGGGTCAAGTTGCCCCACACGGTAGTAAAACAGAAACCCAGAAAAACCTCCTCTTTTCCTAGCCAGCTCTGTCAAGTAGCTCCTAACTCCTAGCAGGGCAGTTTTTCCTCTGATCAACTCATCTCCCAGGAAGACATGCAAAAGCTGTCTTCCTCCTTAAGGTCATCAGGGGAAAGAGATTGAGGAATGCAAGCTGTCAGCTTTTCTCTCTGTTCTTTTTTCAGTCTGCATTTCTGAGTCACTAGTCCACATGGATCAGGCAGGGTTTGGCTTCTTTCCAATAGCAGAGGGAAATCTCCACACCAATTCTGTCTTCTGTTTTGTTTTGTTTCTTTCCTTCTCTTGTCTTCCAGTGGTGGTTTTTCTTCTTCTGCCTTTTTCTTCTACTTCTGCCTTTCTCTTGCCTCAAAGTGGGATCTCCTTGGGTAAAGTGACTCAATTCCGTCTTAGGCTGAGAAATCAAAATTCCTTTTCTGTTAGGTTTACCAAAAATAAGCAGTATTCAATAGTTTCATAGTGATAAGAAGTACTAGTTATCAAAAATTTCCCAGACATCAGCCTCAAAATACTCATAATATTCATAAGTAAACCACTGAATGTGAAACAAGACACTTCTACCATGTTTGCCTTCGGTAGGTCTTCCCCCCCCTCCCCATCAGAGCTGCTTTCTCTCAGGTCTTGTTTCTCTCTAGTTTTTTTCTCTGGACTACTCTCAGAAGAAGTGTCCATGTTTCTACCCATTTCCATAAATAAAATTGTTAAATTTGAAAGAGGGCACTACCTTACATGAATATAAATGCCTTCAACAGCAGGTGATCCAGATGTGAAGACCTCCAGTAAGGGATGATCCACTACTTCCCAAGATATCCCATTCTACTTTTAGATAGATTGAGCTGTTAATAAGTTTTGCTTTGCTTTTCCTAATGGAAGGTGGTATCTCAGTAGCAATAGCAGCAACAGCAACTGAGATGGTGGAAAGTGTGGGCAGAGTAGGAACAATGACACAGCCATAGTGGCCTGATGATATCGGGAGCATCCTAGCCTTACTTGTCTTCATCCATGGGTGGCAGAACAGATAGCAGGGACTGCAGTGGGAGGCAAGGGAAAGTGGTAAGGAATTGCTGACTACACAATCTGGGCAGTGGTTGGATCTTTCCCTGTTCTTTCACTTCCCCCTGTATCCTCTTTCCTTTCAGTTGGAGATTTAAACTCAAAGCTTCCTGTTCCTTTAATGCTGATATGTTACTGTTACAATGGTATTTTATTTAATTGAGTCAGATCTTTTACTTGAGATTGTTGACTTTTGTCTCATGGGTATATTTTTACTGGTGCTAAGTGGAGATTGGATTTGTAGCATCTATGTGTAATTCACAGGGAATTGCTTGCTCTCAGCTTGGTGGCTAAAGGCCAATGGGACAAATCAAGACAATATTGACTAGTTATTTCATTTGTATTAATAATTTGATAATTCTCCACAAAGTTAGAACCTTAGGAACCTGCAGCTTTTATTTCTATTCCACTCCACTTCACTAAATGAGACTGTCTTTCTTTGCTACATAGCTCGCAATCCCATGTGTAGCTCAGAAGGAAAGAATGACATGAGCCTCTTAAGGCTAAGTCCTCTTCCAGACTGCTGCTGGAGAAGGAAGAGGACAGCAGCTAGGAGAGAAGGCCCCTCCCAGTACTTGCCCAAGTAGAAGACATAGGTGGGGTCTGAGGAGATTCTGTCCCTTCCCTCTTTCTAGTTGGACAGATGGGACTAGTTGGCAATGGGCAATACCCAAGCAGGTGCCAACCACAATGATGCCTATTCCTTTTATTTTTTTTTTACATCTAAGTTAGTTAATTGTACATCCATATTGGTCTCTTTAAAAAGTTTCCCTTTTTCCCTCCTCCTCACAATTGTTTTTCTGTGCATCTTTAGAATTCCCAGAGGTTAGAGACAAAAGGCAAAAAGTCATAGATATAATCACCTATCTGTATTTTTTCTTAGCTGAATCTGAGGGAAGGAGAAGTTGGAGGAAGAGAATGTCAACCACTACTAACCAATATTCCTTCTGTGGAGGCTCAAACAGGAGGAGCCTAATCTGTCTCCTACCAACCTAAATTACTCCATCTTAGAACTAGCCTCCATTTCTGTTTAAAATGAGCAAATCTCATTCATTTCCCTGTATCAGACTTATCTTCGTCTTAGTCTGTTTGCAAGACTAATCACAGAGAGAAAGAAGTTGTTCTACTCCTGCTCCTTCCCAGGGCTAACCATAAGAAGTAAGTTTTCCCACTATGATTTTAAAGTCAGGTACAAAAAGTTTCAAAGATAAGTTTTTTTTCCCTTTAAGGCATGAAAAGGCTCCTTTTTGTATTCTCCTTTAACCATATATTACTGATTAAAACATCTGTCACACAGTAAATTGTGAGCTATGCATTTGTTTTGGGGGGGGGTGGTGGTTGACTCATTTGGTGTATTTCACATGAATCCAACCCATGGACTCTGATGAGAAACTGCTTCCTGGCACCAGATGAAAGGCAAAGTTACTCACCATAAAAACAATCACAGATAGTAGGTCAAGACTTGGGTGGCATGTGTATCACAGATGAGAGTAATTGTCAGTATCTGTCTCCCCTTACCTCCTGCCAGTGATCATCTTAGTGACTATGAGCTATCTGACTCTCACCTCGAGATGACTATCTCCTTGGCAATATGACCTATGGGCTGGGGTACTTGCCCTTCAGCTTCAGTATTTGTCCTTCTGATGGGAAACTAATGATGGGCCCCTAAAAGGCCCTAGACTTTCCTCACACAGGCCAAATCCCTGGCATTTGCCTGAGGCATACAGCCCATCCCAGCCTACCTTGATTACTTAATTACAAGTAATCTGTTGTACCAGAAGCGAGCGAGACACACCACAGAGTATAAGTTTTAAGTGGAGAATTTATTAGCCGGCGGCCATCGGGGTGCGGTACCACAAATCAATGGCAAATGTGTTGGGGTGATGGCTTGGCTTATATAGGATATGGGGGTACAGAGTGGGTGGGGGAAAACAGGAACAAAGGTCCTGGCTGATCAAAAGATTCAGGCAAGTTATCCTACTAGTGGGATAATCTCATTTACATTCCTTGGTGGAGTCACGGAGCTCCAGGGATATCTGCTAGAAAGGATCTGCCAGGTTATACTTCAGTGGGATGGTCCTATCTATTGAGATTCCTTGGTGGAGTCATGGAGTCCCAGGGAGTTTGCTAAATACCAAAGATATCTGAGTCCATTCTTTCTGGGGGTGCTTGTCAGTAGCTAGGGGTTTCTCAGGGGTTCCTAATTTTCCTTGTATTACAATTAGCTTACTTGACACTACTTAATCCCTTCAGGCCCATTTTTCTGAGACCTCCAGACCACCCCAGGCTATTTGCCACTCCTACATCCCTTCCAGATCTTCCTGCAGTCTTTCTGTGTAAGTACCAATTTTTATGCTCATCAAATGTGCAAACTCTTAAAATCTGGCCTGCTTCTATTGGCAACACAGTACCCCTTGTCTCTGACTGAAAGAAGACTTGAGTGGTTGAATTCTTTCAAGGCAGACTCCTGCCCCATAGCCCTGCATTCTGGGGTTCCTAGTGAAAAGGTTTAAGGAAAAATGATGATGGTAGGGAACTATAGGTTTCTAGAGGTGCCCGTGACCCCAAAATACCGACATGCCAGGTCCTGCCGAAAGAAGTCGACTCAAGCCTTTCTCAGCCAAGGGAAAAGACAAAGTTTATTAGGGATACACCATAATGGGTTGTCTTAAGAAATCCCACCCTTTGTGACACCTGTTTTCACAAGCCGGCCAGATGCGATCTAAACTGAGCTAGATTGAAGCTGAGCACCCTCATGGAGGCAAGGTGGAGATTATATACACAAAGATTGTAGGAGGGATTGAGGGGTGGTCTGGGGTGACTAGAAGAGGGCTTTAGGGAGGGTCTTAAGGAGGAGTCTAAGGAGGACAAGATGAGGTCAGACTCCAGCAACCAAGAGAATGGAATTAAGGGTGGGAAGTAGCTGAAGGCATGATATTGATAGTATCAAGGGTGGGAAGTAGCTGGACAATAAAGGGCAAGGCTAGGTAGAGACTTGGGCCTAATGGTAATAATAATAATAATAATAATAATAATAATAATAATAATAATAATAAGGCTTATGGCCTTAGGGAAAGGCCAGATCTAGTTGGAAGATTCAAGGACAATTCAAGGGGGCTCCCAGAGACTGTATTCCAGATTCAAGGGAGTTCCCAGAGACTGTGCCCTCATCACTAGCACCCCTAGAGTGCACATATTTTGGTTCCCTGTTGTGCCTGACCCCCCTCAAGCCCTTCTTCAGCCAACGTATGTAAGCCTCCCCTTTCTATTCCTTTCTTGCTCTGCAGTTGGGGTCATTCCCTAAGCACCTAGGAAGGGTTGTGATGAGGGCACAGTCTCTGGGAACCCTTTGAACCCTTGAACTCTCCTTGAATCTTCCCACTCGACCTGGCCTTGGCCTGAGGCGATAACCATTAAGTCCAAATGCCTACCTTGCCCAGTCCTCTATTGTCCAGCTGTTTCCCACCCTTAATCCTGTTTCCCATCCTTAATCCTGATCAAAATATCTATACTCCAGCCCTTTATGGTCTGTCATTTCCATATAGCCTTCAGCTATTTCCCCCACCCTGGAGTCTGACCTCATCCCAGTCCCTTCAGGCTCCTCCTTAGACTCCTCCTTAAGTCCTTCCCTAGACCCCTCCTCTGGCCACCCCAGACCACCCCTCAATCCCTCCCACAACCTTTGTGTATATAATCTCCATTTTGCCTCCATGAAGGTGGTCAGATCCAATCTAGCTCAGATTGGTCTGGCTGCTTTCCTTACAGGCGTCGCAAGGGGTGGGATGTCTTGGGGGCAGGCCTATGTGGCTAACTCTTAATAAACTTTATCTTTTCCCTTGGCTGAGAAAGCTTGAGTCGAATTCTTTCGGCAGGACCTGGTGTGTCGGTACTTTGGGGTGTCGAGCACCTCTCACCCCAAACCCTCATCAGTTGGAGGTGCTTTTTGGTCCTGTTGTTCTTGGGTTCAATTGAGTTCAGACCATTACAAGGCTGTCTTGGACCTGGCCTAATGCTCTCAGGCTCTTGCTCCAGCGATTTGGCTCAAAGTCATGGGCATGGGCACTCCTTCTGCCTCATAGGGGACAGACCCTATATCCCAAGGTGTATGCTCAATTCTCTCAGTTCCCTAGGATACTAGGGAATTGGAAAAACTGCAGGTGTTTTTTGGTTTCCTGATTTCCCTCTACACCCTGGGACCCTCTTTCACAGAGGGACTCCCTGTCCCCGAGCCCAGCCCTCAGCATCCCACTTCTCTTCCAGCCTCATGGCCACCAGATCCTTGTAGCAGGACTCAGCAGGACTTCCCTGAGATTTGTCCCTTGGTTAAAACTGAAAAAGCTAAGTCTCCAAGAACTTGAAAAGGAAAGGTTTATGCCTGGTTTCAACACAATCTAGAGGAAAGAAAAGAAAAATTGTAAAAGTTAAAAAAAGATCTTAAGACTTTTTTTCCTGCAGTACCTGCTCTGACCAGGCTAAGGCTACAGTGAAAAGTCACAACAGCTTAAAACATCTTAACTGATTCTGGAGGTTTTGGGATTGATCATTAATGAGTTTTGAAACACCTCCTTACAACCCTGGTCACTCCCTTTCCTGACTCCCTTCCCTTGAGTCCAGAGGGTATATCAGCTCAGGGATTGCCTGAGCAGGGTTTTTTTCTGATAAGCCCTCTCATCCCAGATCAGAGTAGGAGGAGAGTTTCACTCTTCTTCTCCCACCTTTGAATTCACCTTCCCCCCACTTGACCAAAGGAACGAGTGTTGAGGGGCAGCAGCTAGGGCATGCGCCCCACTGATAATGGCCCTGGGCCCTGGAGCAACCTGTAACCTGCCCAGAAAGCCTGGAAGTATCACCCAGGTTCAGCACACCCTACTCACCACCACCACCACCCCCAGCTGTAGGGAGAGAGGGAAGGGGGCTGGGTCAAGGTAAAGAAGCCAGCGATTCAGCCTCTGCACTTGGTAAGGTATCCTATTCTTCCATCCATGATTTTTATACGATCTGGAAATGCAATTGATATCATGTGAGGTTTATTATTAGTGTTACAGCTAAAAAATTTGGCTATCACTTGTGCAAATTGTAAGATTGTTGGTTATTGTTTATTGCTAAAACCTAGATTGTAATTGGTGATTGATTACTGTGTGTGTGGAAAGGAAGGGAGGAAGTGAGAGCCAGATTGGTTCTCCTTATTCAGAACAGTCCTCACGGCTAGTCAAAAGTCACAGCCCACAGCCCCTCCAAGGGTAGATATGATGGATAGGAAGCCCCTTCTCTGGCGTCCCTGTCGATCTCCCATTATTTGGTAAACTTCTCAAAAAGACTATTTGGGTTTTGGAGTTCCTCAACAATGAGCTTGGCTTGCTGAGAATTTGCAAGTATATAGAAATGATCTCTAATGATTGGCTTTTACACAAGGACAAATTTAAAGTTTAGATGCAAGTCCTGGAAAACTGTCCACATGTGAAATCAGCTGGCCAGAACTGGCGGTGATTTGTAAGGGAAGAGAGAGGAGAAGCATCTTAGGAGGACTGATGGGTAGAGAAGGGCACCTCTACAGGCTCCTTTTCCCCATCTGATTTTCCATCCCGTGATGCACTGTCCTGGTAGTGGCCGGCCCTAGACATGATCTCAAGATTTGGCATTATCCCTCTGCTCCCTCTAGGCCCACCTCATCACTATCCCAGTTCATATTCTCTGTACCTCCCTCTAAAAAGTGATGCCCTCATTCATTATCTCTACCTCCTTTCCAGAACTCCCCAAAACTATGTAGTATCCTCACACCTCAGGCCTTTTACCCCATAGTGCCAGTTTCTCTGTACTTGACCATATGCTAGGCTTTTTGGTCTCCTTTAGACACTCCCCATCCATCCACTATTTAAAAAAAAATAATTTTTTTCTTTTTTTCAATGTCATGTACATTTCCCATTGTATCCTTCCTCCTCCCCTTCCCAGAAAGTCATCCTTGACAATAGAGAATGAAAAAAGGAAAAAACGGTTCAGCATATTTAATCACTATATTGAACAAATCTGACAATATTTAATGTTCCATGGCCATAACTCTGCACCTCTGCAGAAAAGTAAAAGGTGTCTTTTGTGTCTTCTTGGTGGCTAAGCTTGATAATTAAAATTTAGCAACATGAGGTTAAAACCTCACAGTAGCTGCCAACAAAGTCTCTCTGGGGTAGGATAGAAAGAGATAACCAACACAGGAATAAGGCTAGATTTTTAGTAAAAAAGTTCCTATTTTCGACTTAAATATTTGGGGCGCCCTCTTGTGGACGACTCGGGTCGACGAATCCCTGGTTTGGGGACTTAGGGGAGCGAAAGTGAAACCACAGGCTCTGGGGTTGGGAATAAGGCAGAAAGGAAAGGTTTAAAGGGGCCTAGAGACCCAGATCGGGGCCCAGAGACGCAGATCAGACCCTGGAGACACAGCGGGACGCTAGTCAGTACCCACACCGTGCGGCGAGCTCCGCTCCAGCTGCAGCCCTGAAGTTTGTGCTACCAATAGGCAAGTCCTCGCAGGGGCACCTGGGTGGAGTTGGGAACTGGGAGGGTGGGGAGAAGGATCATATTTAGAGATTTTTAAGAGGTGTCCCCCTCTCCTTTTCATCATCCCTCCCTGCCAAGAAGCAGCACCAACTCCTGAGCCCTAGTGAAGTGGAAAGACCTCTAGCAGAGGGGGAGCTCACACCTGAAACCTGGCTTTGTCCATGTTCTCTTCCTGTGACTCTGCCCAAGCCGCTTCGTTTCTCTAAGCCTCAGTTTCCTCATCTGTAGAAATGCTGGGAGTTGGTTCCTATGACCCCTAACACCCCTAATTCTTACGAGCTCATCAATCAAGCTAGGCCTAGGAACCTGCTGAGGAGTTTGGGGTTAAGCAAGGTGGCCCCTGGTAGGGAGGGAAGTGATCTTGGATAAGGGATAAATGGTAGACTTGATTGGAGGTGCTGCTTTTTATAATAATATCTCTCATTGTTATATTAGAATGCCATAATAATATGTTATATTAATAATAATAATAATAATATAATTATATAATATCTCATTCTTTCACAGGCCCCAAAACGCAGCTCCCTGCCCTGAGGCCCTTGGCTCCCTTCCTCCAGAATGACCTGATCCTGCTTTGGTTGGTGCAGAGGCTGCTGGGAGCTCTGTTCCCTCCAGGGCTCCTTGTCCTCTGGCTGGAAGTTGATTTTCTAGTGTGGGTCCTGTGGTGGTAAGTTTATTGGAGGGACTTGAGAAGGTGGGAAAACTACTGCCTACTTTGTGACTGAGTACCCCTTATTCCTGTCCCGGAAGGCCCTCCTTCCAGGGCCATTGAATGCTGCCCCTGGGCCCCTAGCCTCAGCCCCCTGGGCCTGGCTGCTGGTGGCTTATGGAGGAGTAGGACTGTGCTGGGCTGTGTGGAAGGTGCTGAGTCCCTCAGAAGCCCCTCCCTCAGCACAGGAGAAGGAGCAAGTCCAGGAGAACAAAGCCATGATGTGGAGGCTGCTGAGGCTGTCCTGGCCTGACCTCCCCTTACTCGTTGCTGCTTTCTTCTTTCAGTTATAGGTAAACAGACAAGGTGGGACTGTGTGGGGGATAGCATGAATTTAAATGAACATGGAAAAGGGTCCTTGATGCTGCTCCCTGCCTATCTGCTCATGCCCCACTCCAGGTGAGATACCATATGATTGCCATCCTGGGCCAGGACTTTGATCTGATACCTTAGCCATTGCCATCTTCTTCACTCTGCTCTTCTCCCTTGGAAGGTTAGTGCCTTGGCAGGGGTGGGAGGAGGTAGGGAAATCATATGCCTCTCCTTTAGGGCTCTGCCGCTTACTATCTGTGTGACCTTGAGACAACTAATTCGTATTTCTGGCTCTTAATTTCCTCATCAATAAAATTAAGGGGGTTGGACCAGATTGGACCAATCCCAATTCCTATGATCCTGAGGGGATTTGTCATCACCTGAAGTTTTTGTAATATCCATTGGCCAGCTGCTCCTAGATGCAGAATCTGGCCTCCAGAAAGGCAGGGAAAACATCTCTCCCACAAGGCTTGGATCCGGGGATGCTATTTTTTTAGATGCTCCTATTCTGAGGTAGGAGACATGGACCCTTCTCCCCCTCAGGGAGCACCTATTCTAATGAAGGAATATGGTTTCCATCTTTTGGAAGTTCTTTTTCTGTTGATGCAGATGAAGTAACTGTGGTCCCTGAGCTACGACTGATGTGGGAGACAGGGGTCATACATTTCACAAAGGGTTCAACAACAGGTGAATGTATTTATTCAATTTTTTATTCATTCAGATGTATTTATGTAGTGTCAGACAGTGGCAATGTTATTTTGTCCTAGTAGTGTCCTGCCTTCTCTGCCAGAGAATAAGTGCTTTAGGTAAAATTGTCACTTTATTATACCTATTATCATATTAGTATCATATTAATTAATAATACATTTATTAGTTATGCTATTTATTCTTATTTATCATCTATTATATCAATATTTTATATTAGTAATAATGAGTGTAATACTGCTATTATCATATTGATTATATTGGCTTGGCCAATGGGCATCTATTATTTCCCCAGTTGTTTAGAATGATCTTTATTTATGTGAAAAGTCTTTTGTAATTACGTTCAGATAATCTCTGGGGCTGTCTTGGCAGGTAGATTCCTAAGCATTTTGTCTTGTCTGCACTTATTCTAAATAGAATTTCTCCTTCTATCTGTTCCTCCTAGGTTTTGTTGGCAGTATATAGAAATGCTAATGATTTATATACTACAGCTTTGCTGAAGTTGTTCATTGTTTCAGCTAGTTTTTAGTTGATTCTCTTGGATTGATACTCCAAGGATACCATCTTTTCATCCACAGAGAAGGATAGTTTTTTTTTCCTCATTGCCTATTTTTATTCCTTCAATTTCTTTTTCTTGTCTTATAGGTAAAACTAACCTTTCCAGTACAATATTTTTTATACTAATTTTTTTTTTATTTTTAGTTTACAACACACGGTTCTACATAATTTTGAGATCCAGATTTTCTCCCCTCCCTCCCCCCTCCCTCCCCAAGACGGCATGGAATCTCATATAACTACCATGTATAACTTTGCATTGAATTAATTTATACACTAGTCAAGTTGTGGAAAAGAATTATGACCAATGGGGTGAATCATGAGAAAGAAGAGACAGAACCAAAAAAAAAAAACCCCAAAAACAAAACAAAAGAGAAGAAAAAAGGCGAGCATGAAGTGTGCCTCAATCTGCATTCAAACTTCACAGTTCTTTCTCTGGATGAAGATAGCATTCTCCATCGTGAGATGCTATCCTGGAGTTGTCCTTGCACCTTACGTTGCTGAGAAGAGCGAAGTATGTCAGGGTTGGTCCTCACAGAATCCATATATCTGTGGTTGTGTACAATGTTCTCCTGGCTCTGCTCCGCTCACTCAGCATTATATCGTGTAGGTTTTTCCGGATTGTTACGAAGTCCGTATCATCCCCATTTCTTATGGCACAATAGTATTCCATTACCTTCATATACCACAGCTTGTTCAGCCATTCCCCAATTGATGGGCATCCCTTTGATTTCCATTTCTTGGCTACCACAAAAAGAGCCGCTATAAATATCCTTGTACATATGGGTCCTTTTCCCGCTTGTGTGATTTCTTTGGGATACAACCCTAGAAGTGGTATTGCTGGGTCAAAGGGTATTAACATTTTTATAGCCCTTTGGGCACAGTTCCAAATTGCTCTCCAAAATGGCTGGATCAGCTCACAACTCCACCAGCAATGTAGCAATGTTCCAATTTTCCCACATCCTCTCCAGCATTTGTCATCCTCTTGTTTTGTTATTTTACCCAATCTGACAGGAGAGATGTGGTATCTAAGAGTTGTTTTGATTTGCATTTCTCTAATCAGTAATGATCCAGAGCATTTTTTCATATGCCTATAGATAGCTTTAATTTCTTCCTCTGAAAACTGCCTGTTCATATCCTTTGACCATTTCTCAATTGGGGAATGGCTTGTATTCCTATATATTTGGCTCAGTTCCCTGTATATTTTAGAAATGAGGCCTTTATCAGAGAAACTAGTTGCAAAGATTTCCTCCCAATTTTCTGCTTCTCTCCTAATTCTTGTTGCATTGGCTTTTTTTGTACAAAAACCTTTCAATTTAACATAATCAAAATTATCTATTTTGCATTTTGTAATGCTCTCTATCTCTTGTTGGGTCATGAATTCTTTACTTTTCCATAAATCTGATAAGTAAACTATTCCTTGCTTTCCCAAATTACTTATAGTATCAGATTTTACTCCTAGATCATGAACCCATTTTGACTTTATTTTGGTGTATGGTGTGAGATATTGGTCTATGCCTAGTTTCTGCCCTACCATTTTCCAATTTTCCCAACAGTTTTTGTGAAATAGTGAATTATTAGCCCAGAAGCTGGCCTCCTTAGGTTTATCAAAGAGTAGATTGCTAAACTTGTTGATTTCTCCTACTTGTGTGCCTATCCTATTCCACTGATCCACACCCCTATTTCTTAACCAGTACCAGGCAGTTTTGATGACTGCTGCTCTGTAGTACAGTTTAATATCTGGTATGGCAAGGCCACCTTCTCTAGCATTTCTTTTCATTAATACCCTAGATATTCTAGATCTCTTGTTTTTCCAGATGAATTTTGTTATTATTTTGTCCAGCTCAGTAAAATAATTTTTTGGTAGTTCGATTGGTATGGCACTGAATAGATAGATTAATTTAGGTAAAATTGTCATTTTTATTATATTAGCTCGGCCTAACCATGAGCAACTGATATTTTTCCATTTATTTAGATCTGATTTTACTCGCGTGAAAAGTGTGTCATAGTTATGCTCATATAGACCCTGGGTTTGTCTTGGCAAATAGACTCCCAAATATTTTATAGTGTGTATAGTAACATTGAATGGAATTTCTCTTTCTATCTCTTGCTGTTGGGATTTGTCAGTAATATATAGGAATGCTGAGGATTTATGTGGGTTTATTTTATATCCTGTAACTTTGCTAAAGTTGTTTATTATTTCAAGTAGTTTTTTACTTGATTCTCTAGGATTCTCTAAATAAATCATCATATCAGTGATAATTTAGTTTCTTCTTTTCCTATTCTAATTCCTTCAATTTCTTTTTCTCCTCTTATTGCTACAGCTAAAGTTTCTAGTACCAAATTGAATAATAGGGGTGATAATGGACATCCTTGTTTCACCCCTGATCTTATTGGGAATGCATCTAGCTTATCCCCGTTACAGATAATGCTTGTCGATGGTTTTAGGTAGATACTATTTATAATTTTAAGGAAGGTTCCACTTATTCCTATGCTTTCTAGTGTTTTTAATAGGAATGGGTGTTGTACTTTGTCAGAGGCTTTTTCTGCATCTATTGAGATGATCATATGGTTTCTGCTAGTTTTGTTGTTGATATGGTCAATTATGCTAATAGTTTTCCTAATATTGAACCAGCCTTGCATTCCTGGAATAAATCCTACCTGGTCATAGTGTATTATTCTCGTGATGATTTGCTGCAATCTTTTTGCTAATATTTTATTTAAAATTTTTTCATCAATATTCATTAGAGAAATTGGTCTATAATTTTCTTTCTCTGTTTTGACTTTACCTGGTTTGGGTATTAGTACCATATTTGTGTCATAAAAAGAATTTGGTAGGACTCCTTCTTCACCTATTTTCCCAAATAGTCTACAAAGTATAGGAATTAGTTGTTCTTTAAATGTTTGATAGAATTCACCTGTAAAACCATCTGGCCCTGGAGATTTTTTCCTAGGGAGTTCATTGATAGCATGCTCAATTTCTTTTTCTGAGATGGGGTTATTAAGAAATTTTACTTCCTTTTCTGTTAACCTGGGCAGTTTATGTTTTTGTAGATATTCATCCATATCTCTAAGGTTGTCAAATTTATGGGCATACAGTTGGGCAAAATAATTCCTAATTATTGTTTTGATTTCCTCTTCATTAGAGGTGACCTCACCCTTTTCATTTTTGATACTAGTAATTTGATTTTCTTCTTTCTTTTTTTTAAGCAAATTGGCCAAAGTTTTATCAATTTTATTGGTTTTTTCATAAAACCAGCTCTTTGTTTTATTAATTAATTCAATAGTTTTCTTGGTTTCAATTTTATTAATCTCTCCTTTGATTTTCAGTATTTCTAATTTGGTATTTAATTGGGGGTTTTCAATTTGCTCTTTTTCTAGCTTTTTCAGCTGTATGCCCAGATCATTGATCTCTTTTTTCCCTATTTTTTCCAGTACAATATTGAATAATAGTGGTGATAATGGACATCCTTGCTTCACCTCTGTTCTTATTGGGAAGGCTTCTAGCTTATCCCCATTAAAGATAATGCTTGCTCTTCATTTTAAATAATTTCTACTTATTATTCTAAGAAAAGCTCCTATAATTTCTGTGCTTTCTACTATTTATAATGGGAATAAGTGTCATATTTTGTTCAAGGCTCTTTTTTTGCAACTATGTGCAGCCAGGGGATGGAGTGGATAAAGCACTGGGCTTGGAATCAGGAAACCTCATCTTCATGAGTTCAAATCCAGCTGCAGACACTTGTTAGCTGTGTGGTGCTGGGCAAGTCACTCTTTGGCTCAGTTTCTTCATCTGTAAAATGAGTTGGAGGAGGAAATGGCAAGCCATTCCAGTACATTTCCCAAGAAAACACCAAAAGGGGTGATGAACACTTAGACATGATTGAAGTGAGTGAGCAACAAAATTGACAAGATCATGTAATTTTTGTTGTTTTTATTATTCGTATGGTCCATTATGCTGATAGTTTTCCCAGTATTGATCCAGGAAATGGATCTATGGTTTTCATAGACTCTTTCTGGTTTAGGTATCAAGATCCTCTTTTGTCATAGAAGGAATTTTATGGTACTCTTTCTTTACCTATTTTTTCTAATAGCTTATATAGTATTGAGAGTAATCGTTCCTTAAGTATTTGGTAGAATTCATTTCTAAGTCCATTTGGTCCTTGGGATTTTTTCTTAGAGAGCTCTTTGATTACTTGTTCAATTTCTTTTTCTAAGAAAGGGTTATTTAAGCATTTTATTTTCTCTTCTGTTAATCTAGGCAGCTTATATTTTTGTAAATATTTATTTATTTCACTTAGTTTTTCAGTTTTAGTGCAGTATAATTGGGCAACATAATTTTTAATAATTAATTTCATCTTCATTGATGGTGAATTTACACTTATTTTCATTTTTTGATTTTGTTATCTGTGTATCTTTCTGGTTTAAGTATGTTTCTTGCAAACAACATATTGTCAGATTCTGGTACCTAATCCATTCTATTATCTACTTCCATTTCATGGGTGATTTCATCCCACTACCATTCACAGTTATGATTATTAACTGCATTCCCCACCACCATCCTATTTTTTCTGTTTATCCTTCTCTTTTTCTCATTTTATCTTATTTGCCTTCTAAAATCTGTTTTGCTCCTGACCTTTGCCTTCTTTTACCTGCCCTCCCTTTTATCATGCCCCTCCTTTTCTTTCCTTCCTCTTTTACTTCTCCATTAGGCAAGATAGATTTCTATTACCTATTATACACACACATACATACACAAATGCACTCACCTGCGTGTGTATATACATATATATAACATATATGTTGATATGATTATACAAACACACACATTTTTTCCCTCTTTCAATCAATTTAGATGTGAGTTAGTTTCAAGTATTGTTAACCGCCCCCCCCCCCAGTTTTCTCTCCACCATGAATGCTTTTCCTTGCATGTCATTTTTATGTGACATTAATTTCCCTCATTTTTCCTTCGCCTTCCTCTTTCTCCCAGAGTCTTATATTTAAAAGTTAAATTTTCAAGTCAATGCTGGTCTTTTCATCAGGAATACTTGAAAGTTCTCTATTTCATTAAATTTCCCTTGAAGGATTATAGTCAGTTTTGTTGGGTAGTTTATTCTTGGTTGCAATCACAGCTCTTTTGCCTTCCGGGATGTAATTTTCCAATCTCTCTGCTCCTCTAATGTGGTAGGCTACTAAATCTTGTGTGACCCTGACTGTGGCTCTTTGGTACTTTAATTGTTTCTTTCTGGCTCCTTAAGATGTTTTCTCTTTGGCTGGGGAGCTCTGGAATTTGGCTATAATATTCCTGGGACTTTCATTTTGTGATGTTTCTGGTGCCAATAAGAATGAAAAAAAATAGAAAACAATGTGAAATATCTCATTGGAAAAACCACTGACCTGGAGAATAGATCCAAGAGAGATAATTTAAAAATTGTTGGATTACCTGAAAGCCATGATCAAAAAAAAAGAGCCTAGACATCATCTTTCAAGAAATTATCAAGGACAATAGCCCTTATATTCTAGAACCAGAGGGTATACCAGAAATAATAAGAATCCACCACTCACCTCTTGAAAAAGATCCCAAAAAGAAAATTCCTAAGAATATTGTAGCCAAGTTCCAGAGTTCCCTGGTCAAGGAGAAAATATTGCGAGCAGCCAGAAAGAAACAATTTGAATATTATGGAAACACAATCAGGATAACACAAGATCTAGCAGCTTCTACATTAAGGGATCGAAGGACTTGGAATATAATATTCTAGGTTCTTAGCTGGGATTAAAACCAAGATTCACCTACCCAGGAAAACTGAGTATAATACTTTTGGGTAAAATGTGGATTTTCAATGAAATAGAGGACTTTCAAGCATTCTCGATGAAGAGACCAGAGCTGAATAGAAAATGTGACTTTAAATACAAGAATCAAGAGTGTCATGAAAAGGTAAACAGGAAAGAGAAATTATAAGGAACTTACTATAGTTGAACTGTTTACCTTTGTACATAGAAAGATGATATTTGTAACTCATGAGACCTTTCTCTGTATTAAGGTAGTTGAAGGGACTATACATAAATATAGACAGAGGGCCCAGGGTGACTTGAATATGAAGGGATGATATCTTAAAAAAATAAAATTAAGGGGTGAGAGAGGAATATATTGGGAGGAGAAAGGGAGAGATAAAATGGGGTAAATTATTTCATGTAAAAGTGGCAAGAGAAAGCTGTTATAGTGGAAGGGAAGACGGGGTAGGTGAAAGGGAATGAATGAACCTTGCTCTCATCCAATTTGGCTTAAGGAGGGAATAACACACACACTCAATTGGGTATCTTACCCTGCAAGAAAGCAAGGGGAAGAGGATAAGGGGGAGGGAATGATAGAAGGGAGGGCAGATTGGGGGAGGAGGTAATCAAAAGCAAACACTTTTGAAAAGGGACAGGGTTGAAGGAGAAAATTGAATAAAGGGGGACAGGATAGGATGGAGGGATATATAGTTATTCTTATACAACATGACTATTATGGAAGGGTTTTACATGACAATACATGTGTAACCTATACTGAATTGCTTGCCTTTTCAAGGAGGGTGGGTGGGGAGGGAAGAAGGAAGAGAATTTGGAACTCGAAGTTCTAAAGAAAAAAAACGTTAAAAAAAATCATTTTTACATGCAACTAGTAAGTAAGATATACAGGCAATGGGAAATCTATCTTGCCCTACAAGAAGGTAAGGGGAAAGTGTATAAGGGGGGCTGAGTGGGGTGATAGAAGGGAGGGCAGACTGGGGAAAGAGGCAATCAGAACACATGTCATCTTGGGAAGCAGGGGGTAGAGAGGGGGAGAAAATTTGTAACTCAAAATTTTGTGGAAATGAATATTGAAAACTAAAAATAAATTAAAAAAGAGAAATGGTCAATGAAACCTTGATGATGCTCTCACAGTCACTGCATCCCTTGGTGTGTGTGAAGTGAATCAAAGATTGCAGAACCTGTTCCCATTACAGAGCTCTCGTCCTGCACTCTACTAGGTAATCACCTAGAAAGACTTAAAACAATGCCATTCTGACAGGACTGCAGAACACCTGGATTGTGAACTGGCGGGCTTGTCAGGGGAGACCACTTGGGCCCTGGAAATGATTGTAATCCACCTGCCCCACCCTTCCTTCTTCACTTGGGATTTATGTATACAAGCTGTGCTTTACTCCAGCTTAGAGAGCATTCCTTACTCTGCAAATGATCAATTAAGCCACTCCTTGATCACTGGCACTCCTGTCTCTAGGCCTGCTTTGTGTGACTCCAAGTACTACCAGGTTAAAGAGTGGCTCAGTAAAATCCTTTTAACACCCACTTTGCTTAATTCCAGTACCGACTGTTTTCTTCTAATATTTTGACATTCATTGTTTTGATATGCACTCTCTTCATACGGCTATTGCTAGATTTAATTTCACCTATGAAAATTGTTACATATTTTGGCCACATTATCTATTTGAGAATAGCTCTTAGTTGTACATATTTGTTGTAAGACCAAGACAATTCAGTATGTATATGCAAATTGTAAAAAATTGCTGATATTATAACTGAAAATCTTGTGGAAATGAATGTAAAAACTAAAAATAAATAAATTAATAATTGTATAAAATTTGTCCATGCGAAAGCTTGTAAATTTTTCACAATACATATTGTCTCTTTTATATTTTAAGATTACTTCTGTTCCTGTGTTTGGTTATGATTTTTCCTTTCTAAACATAGTTGTGAAAGAAACCTATTTTTCTCTTTTTTTGTTCTAATTTACTCTGATTGGAGCTTATAATGGTATGGTGCAAGAAACTAATTTAAATGAGTTTTCTACAAACTGCTTCCTAATTTTGTTCAAAGTTCTCATTTACCCAAATGTTATGTTATTATAAAGGTTATTATTATTATTTTACCAAACCTGTGATTTTTATAGGAATAGGGAGTCCTGAGTATGAAGCTCCCTCTATTTACATAGACCAGCAGTTGTTCTGTAAAGATTTAGAAAGTTTCTTAGGGAACTGAAAGGTTAAGTTATTTGCCCAGGGAATCATAACTAGTATGCATTAGAGGTGAGATCTGAATGAAGGTTTTACTGATGCCAAAGCTGGCCTTCTCTTCGTTAGCTCACTCAGCCTCTTAGACCCTCATTGCTGTTTCTAAGTATATGACATATATTCTTTTATATATAAATTTATTTTTATTTTTAGTTTACAACACTCAGTTCCACAAGTTTTGGGGTTCTGATTTTTCTCTCCTCTCTCTCCTCCCAACTCCACCCCAAGATGGCATGTAATCCAGTGAAGGTTCTACATATACCTTCACATTGAACGTATTTACATAGTAGACCAGTTGTAAAGAAGAATTATGACCAATGGATTGAATCATGAGAATGGAGAAATGAAACCAAAAAAGAAGGAAAAATAAAGAGAGCATATAGTTTGCTTCAATCTGCATTCAGACTCCATAATTCTTTCTCTGGGTTTAGCCATCATGAGTCTTTTGGAGGTTTCTTTGAACTTTGCATTTATGAGAGGAGTCAAGTGTATCCAAATCAGTCCTTACAGATACTGTATAATGATGTCCTGGTTCTGCTCCCCTCACTCAGCATCAGTTCATATATGTCTTTCTAGGTTATAATGAAGTCTGTCTGCTCCTCATTTCTTATAGCATGGAAGTATTCCATTCCATTCATATACCACAACTTCCCTGCCTGGGTTCTGTTGCTCCTCCCTTTCTGGTGTGTTCTGGTGCAGTTCTGCATGTTGGGTGCTCTCCCAGCCTACAGATCCATCCTGTCAACCCTGAGGACTCTCCTGGCTTGGAAATTTGCCACACTCAGTCTACTAGTGGCTTCTAACTCTCAAATCTGCTCAGATTCACTTTTTTAGAGGTATCTGACAGAATTTATGAGAGAGCTCTTTTAAGTCCCTGCTTTCGCAGTGCCATCTTGGCTCCTCCCCTGACTCTCATATATTCTACATTACAATATGAGGTTGATAATACCATCTATATAATTTTGGACAAGTTGCTGCCCCTTTTTGTACCTCTGTTTCACTGCAGAATCATCAATAGTCAATAAATATTTGTTAAGTGTCTACTCTGTGCCAGTCACTGGGCTAAAGACTGAGGATTGGAATATTAAGTTAATCTCTAATATCTTTTCCACAGATAATGTTTGGTGGTTATTTTAGAAACAAAAAAGTTTGAAGCCACATTTAATTCATTGTAATTCATATTTATCTTGTCTCTTCCCAAGCACTATTAGACTTGAAACCTATCAGAGCTATCTCTATATATGATAGATAGATAGATAGATAGATAGACAGATAGACAGATAGACAGACAGAGGTGCCACCTTCATCTACCTGACTACTAACAGATTCATAGACTGTTAAGGAGGAATAAATCTGAGAGATCCTATAGACCTTAGAGATCATATAAACCAACTCCTTCAGATGATAAATGAGGAAATTGAGTCCCAGAGAAAGGAAGTAGCTTGCCTAAAGTCATACAGCAAAGTTATGGGATTGTAAGGATTAGAGCTACGCTCTTTTGAGTCTCAGCCCAGATTTTTTGCCTCTATACCATATTGTCTTCTCCTCTTTCAAAATCCTCTGAATTGCTCCCAATGACTACAGCAGACTCTGAATACAAAAAGTTTCTTACAGAACAGTGTTGGAGTGAAGATGTAAAGATGCCTCATTCATCATCGAATTGGAAGTAGCTCCTTTCCCAGGATGATTTCCTGTTTGGTGCCAGCAGCTGTGAGGGTGAGCAAATAGATGACCCCTTCACTGGAGCCATTCCTGCCCATGGCCAGAGCAATAACTATAGAGAGATTTGAACAGGCAGGGGAAGAGGCAGGTTTATCCTGGTTCAAGACTCTCTTGTCTGTCTCTCCAGGCTATTCTCAGAGCCCAGGTATCCATCCCTTTGGGGGGTTTATCCCCCCTTTCTTTGTTGCTCCCTTACAAGGACCACTGTTCTAGTCCTGATTTCCCCCCTTTCCTTCCCCCAAGGGATAGTTACCATTAGTAGCAAACTATCATAGGCGGCATCCACATAGCCACAAATGTAGGTGCTCCCAAAGCCCCCTATAGCAAAAGGCTGTCGAGTCAGCATCCCTGGCAAGGTCCCGTACACCTGGGATAAGGTAATCAAAAAGTAAGATGATGATGATGATGATGACGATGATGATGACGATGATGATGATGACGATGATGATGATGATGATGATGACTAACGTTTATACAGCATGTAACATGTGCCAGGTGCTGGGCTGAGCACTTTACAATTGTTATCTTACTTGATCGTCACAACAACCTGGGGAAGGAGGTGGTATTATTATCCTCATTTAACAGATGAGGAAACTGAGGCAAAAATAGGTTAAGTAACTTGCCCAGGGTCACACAGCTAGTAAGTGTCTGAGGCAGGATTTGAACTCTTGTTTTCCTGACTGCAGTTCTCAACTTTTGGAGCCCCATAGGAGACAGGCTCATTCCCCAGATTGGCCTTAGATTCCCCACTTCAGGCCTCACACGGAAATCACACATTAACCTCCAGCAACAGTAACTCTGGCCCTCATTGATAGGTTGACTTGTGATTCCTGAGGCTAATTATAAGGGTAGTGATCCTTTTGGGAGGGTCTCACCTGGGCTCCCTGCTATGGATCCCAGCCAGCCACCATCAAATGGGCTGAAAGCTCTTCCCAGTATTTATCAGTGATATTCCTCACCATGTTTGCAGCAGACAGAACAAGGGTGGGGGGTTCCTTATAACTTCATCCTAAGGAGATTGACAGCCATTGTTGTCTGAAGTACCACATGCTTGCCCCTCTCCCAAATCCTCATAAATCAAGCATAAAAACCTATACCTGTAAAACTCCCAACTCCAATTTCACTATGCTTCTGATTTTTCCCTACCCCCGCTTTCTTATTTGCTTCCCTGCCTGCACCCCAACAAAACTACAATTTCATCTGATGGGTGCCAGAGTCCTTCTCATTGTGTCTAAAGAGGTCTTACATCCTCCCCACCGTGTCACTCACCCACCCACCACACTCTCCCTATGGGGAATGTCATGAAGAGGGAGATATCAAGCCCTAGTAGTTTGGGTAGGGAGTATTTGAAGAACAAAATAAAAAATCCCAAGACCATTCCTAAGTCATACCCATGAAGCTTCAGCTGGTAGGTGGCCATATCAGCTATGGCCTGGGCATCAGCCGCTGAACCAGACAGTGCACAATAGATTCATTTGTGCAGAGGGGCCAGCTTGTTAAACACTTAGATCGCTATACCTGCTCTGAGTGGTGGAGGAAAGAGATGATATGGGGGAGGCTATTAAGGTTATTAAGGAAGAGACTAGTTGTACTTATCAATTATCCTAGAGTTCTCATTCTTTGCAAAGATATCCCCCACCTCAGTATCTCTGTTTCACTTAAGTATACCTTAATTTCCTTCCATATTCTGTTTCCAACTTCTTATTATACCAGCCCCTGCTTTGTTATTTATGTTGACCCCCATCTCTTCCAAAACTAATTCCACAAAGCATCTTATGCCTGGGATAGGTAACATGCCTGTTTGGGGAGAGCCCCCTAATACCTGATCTTCCCCTGATACTTACCCTGCAGAAACTTGGGAATCAGAACTCATCACAACACCACCATCAAACTCTACTACCATTATAGTTGTCTAGAGAAATGTAGACTTTTAGGGTGTTGAAACTGAAAGAGACTTTTGCAATTTCCCCCTCATTGTATGGATAAGAGAAAACAGACAGGATATAGGAATCAGACACCCCAAATTTCTTACAAGTTTGGTTTGTGGCAAAGCTAGAAGTGGAACCAAGAGGTCTGATTTCCAATATACTGTTCCTCCTATTATGCCCAACTCCTTTATATGGCAGGGAGCAGGTATCTCAACCTGGTTAAGAATCAGACTCTTTCCCCCAACCAGGACCTTGATGCCTGAGTCTTAGATTCTCCCAAGTGACATCCTTCCCTAACATGGGGAAAAGAATATTGGGGAAATCCAAGGGCCACCTGTTACCTTTTTGGGGAGGGAAGGTTGTGGGTACCCTTACAGGCCTGGTTATTACTATACTGAATAGACCTCCAGTGTACAAAGTCAGAATGTGTTATGTTTTCTCTCTACCTGCGGTACAGTACTAGCTAAGGGGGTGACCATGAATTTGTTAAATGGGAATTGCTACTTGGCTCCCCCCAATAAATTTGGATGATTCTCATGGTAAGTTCTCAGCATGGTGAAGTGAGGATTGGCTATTTAGAAGCTTAGCCATGAGGACCATATTTTTTAAACTGAAGAGATATAGTTAAGCTGAGTTTGATAAGGAGGAAATGGAATTCTCTTGTAGCCAGAGGAGAAATCTCGAGTTCCAAAAAAGCTGGAGTCTATGGTCTGAATGTACTTAGAACATTATATACTTATGCTTGACTGGTTTGTAAATATCCAATATTATTATCTTTGCTGCCTGAAGTAAAAATCATTACCTCTGTATTCCAGAAGACTGTCCTAATGACTTATGGTGACTTACTTAAACCAGACCACTCACTATCCACAAGATGGCTATAATTTACCTTCCTAGCCTTACCTCATACCTTAAGCACTTTGTTCTTTACCCACACATTTACCCATTGTCCATCATGATTCAGAGGACCTGAGTCCAGTCCCAGACCTGCTACTACATAGTCGTGGGATCTAGGGCTAATCATTTCAACTCTTTGATCCTCAGTCTCCCCAACTATAAATAAAGGATTCCTCTCTAAAGTCCCTTCTGATCCTATGTCCTGCATTTTCTTACCTCAGTGCCTTTGTTCATGTCCTTCCCTATATCTGTAATGCCTTCTCTCTCCCTCCATTTAAATCCTCCCCAGTTTACTTGAGCAACTCAATGAATGTCATTCCCTCCAAAATTATTTTTGCGGGATCACCTCATTCCCCTCCTCAGAACTGTAGTTTCTATGTAGATGCTGTATAGTGTTACCCCATTAGACTGCAAGCTCCATAAAGGCAGTGACCATGTTTGACTTTGTTCATTACTTCACCCGGTGGGCCAGGGTCTGTACAGGTGCTGATTAAATGTCTACTGAATTAGAATCGATCACGAGGAGTGATGAGGCCGCCCCACATTTCTTGGTCCTTGGTGATACAGAGCTGCGCTCACTTCAATCCTTGAATAGTGGCAGTAATGCAGATCAGTTGTCTGCTTGCTGCCACTGTATTTCCTCCTCCCCATCTTCCTTAGGCAATCAGCTTATGGGCTGATTCCAGGAGTAGGCTTGTGTGATGTGATTAGCATGGTCGCACCTGAACCAAGGATGAAGCTTACCTGGGATACCACCAGATCAAAGGTATCCGCCCCACCATATGCCTCTCCCCCATGGGTACTACTGAAAGCAGTATATGTGATAAATTAATCGTTCTTTAAAAATTCTTTTCCATCACTCCAAGTTTTCACTCATCCAGCTCCCATGGTCCACGTGACCATGGGGCTCTTTCCTGGAGTCTTTCTCTCTTCCCCCAGATCTCCACCCACCTAGTCCCGCCAAGTTTCCCCAGAGAAGCGAAAGCAAAAGGGCTTGGAAATCGCTTCTCCTCCCCTGGACTCTGCCGCGGTGTCTGGACTCCCCACTTCGGCCTCTCTCTGGTAGTCTTTAGAGTTTATCCGCTCTCCACATCCCTAGACTGCCTCTCCCAAAGTAAGACTTTTCTTCCTATCGTGGGCTGACTTTGGAAGGGTGGTGAAGGGTTCCTTCTACGTGTATTCTCCGGCTCAGTCCCTGCCGCCGGGTTTCCAAAGCCGTGCCTCCTCTACATCTTACTTTGCTCTCCCTAGAGTCTCTTACTCCGGTAAGGACTTCTTCGACCCCGGGAAGATCCTCAAAAAGAGAGCTCTCCCTCATCAGTTCAGCACCGTGCATTGCACCTCTCCTCCCCCGCACTGCTTTGTGACCAAGGATAGAGCGCCAGCCCCGGCCCTCCTTGCTCCGCTCCCCTCCAGGGGGCGCGTCTGTAGTATCTGGCTGCGGTCCAGTCCAGCTCCTAACCTGTTTAGGGCTGATCTGCTCGGAGACTGGTGATGCTACAGCCAGTGGGAGGGCCAGTTGGAGGGAGTGGTTCTTCTGAGCCGAGAACTGAGCCAAGAAACTGGGGTTGACATTGTGGTTGGAAAGGTGGGGCTAGGGGATTTTCAAGGCTGCTTCCTTTCCCTATTTATTTCAAGCTGCAGAGCCCCTGGGTGGGGCCAACTTGGCCGGGCGGATTCTAGAAACCTCTATAGCTTACTATTTCTTTTCCTGGAAAAGGCCTTCCTTTCTGGTACTGAGCAGCACGGCACATTTCCCGGATTGAAGTGGGCTGAGACTCTGGCCGGGCCCGCCCCTTCCACTACTCTTATCTGTGTACAGGCGCCTTCTCAGGACACCGACACTAGCACTCCCTGAACCCAGACCGTTAGCTAAAGGGCAGAGACGCAGAGAAGCTCGACTCAGGACGCCAGACAGCGCCCAGTGAATGACTGGCTTTGGTCCCCCGGTTTGCTCCAAAATAGGATGAAGGGAAATAAAGTTAGTCTTTAACGACATGGCTATTATGGAAGTGTTTCACATAAGGACACATGTATAACCTATATTGCTTGCCTTTGCAGTGAGGATGGGTGGGGAGGGAAGACAGGAGAGAACTCAATGTTTTAAAAACAAATGTTAAAAATTATTTTTACATGCAACTTGGAAATAATGAGTTGATAGACTGCATGCAGAACAAAGCATTTTTTCACTTATTTTATTCTTTCTCATGGTTTTATTTCCTTTGACATGATAGCACATGTATAAACTATATCAAACTGCCTACCATTTTCAGAAGAGGGGAGGGAGAAAAATTTGGAACTCAAAATCTTGTAAAAATTAATTCCTTTTTTCAGGTATGGGTTTTTTTTGCAGTTTTCTGTATATATTTTATTTAATATTTTAATTTTCAACATTGATTTCCACAGGATTTTGAGTTACAAATTTTATCCCCATTTCTACCCTACCCCCATTCCAAGATGGCATATATTCTGATTGCCTTGTTCCCTTGTCAGTCCTCCCCTCTTTCACCCCCTCCACCCCCTTTCCCCTTACTTTCTTCTAGGGCAGGATAGATTTCTATGACCCATTCCCTATACATCTTGTTTCCCAGCAGCATGCAAAAATAAATTAATTTTTTTAAGCATCTGCTTTTGAAACTTTGAGTTCCAAAATCTTTCCCCTATTCCCTTCCCACCTACCCTCCCTAAGAAGGCAAGCAATTCATGGATCATTATGCAAAGCACTTCCACAATGCTCAGGTGAAAGGCTAACTATATTTCCTTCCATCCTATCCTGTCCCCCTTTATTCAGTTTTCTCCCTTGACACTGTCCCTTTTCCAATGTGTTTGTTTTTGATTACCTCCTCCCCCTATCTGCTCTCTCTTCTATCATCCCACCTTTTTTTTATCTCCTTCCCTTTACTTTCCTGTGGGGTAAGATGCCCAATTGAATGTGTATGGTATTCGCTCCTCAAGTTGAATCTGATGAGAGTAAGATTTGCTCATTCACCCTCATCTGCCCCCTCTTCCCTTCAAATAGAACTGCTTTTTCTTGCCACATTTATGTGAGATAATTTACCCCATTCTATCTCTCCCTTTCTCCCTCTCTCAATATATTCCTCTCTCACCACTTAAATTTATTTCACTTTTTAAGATATCATTCCTTCATATTCAACTCATCCTGTGCCCTCTGTCTATATTCCCTTCAACTCCCCTAATACTGAGAAAGGTCTGTTGAATTACACACATCATCTTTCCATGTAGGAATGTAAACATAACAGTTCAACTTTAGTAAGTCCCATATGAATTCTCCTTGTTTACCTTTTCATGCTTCTCTTGATTCTTGTATTTGAAGGTCAGATTTTCTGTTCAGCTCTGGTCTTTTCACTGAGAAAGCTTGAAAGTCCTCTATTTTATTGAAAATCCATATTTTGCCTTGAAGCATTATGCTCAGTTTTGCTGGGTAGGAGATTCTTGGTTTTAACCCTAGCTCCTTTGACCTCTGGAATATCACATTCCAAGCCCTTTGATCCCTTAAGGTAGAAGCTGCTAGATCTTGTATTATTCTGATTGTGTTCCACAATATTCAAATTGTTTCTTTCTGGCTGCGGGCAGTACTTTCTCCTTGACCTGGGAACTCTGGGATTTCACTACAATATTCCTAGGAGTTTTCTTTTGGAGATCCTTTTCAAGAGGCGATCAGTGGATTCTTTCGATTTCTATTTTACCCTCTGGCTGTAGAATATCAGGGAAGTTCTCCTTGACAATTTCTTGAAAGATGATGTCTAGGCTCTTTTTTTGATCATGGCTTTCAGGTAGGCCAATAATTTTTATATTCTCTTTCCTGGATCTATTCTCCAGGTCAATGGCTTTTCCAATGAGATATTTCACATTGTCTTTCATGTTTTCATTCCTTTGGTTCTGTTTTATAACATCTTGGTTTCTCATCAAGTCACTAGCTTCCACTTGCTCCAATCTCATTTTTAAGGTGGTATTTTCTTCAGTGGTATTTTGGACCTCCTTTTCCATTTGGCTAATTCTGCCTTTCAAGGCATTTTTCTCCTCATTGGCTTTTTGGAGCTCTTTTGACATTTGGGTTAGTCTGTTCTTTAAGCTGTTATTTTCTTCAGTATTTTTTTGGGTCTCCTTTAGTAAGTCGTTGACTTGTTTTTCATGGTTTTCTTGCATCACTCTCATTTCTCTTCCCAATTTTTCCTCTACTTCTCTTACTTGCTTTTCCAAATGCTTTTTGAGCTCTTCCATGGCCTGAGACCAATTCATATCTTTTTTGGTGGCTTTTGATGTAGGCTCTTTGACTTTGTTGACTTCTTCTGGCTATATAATTTGATCTTCTTTGTCACCAAAAAAAAGGAGTCTAGAGTTTAAGTTTGAGTCTGAGTTTGTTTTTGCTGCCTGTTCATGTTCCCAGTCAACTACTTGAACCTTGAGCTTTTTGTCAGGATATGACTGCTTGTAGAGTGAAGAGTACTTTGTCCCAAGCTTTAGGGTCCAACCAGTGCTGTTTTCAGAGCTACTTCTACTCCACTTCACCCCAGGCTCTGTCACAGCAGCGCTCCTCCTCCCCCAAGAACCACCAACCAGGACCGCAATTTAAATCCAAGCAGGGCACATCAAGAGAATCTACCTTTGTGCCCACAAAGCACTCCTTGCACTCTTGCTCTGATATGCTGCTAGATTCTTCCCACCCTGTGAACCAGGGATTGGGAAGCCTCTGATGCTGGTGCTCTGGAGGTAGCCTCAGGAGCTTCCTGCTACCACCACCACTGCATGACATCCTCCACCCACAGAGCTGGAGGCTGGACTGCTCTGAACTCGATGTTACAGTTTTCCACTAACCTGCTCTTTGGTGTTTGTGGGTTGAGAAGTCTGGTAACTGCCACAGCCCACTGTTTCATGGCCCCAAGGCCTGTTCTGGCTAGCCGATTCTGGGTCTGGTCTGTCCCAGTGCAGCCCATGCTGGGCTGCCCTCTGCTCTCAGCATTGTGCAATAGACCCTTCCTGGTGACCATCCAGGCCCTCCTGGGCTGGAGGTCTGTTTCCCTCTGCTATTTCGTGGGGTCTTGCTGCTCTAGAATTTGTTCAGAGCCATTTTTACAGGTGTTTGGAGGAATTTGGGAGGGGAGCTTAAGCAAGTCCCTGCTTTCCTGCCGCCGTCTTGGCTCTGCCCCCATAAAGGAATTCTAAAAAAATTTCTTGATATGTAACTGGGGGAAAATAAAATACTATTTAAATTTTTAAAAATAATTCTCCTATTTATGCTCACTTTTCTTTGCATCATTTCAAAGGTGTTCCCAGTTTCTTCTGAAAATGTCTATTTTATCATTTTTATGGCACAATAAAAATCCCATTCACATACCATGTTAGTCGTTCCCCTAACAGACATACACTGTTTTAATTCCCAGGTTTTTTTTCCTATTAAAAATTATTTGGAGATTAAATTATTTCAGAAGAACTTGTGGGTCAAAAAAGAAATCATTGAAACTATAGATAATTTCATTAAAGAAAATAAGGAGTTGTTCAGGGACTTTTGACTCTTCATGACCCTATTTGGTGTTTTCTTGGCAAAGATACCAGAGTGGTTTGCTATTTCCTTTTTCAGCTCATTTTACAGTTGAGGAAACTGAGATAAACAGGGTTAAGTGACTTGCCCACAGCCACACAACGAGTACTAAGTGTCTGAGGCCAGATTTCAACTCCAGGAGATGAGTCTTCCTGATTCCAGGTCCTCTACTCTATGCACTATGCCTCCTAGCTGCTGCGTTTTGGGGTGGGGAATGCATCCAAGTGATCTACTAGTACTAGATATTCAACACTTAAAAACACGTTGAACAAATTTTGAAGGAGTTTAGTCGTGTAGGTTGAGTTGGTGATGGCAGTGAACCTTTGTTTAGGTCTCTGGGCTTGACTGAAATAACCCTAGTCTTGATTTACATAATTCTCTGAGTGGGAGATATTCTCACGAAGACTTCACAGAGGGAGAATGTAGGAATTATTTTCTTTTCCTATTGATAAAATAAGTAGGATATAGGAGGATAGAATGAACTTGAAATTTAACCCTATAGGAATTTGATTACCTAACTTTTAGGAATTCAGGGCTTGGGGCAATAAATGCCCTCCTCCCTTCTCTCTCTCTCGGTGCTAGCACAAGGTTTTTTCCCAAATAAGGATATAATGAACTACACACAGTTGTTTGTTCCCTGCTCCTCGAAGGCCCCCCCACCCCATTCCTCTCCTTTACTTTAGCCACATTACTACCACATCAGCAGCTAGTTGTGATTGGCTGTGCCTGATTTCCTGGTTCTTTGTCTAGATTTTCATGCCTAGATCGTAAGCCCACCTCCCAGCCAATGGAGAGGAGGGATAGTGGTGGGCAGGAGTTTTCTCGCATTAGTATATATATTGGTGTCTTGCATTTTGTAATTTGCCTCCTTCTACTGGTCCATCCTAGGGGAGGTGATGCCCCTTTCTCTGGAGAACTGAATCAATACTTTCTGTTCTTCCTCAAGATTCCTCTTTATTTTATGAATATTTATATTATTGGTGTTTTGGTAAGGGTCTCATACCCCACACATTCTCCAAGCCCAATTCCTTTTACTTAGCTTTAAATTTAATACCTTACAATCTATGTCACACAACTCCCTTGTGGGGGTGACATAGAGGGCAGGAGGCCAAGAAACGAATAGTTTCAATTACAAAATTTGGGGGCCATTGGCATAGGGATTTCCAGTGCCCCTGTAAAGAAAATTCAACACCAAAAGAGAGAGAGAGAGAGAGAGAGAGAGAGAGAGAGAGAGAGAGAGAGAAAGTAAGAGAGAGAAAGAACTCAGTACAGGGACCTGTGACCTGTGGGGATCAGAAGCAGTAGAGCTAAATTTAAACCATCGGGAGTCTTTCTAGGGTGCTGAGGGTTCTGCGGAAGGGGAAGGATAGGCAGGGTGTCTAGAATTGGAGAAGGAGCCCAGCAGAGCTACAGCTCAGATCTTTGGAGCTAGAAGCAACCATCTTCCCAGCTGCCCCTTAAACTTTGTTGATGCTGATAGGCAAGTCCCTGTTGGGGAACCAGGCAGAAACCCCTGGGGCTTGAGTCTTGATCCCTTCTGATCACCACCAAACCCCTCCTGAGCTGGACAGTCACAGACTCTGGGGGCAAAGAAGAGCAACTCCTGGGTGAGGAGATGAGGATGGAACCAGAGAAGGGGTGGCATTTGGAGGTTTTCTAAAAAGAGGGTCCTGCCCCTCATTTCCTTTAGCTCCTCCCCATACCCTCCATCATCACCAAATATTAGGGGATTTCTCTGCCTCTTTGCTTGTCTCTATGAGAGTGAAGGTGAGAGCACATGTGAAACAGCTCTGACTCCTGGGGCTTAAGGAAAAGGCAGTGTGGCGAAATGGAAAGATCTATGAATCGAAAGGGGAGAGGGTGTCACATCTGAACCCCTGCCCTGACACTTACTACCTGTCTGATCCTGGACTTGTCGCTTGATTTCTCTGAGCCTGTCTCCTAACGTGTGGAAGGAAGTGTTGGACTAAATGGGTCCTATGGCCCCTAACAGCTCTAACTCCTATGAGCTAATCAATCTAGCTATGCCTGGCAACCTGCTGAGCAAGGTGGGTGGCAGGGCAGGGCTGGGTGGGAGAGCCTCTAGTAGGGAGGGAGGTGACAAGAGACAGGGTGAATGTGGGACTTGGTTGGAAGTACTGCCTCTCATAATCCTTCCCTCTTTCACAGGCACCAACATGCAGCTCCCTGCCCTGAAGCCCTGGATGGCCATCCTCCTGACTGTCCTGACTTTGCTGTGGGTGTTGCAGGAAATCGAATGCTCCCTATTCCTGCTAAGGCTCTCTGGGCTTTGGCTGGAGGGGGCCTTTTGGGTGGGGGTGCTGTGGGGAGTTCTTAGTTTATTGGGGGAGCTTGGGAAGGTTGGGGAATTACTGCCTACCTTGTGCCTGAGCACACCCCTGTTTCTGTCCCTGAGGACCCTGGTTCCAGGGGCTTTGAATACCCCACCTGTGCTCCTAGCCTCAGCCCCATGCACCTGGATGCTGCTGGCTTATGGAGAAGTGGGACTGGGCTGGGCTGTGTGGGAGGTGCTGAACCCGGAAGAACCCTTTCTCTTAGTACAGGAGAAGGAGCAAAGCCAGAAAAACAAAGTCATGATGTGGAGGCTGCTGAGGCTGTCCTGGCCTGACTTGCCCTTCCTTGTTGCGGCTTTCATCTTCTTGACTGTTGCAGTCATAGGTAAATGGGAAAGGTGGGAGTGGGGGTGGGGGAGAGCATGAATTTCAGTGGACATAGAAAGGGGTCCTGATGTTGCCCGCAACCCACCCAGCTCTTGCCTCCACCCCAGGTGAGATGTTCATCCCCCACTACAGTGGTCATGTGATTGACATCCTGGGCCAGGGCTTTGACTCTGATACCTTTGTCACTGCCATTTTCTTCATGTGCCTCTTCTCCCTTGGAAGGTCAGTGACTTGGCAGGGGGGTGAGGTAAGGAAATCATGCATCTCCCTTAGGACTCTGCCACTTACTATCTGTGTGACCCTGAGATAGTCATTTAATATCTCCGGACCTCAGTTTCCTCTTCAGTGAAATGAGAAGGGTTGATACAGATTCTAATATTCAATGATCCTCTGAGGGTGCCTCTCTGGCATCTTGGGCTTAGTGTCATGTTCATCTCCCTGAAATGCCCTTTCCTTGATATACGGTGCCCAGGACAGAAGAGGTGATCAATATACACTTATTGAATTGAATTCAACTTTGTCTTCCAGGCAACACAATTTCTGAAGCTTTTTTTAAAATTAGGGGATGAACGTGTTATGATTTCTATGGTTTTTTTTCCCTTGGGGAGTTGATTCACTCACTCTGCCTGTCTTTTTTTCCCTCAGCCAGATGTTTTCAGCTCCTTTTCTTCTTTTTTATTAGTTTTTTTGTTTATCAGATAAAAAAATTTTGTTTTATGTTCAAATTGTATGGGACAGAATTTTTAAATAATAGGAGAGACATCTTTAAGAGAAACAAAGTAAATTTATTATACAAACCTTGCAAGACTTGGGCACACCTCCATAAGGGAGGAGGCAAGGTAAAAGGGAACCTGCCTTAATTTATACTCTTAATGAAAAAGATTCCCACCCACCTCTATCCCTTCTCACCATTGGCTGAGAGGCGGGCTTACAATCTAGGCGAGAAAACTACACAAAGGACCAAGATTGATCCAGTTCGTTCATGTTTTTCCTTATCAGAACTCAACTGCCAAGGTGGCGGCTGAAAGTCTAGGAGGAGAAATGGGATGGGGGAAGGAGAGACCCTTCCCAGAGCAGAGAACAAATAGCTCACAGGAAGTTCATTATCTTCTAACGAGAGAGAGAGAGAGAGAGAGAGGAGAGAGAGAGAGAGGAGAGAGAGAGAGAGAGAGGGAGGGAGGAGGGAGGGAGGGAGAGAGAGAGAGAGAGAGAGAGAGAGAGAGAGAAGAGAGTGAGAGAGAGAGAGAGAGAGAGAGAGAGAGAGAGAGAGAGAGAGAGAAGGGCATGCCTTCCCAAAATTACAAGGCCAGATCCCAAAACCTTTCCATTAGACATACCCTGTGAAGTCTTCACAATTATCCACCCCATACAAAATTAACAAGCATTTTTTTTTCTTTCCTTCCTATGCCTCTCCACCCAAATTGAAAAAAGGAAAGGGAAGGGAAGGAAACAAAAGAGAAGGGAAAGGAAGGAAGGGAAGGGAAGGAAATTGAACAAATAGCCAGTCAGGCAAAACAAATTTTCACATTGGCCATGCACCAAAATGTATGTCTGATTCTTCATCTTGTATCTGATACCTCTCTGGCAGGAGGCAAGCTCCTTCACTGTCAATCCTCTGGAGTCATTTTTGGTTGTTATATATTTATAAGAGCTCTTTTTAAAATTACATAAATAATTTACTTTCTAGGGCCTTTTTTTAGTTACAAAAAGAGTTGTTTTAAATATTTTTTGTCCATATGTTCCTTTTCTTCTTTATTTGATCTCTTTAGGGGTATAAACCAAGTATTGGTGGCTCTGGGTTAAAAAAAAAAAGTACTCACAGTTAGTGACTTTTGAAGTATACTTCCCAATTGCCTTCCAGAATGACTGTATTCTCCAAGCATTTTTTTTCCCAGATAGAAAGACTTTGATTATTTCCCTCCAAGCACTTTTTGGACTCAGTTTATTACTTTTTTTCTTTCTAGTAGTGCCAGTCCTAGGTTTTTAGAGGTCCCAGGGATAACAATGAATTAGCTTGGCTCCCTGCATTCCTCTGGTTCCTTTACTTAAAGCCATTGAATACCACCTTCTTTCTTAGTCTTATGACTGTTATTACATAGGATATATGTATGTGCATGTGTGTGCATGTCTGTGTGTGTATCTGTGTACTAGGACAGCTTCCACCCCTCTTTCTCCACTCCTCTCTTATTGGAATGAGTGGGCAGAATAAATCATGTTTTCATCTGAAAGTACGTCTGCAAATGGCTAGAGCTGTTAATTCAGAGTCACAGACTCTAAGACCTGGAAGGAATCTTAGATTACAACTAGTCCAACCTGTATCTGGGCTATAATCCCTTCTACAATGGCTTCAAGTGATGATTTGATCTCAGCTTGAAGACTTTCAAAGAGGGATAATCCACTGTCTCCAGAGAAAACTTATTTTTGGAGAGCTCTAATTGTTAGGAAGCTTTCCCCTACCTACATCAAGAAGAAATTGCTCCTTCTACAGCTTTCACTCAGCGTTTCTAGTTGTGTCCTCTTGAACATAGATCTAGTTCTGCTTCCAAAAGGGAGCCTTTCAAACACTTGAAAACACCTACCACATCCCTATTATGCCTCCACTTCACATTAAACAGTCCTAATTCCTTCTATTGATTCTTTTTAGCTTGTCCTCTAGTCCTCTCATCACCGGATTTCTCTGTTCTAGATATACTCCAGAAAGTTCAGGGTGGTTCCTAAAACTCTCCAAGCTGAACATGTTACTCTAGACATTGCCAGATCAAGAGAGAGTGGAGTAGAACTATTACTTGCAAGAGACTGGCAAAAACAACAGCAAACAAACAAATAAGCAAAGAAATAAATAAAAAGTGAAAGAATCAAAAAGGAAAATGAGAAAGATAAGGATTCAGGATACTTCATCCTCTTCTTTCACAGGGTCAATGGCACTGGAAGTTTGGACAACTAGAGATTTGTCTTGATTTTTCAGTATCAGTGTACCCTGTCCCAGTCAAGTCTGTCCTCAGTATGAATGGCAAAGGCTGAGATGCCAATGAGCAAACCCATCCCAGCCCTCTGGACATTGTCTACAGGCAGATGCAGGTGAGGAAAACAACAAACAAACAAAGAAACAAACTGTAGAGAATAATTAAAGAAAAGATAGGACAATTGCTTGGGATTAATAGGGAAGGGAAGAGAATAAGCATTTATATAGCCCCTACTATGTGGTAGGCACTGTGCTGACCACTTTACAAACATTATTTCATTTGATCCTCACAACAACCCTTTGAGGTAGGTCCTGCAATTATCCCCATTTAGCAGTTGAGAAAAAAAAGAGATTGTTTATCACCCCCATTACATGTAAAAGCAATTTTAAACATTTGTTTTTAAATTTTTTGAGTTCCAAATTCTCTCCCTCCCTACTTTTCCTCCCCCTCTCATTGAGAAAGCAAGTAATTTGATATAGATTATACATCGGCAAACATGCAAAACATTTCCATGTTAGTCATGTTGTGAAAGAAAACGAATAAAAAGTAAAATACGGGAAGTAAAGAAAGTGTGTGCTTCCATCTGCATTCAGCTTCCATCTGTTCTTTCTCCGGAGATATATAACATTTTTCATCTTAGGTCCTGCAGAATTGTTTTGGATTATTGCAATACTGAGAATAGCTGTCATTCATAGAGAGACAAGCTGAAGAGGAAAAGAGTGAGGAAGACCATCGAAGAAGGAGAAGACATGGGAAAAGGTTTGATGAACTGAGGGGCTAATTCTTTCAAGCTCAGAGCACAGGAGCTGTGTGTGGAGGGTGTTGGAAGGAAGTTGGGTGTAGTCAGTGGATACCAGAGAAGGATGACTGATCTTAATGCTGGGGACTCCCTCAGAATCTGTTTCAGTTTTCTTCCCACAACCTGCCTTTATTCTGACCATCAACGAATGACACTTTTCTATTTTCATTTGCCATTGGGTGACAAAGACTCTGCCGCCAATTAGAATTAAGGCTCTCCTTTTATGTAATGTGAGTTGGTCTCAATGTTTTACCATTGACCATGGAAATGTATGTGCGGTCTCTACTTTTGTTGGGTGTCCTGGTCCTTCCAGAAACTTGGGCTGGTAAGTGTAGCTTCAGATTAAACATCTACCTAGGGACAAATGTCCAGAGGGCCGGGCAGGTTTGCTCCGCGGCACCTCTGCCTTTGCCGCAAACACTGAAGACAGAATGGACTGGGACTGGGGGAAGGGGGGCTGGGGCGGGGTGCGTTGATACTCTCACGACCTAGTCCCCACCCTAAGCCACTGCCAAGTTTTCCGATGTTTCCGACTCAGGCTCTCACTCCCTGAAGTATTTCTACGCCGCCATGTCTCAACCCGGGCAAGAAAAACCAAGGTTCATCGCTGTGACCTACGTGGACGATCAACAGGTTTTGAGCTTCGACAGCGACCGCGAGAGCCAGAGCCCGGAGCCCAGGACCCCGTGGATCGAGCGGGAGATCCCCGATTACTGGGAGAGGGAGACGCGGATCTCCAGGGAAGCCACGCAGCGTTATCGAATGTGCCTGCAGAAAGTGTCTGGGTACTACAACCACAGCGAAGGAGGTGAGTGGCCAGAGTGACCCTGTATTACTTGTCGAGTCAGCACAGCTACTGCCTTCACACACAGTCTGGCTGGGAGGTGGGAGTAGGGTAGGGGGTGGGGCTTGGGAGGGAGCCGAAACGTGGAGAGGAGAGGGTGTGGCCTCAGCGCGAGAGGAGCAAGATATCTGACCCTGTAGGAATGGTCTTTCGGGTCCAGACACAGTGTGATCCTGATGCGACGCCGCCCTGTGGCCCATGCTGAATCTTCTTGGGGTTCTCAGGGGTTCACACATACCAGAGACTGTCAGGTTGCGAGGTGTTCTCCAATGGGAGCTTCAGCCGCGGCTTCGTGCAATACGCCTACGACGGACAGGACTACCTGGCGCTGGATACCGAGACGCTGCATTGGATCGCTGGGAATGCAGGGGCCCTGAACAATAAGCGTAAATGGGAAGCGGATCCAAGCGTTGCGAAATATTGGAAGGGCTATATGCAGGAGGAGTGCGTGTACTGGCTTCAAAGATACCTGCAGAACGGAGAGGAGACACTGCTTAGGACAGGTACCTTCTTACCTTCCCCCTCTGCCGCACCCCCTCCCTAGGTGTTCTATTGGGCTTCCTCACCCTGAGGCCATGGTCCCAGTCTGAGTGTGCTGTGGACGGAAGTGGGCTCAGTTTCCCTCTCCCTGAATGGGGGTGGGGTGGGGTGGGGTCTCTACCTCTTCTCTTCCTCCCCTGCAGTCGCAGTCTTAGGGTCCGGTCTTCCAAGACGTAAGGGCGAGGGCCAAAATTTGTCCAGGCCTGGACTATGAGCCCTCTCCCTGTGTCTAGTCTATTCTTGTCTACCTGGAAGATCAACCTCTCAGACAACGAGCGAAAGGCCAGCCTGACCATGCCTCTGACTTTGGCCCCACAGATCCGCCCTCCGTACAAGTGACCCGACACACAAATTCTGACGGGGAAGTGACCCTGCGGTGCCGGGCCCAGGGCTTTTACCCTGCGGAGATCTCCCTGATTTGGCTGAGGGATGGAGAAGAACAGCTCCAGGAGACGGAACTCATTGAGACCAGACCTGCGGGAGATGGGACCTTCCAGAAGTGGGCAGCTGTGGAGATCCTCTCTGGAAGCGAACAGAAATATACCTGCCGAGTTCAGCATGAGGGACTACCTGAGCCGCTCTTCCGGAAATGGGGTGAGGGCAGTGAGGTGGGACTTGGGGGAGCTCTCCTCGCCTCCCCACTCCCAGCGACAGAAGGATCTGGAGCTATTCTTGAGTAGGGGAGAGTGGGACAGTGTTTGGAGAGAGCGAACTGAGCCCAGAGAGGGGGCAGGGTTTCTCACTTTGCGTTTTCCTTTTAGAGCCGCAGTCCTCTGCCGCAGGGCTTTCTGCTGCAGTCATCACTGCTCTCCTCCTCCTCCTGGCTGCAGTCATTGCAGGAGTTGTGATCTGGAGGAAAAATGCTTCAGGTAGGGAAAGGAGAAGGCGGCTCAGTAAACAGCAGGTATGGTGGGGATTCTGAGTAGTCTCATCCTGTTTCTGTCCCACTCAACAAGTCTCCTATTTTTCACATGAAGACTAAGAATAAGACCCCCATGGGGCTAATAAAAGAACACCTTTTTAACAGATAGTCCACTTCGGATACAATAGGGTCAGCGAGCAGGGTGATTCAGACTCAGACCACAAATAGATCTAGAAATTTAGATCAAAAGAATTGAGTTCTTGGAGGGGGGCGGGGAGGGACCAAGCTTAAAAATCTGTATTCTCTTCCAATTGGATTATGACTCTGTGCTAATCGAAGAGTCATAGTCACAGAACTTTGTTCTAGGGGTAAATGGCCAACCAATTGAACCTCAAGGGTACTTGCTTCTTCTGAACTTTCTCACTGAATTGTTATTACTATTTTCCTTCTAGATAGAAAAAGAGGGAGCTATACTACAACTGCAAGTAAGTAAAGGGTCAACATGGGGATAGATGAGAGGGGTTGCTTCATTTAAACCTTGGGACATGGAAATCGGAACCCAGAGTCTCTCCTCTCTCTTCACCTCTCCCTGCCCTTTCCCATTCTCCTGTTCTGAGCAATATATTCCTGATTAGGTTATCTCTGTCCTGTTTCTCCAGGCAGTGATAGTGCCCAGACACCAGATGTCTCTCTTACAGCAAAAGGTGAGAGTCTGGTGATTCAAGAGAGGGGCTGGGGTAAAGGGGGCAAATGCAATGAAGATGAGTATGGTGGTGGTTGGGGTTAAGGGAGTCTCTGATTTTTGGAGGGGTGGTGAGACAGGCTGTTCAAAATACTGAGAGGCTTGATGCTAGATTTGACTTTTTTTCCATATCTTTTCTTAATTTGTTTCCTTTTTTTCAGCCTAAGGGAACTGCCTTATGTGGAACAGAGGGAAACAAACAAACACACCACATAGAGGCACCTATTTCTCCATTTCCTTTCTCAGTTCCGTTACTGTGTCCTCCCTTGACTGGCCTCTGTGATGAAGCCCATATACCTACCAGCCAAACCTTATGGTAGACAGCATTGGTGCCCTCACCCCATTATTTTGTGCCTTCTCCTCATCCACCTGCTTTCTCTTTGTTCTGCCAGAATTTGCAGGGAGAAAATTAGAGGGGGTGGGGAGCAGAGAGGTTTTAGACTTTTCATTTCTCCCTGGTTGTTAAACAGACGTCTGATCTTTTTCTTTAGAGAAATAACTTTTCCCCTAAACACTGCTTTGGTTGCATCCCATAAATGTTGGCGTGTTGTCTCATTGTTGTCATGCTCTTTAATTAAATTATTGATGGTTTCTATGATTTGTTCTTTGACCCACTTATTCTTTATGCTTACTGATCTTTTTTTTCATATTTGCTTAATGAAAGGAAATACATTGTGAATAATTTTTCTTGATGCCTCAGTTCCATACCCCCCCACTTAAATTAGATTCGTGAGGTGCATGCATGCTTGTGTTTGGACCCCAATTACAAGATCATATTTCTTCCTACCCTCAAAACACTATCCCTGACAGTTTTCTTTCCAGTCCAAGAACACTATGCCTACCAATTACTTATGAGTGGATCCCAGTGAGACAAAGTACCTTTCCCCATTACAAGAACAAACTGACCTTTGAAGAATTTCCCTTGTATGAATAGGACTATCTTGTACCAGCAGAACTATCATGTATTGATTTTCACAGTTGTCATATACAATCAAGCTATAGATGTCAACTCTCAAAGCTATCTTGCTACATATGTAACAGATATAAAATCCACCCATTAGGATTTCCTTCTGGTTTCCAGTAGTGAATGATGCCTATGTTATATTATCACCTAATTCGTATATCTGCCAGATAATCCATTACTTTTCCTACATAAGCTTTAACATCATTCCTGTTAAGTTTAAGTTTCAAGTTCCTTAGGAGCTCCGCTTGCCATATTGGAATTAAAATAAACTTTTGCCACCTTGACTTAAGGAATGCTAGAGTCTGTGAATTTATTCCAGATGACCTTCTCCTATGCTTCAGTCCTTGAGAGGTCCCTGAGCCCCTTAAATTGCATCAGGATGATGTATGACACATTATTGCAATACAAAAAGGAAAAGAAATTAAAGACTTGAAGACTTTAACGAATTGTATTGTTGACTGTGCTGAGTCTGTGATTGCGGATGGTGGTGGATTAAGGAAGTAGGGGATACAAGGGAAAACAGCTTGCATATAGTAACTACTCGAATGTTCCTTTTTATTTAGGTAATTTGTTCTGTTAGTGTGTATATGTGGTATAACTGGCAGTTTACAGGAATTCAGAAAGATCCTAGGTCACTGTAACCATGCCATGACAGTCTGATAAGATCATAAATACTAAAGTGGCAGAGTGGACAGAGTGCTGGACCTAGAGTCAGGAAGACTCATCTTCATGAGTTCACATCTGGCCTCAGATATTTACCAGCTGTATGACCTAGAGCAAGTCACTTAGAGCTGTTTGCCTTACTTTCCTCATCTATAAAATGCACTGGAGAAGGGAATGGCAAACCACTCCAGTATCTTTGCCAAGAGAACTCCAAATGGGCGCATGAACAGTTGGACATGCTGCACAAAAGTTTTGAGTGATAATAGATCTACAGCTAGAACTTCAAAGGCTGTATAGTCAGACCCTTCTATTTCATTGAGACAGGCAAGTGGCATAGTAGACTTGGCTTTGGGAGAAACTTGAGTAGAAATGTCAGCTCAAAGTCTTACTACCTGTATGACCCTGGGCAAATGCCTTAACCCCTCTTGACCCCAGTTTCATCACCTGTAAAACACCTACTTCACAGGGTTGTTGTGAGGATCAAATGAAATAATGTATGTCAGTGCTTTGCAAACAAAGAGTGCTATATAAATTCTAACTACTAGCATTTTATGGTCAAGGAAACTGAGGCCCAGTGAGGATAATTTTGTGCAGGTAGTAAGTGTCAGGTAGGTTTAGAATCCAGATCCTCTCACTCCAGAGCTAGTCCTCCTTCCACTCTCCCAGGTTTTTAACTTATAGTCCTACCATCAATACCAATTATGCTTTCATGTTCTTGTGTGTTTGAGTGTGGTGTATGTGTGTTTTGGCTTTGCCCCTTAGCCCAGGAACCTTCAGGGTTTCAGTGTCCTCCATGCATAGACCACTACAGCACAGGATTCGGTATTTGGGGCATGACGATGATGATGATGACAATAATATCCATAATAATTTTAATAATAATTCATGCTTTATGGTTTATGCTTTAAGATTTACAAGGTACTTTATAATGTTATCTCATTGTATCCTGACAGCAAACCTGTGAGGTAGGTGTTATTATTATCAGTCCCTTTTTACAGATGAGGATACTGAGGTAACAAGAGGTTAAGTAACTTGCTGAGGATCACATAGAGAGTATGTGTCTGTATGAGTGTAGTAAAAGGTATGATTTGAACTCAGGTCTTCATTTCAAGTCCAACACTCTGTCTACAGCCTCTTGTCCACATTTTGGGCTGTTTCTGGGCCCTATGTTTGTTCATTCCCCAATTTTCTGCAAATGGTCTAAATTTGGAATCAGCAAAGAGGGACTTTGGGGATCCTAAGCATAAAGAAGCCCCTATTGTGTGATCCACCCTGCTGGAGGAAAAAAAGTGCTTCCTACATTTTAAACTGCCCTCAGCAATTCTTTCCAAATAGAAATATATGGTAATTACTTACATTTCTGTGTTCTGTTTCCTTCAAGGACTGACTTGGTATCTCTGACAGTTGGCATTAGACAGTTGTTCTTTCCCCTATTTCAGGTGCACTCACACGTTTTCACTTGATCAGAAATTTATATGTTTGAGTTACATTATTTTAATTATATGACTTATATGATATATTCAGCTTCTATTATAATGAGTAATTCATTCAAGGTAGCCACTTATGTTGTGGTGGGAGCAGACTAAAGCTTAGGCCCCATTGTTCATGCGTGCAAATTAACTAGAGGAACATTTTTAGTTAAAAATCTGAATTGACTCACAGCCTGGAGTTAGGTGGATGACATTTGTTTCATATACTGGAATTAGTTGGCAAGGTGAATAGAGTGCTGGACCTGGAGTCAGGAGGACTTGAGTCTATATTTGGCCTCTGACAGTTACCATGTGACCAAGTCATTTAATATCTTTTTAAAAAATAGATTTATTTTTAGTTTTGAACAATCACTTACATAAGATTTTGAGGTCTAAATTTTCCTCCCTTCTCTCTGCTTAATGTCTTTTTGCTTCAGTTTCCTAAATTGTAAAATGGAGATCAAAATAGTACACTTAGCACACAGTGGGCACTTAATAAACACTCGTTTTCTTCCTTTTCCTTCTTTCCTTTCTTTCTTCCTTCCTCATTTCTCAGTTCTTTCTTCCTTCCCTCTTGCCCTTCCTCCTTCGTTTCCTCTGTTCCTTCCTTCCTATAAAGAGTGCCAGTTAATTAAGAATAAGAACTCTCTTATTTTTTCTATTTAAATTTATAGTACTTAGACACACAGTAAACAATTAATAAATACATTTTTATTTCATTCATTTATCCCTCACACCAGATGTTCAGTGGCTAGAACATCTATGTATCTGCCTATATATCCATCTATATCTATGTATCTGTCTCTATCTATGAATCTATCTATATCTATGTATCTACCTATATCTGTCTATGTCTATCTATTATCTATCTACCTGTCTATCTGTCTGTCTATATCTATGTATCTGTCTATGTATCTGCCTATCTATATATCTACCTACCTATATCTGTCTCTCTCTCTATCTCTATGTACCTATCTACTTATATCCATCTATATCTATGTATCTGTCTCTATCTATGAATCTATCTATATCTATGTATCTATCTACCTCTATCTATGTCTATCTATCTATTATCTATCTACCTGTCTATCTGTCTGTCTATATCTATGTATCTGTCTATGTATCTGCCTATCTATATATCTATCTACCTATATCTGTCTCTCTCTCTATCTCTATGTACCTATCTACTTATATCTATCTATATGTATCTGTCTATCTATTTATATCTATGTATCTGTCTATCTATCTACCTATGTCTGTCTATCTATTTATGTATCTGTATCTATGTATCTGTCTATCTATCTATATCTATCTGTATGTATCTATATCTATGTATCTGTCTACCTATCTATCTATATCTATGTATCTATCTACCTATCTATATCTATGTATCTATCTATATCTGTCTATCAGTCTTATCTATGTATCTATCTATCTAGTCTTCTCACTGTTCCCCAGCTTAATACTGAATCAAATAACAATATTTGAAATCTTGTTCAGTGTAAAGCTTAGTGCTGAAGCAGATAAAACATAGCATTAGACACAGTACCTGCACTCAATGACTTTCTAGACTTGGCAGCTTCATTATTCCTTGTTTATCCAAATTTGACCCATTCTTTAAGGGCCAGTGCAAACCCAGCCCTATTTGTAAAGATTTTCTTGTTCACACTGATCTGTTACTTCTCTGACCCTCTATATTCTCTCTTTACTTTATCACATACTTGTACATACCATTTTGTGTTGTCATTTGACTTTCTGTGCATGAAGGCCTTAATGAATTCCCCCCTTTTCAAGCCATAGCTGGTAGTAAATGACAAGTTACATAAATCTTTCTTTCTTCAGTCAGTTCTCTTAAACAGAATATTCATCTTTCTCCAATCATCACCCAGCAGCAAAATTTTTCCTCCAATCACGTTTTACAATCATCACAGCAGATGGACAGTATTTGACACTATTGATCACCTCTTGAAAAATACTTTAAAATATTTATATTTTAGTTGGTTTTCATTTCTACATTCACTTTTATAAGATTTTGTGTTTTAAATTTTCTCCCTCCTCCTTGCATGTAATCTGATATGAGCTATATACATATATATATACATATATATACATATGTATACAATCATATTAAATATTTTGTACATTAGTCATGTAAAAGAAGAATTAGAACCAAAAGGAAAAACCATCACAAAGAAAAAAAACAAGGGAGAACAAAAGAGAGAAAATAGTGTGCTTCAATCTGCATTCAGATTCCATAATTCTTTGTCTGGTTATAGATAACATTTTCCATCACAAGTCTTTTGGAATTGTCTTAGTTCATTACATTGCTGAGAAGAACTAAGTCTATCAGTGTGGGTCATTGCACAATGTTGCTGTTGTGTACAATGTTCTCCTGGTTCTGCTCACTTCACTCAATATCAGTTTATGAGAGTCTTTCCAGTTTTTTGTGAAATTTGCCTGCTTCTCATTTCTTATGGAACAATAGTATTCTATTACATTCATATACCACAACTTCTTGTGCCATTCCCCTGTTGATGAGTGTCCCCTCAATTTCCAGTTCTTGGCCAACACAAAGAGAGCTGCTATATAAAGATTTTTGTACACGTGGATCCTTTCCCAATTTTTATGATTTCTTTGGGTCAATAACATTCTTTTCAATAATCTCACCTCTCTGGGTTTTCATAACACTGGTCACTTCTTGTTTTCTTCCTACTTGGGTGAATGATCCTTCTCAGTCTCCTTTGTTTGGTTCTTTGTCCATATCATACCCATTAACTGTGGATTTCCACAAAGTCTCTCTTGGAGGCACTCTACTCCTTTCCTTCCAAACTAACTCACTTGGTGACCTTAACAGCATCCTGAGTTCAATTAATACTATTATGCAGATGACTCCACCCCAGCCCAAGGTACAGTCCAAAATCAATAAGTGCCTTTTGTACACCTCACATTGGATGTCCCATAGGCATCTTAAATGCAATATGTACAAAAGAGAAAAAGAGAAAATCTTATCTATCCCCTGAAAACTTCCATTTTCCAAATTTCTTTATTAAGGGAATTATCACCCTTCCACTTGCCCAGGCTCAAAACATAGATGTCATCCTCTACTCTTCAATCTCATTCACCTCTCATATTACATACAAGATGTAAAAACCTTAAAAAATCTCACATATATCTCTGTCTATCTGTCTGTCTGTCTGTCTGTCTATCTGTCTATCTTCTCACCAGTCATGTAGCCATCATCCTAGTTTAGAATCCTATTATCTCTTGGCTGGACTCTTGCAGTAGCCTCCTACTTGAGATCTCATTATCTCCAGTCTCTCCCTACTCTAATCCATCCTTTATTAAGCTGCCAAATTGATTTTCCTGTAGTGTGTATCTGACTATCCATCCTCCCACCCCTCCATGACTCCTTCTTACCCCCAGGGTCAAATAGAAAGTACTCTGTTTGACGTTGAAAGCTCCTCCTAACCTGGACGTTTTCTACCTTGCCAGTCCTCTTACACTTCATTCCCTGCCATGCACTGATCCAGTGACACCAGCCTGTTTGCTGTTGCTTGAACATGATATTCTATCTCCCATTTCCATGTCTTTTTACTGGCTGTTCCCCATGTCTGGAAGGCTCTCCTTTCCTCACTTTCTCCCCTTACTTTTCTTTGCTTCTTTCAAGCCTCAACTCAAATACCAACTTCTGCAGGAGGCTTTTCCTGGTCATCCTACTTCCATTTTTTTTTTCAATAGAGGGTCTTCTCCCCTCCAATAGATCCCTGCAGAACCAAAGAATGCAAGAAGTAATCTCAGACAGAGAATCTCTCCAGAGAGTCCCTGCCAAGGCAAATGGAGTTGCAATAAATCTCAGGTGATCACACAGTGTAGCATGGGCATAGCATTGTGCCTAACCCTTTTCTCCAGACTCTCTGGGCTGGAATTGGTTCACTTATCTCACCTGTATCTATGCTGGCAGGACTGCTGGCAGGTTAGAGTGGTTCCCCAGAAGGGAAAGACACACAGCTACATCTCACTTGCAGAGTATAGCATAACAGGAATATGGTGAAGCTTTATATCTGCTATGCATATGGGAAGCCCAGGAGCTCTCATCTTGCCAAGCCCTGTTCCTGGTTTCTGGCCTTCAAAACTATGCCTCTGCTGCTGTCTTTTCCTGGAACTTCCTTCAGCAACTCCCCAGCCTGGAACATTCAATTATCCCTGTGACTTTATCTACTTGGAATATTCCTTTATGAGACCCACTCCTTTCTCTTATTGATGAGTTCCTGTTGGGGCCTGTATCAGGAGGGCAGAGTTTATAATCTCAAAGAGGATCATATACATGTCTGAAAGGTTCGGAACCACCAGATATAAGAAACTCTCAAAGTAGGAGGCAGAAGAATCAAAGCATATATTTAGGCTCCACAGTAACCAACCCATGAACCAGTATCCTCATTTTGACATATTGATCAAAAGCTTCCAGGCCCAATAAGTACGCCTTACAAGAGTAACCAGGAGGCTACAGAGAAGCATGATGGTGTAAAACAAAATCATGCTTCCCCCTCTATGGTAAAAAGATTACCCACTGGCTTCAAGTCCTTGTTCAGCTTCCTCCCGTAGGTCAGCTCTGCTACTGGCAGCTCCTGCTTCAGCTTCAGCTTCGGCTGTGGCTGTGGCTGTAGCAGCCTCTGGCTCCAACGGAAGCTGTTTTTAACCATCCAGCTTCTTCGGGAGTGTAAGGTACGCCGGAGAAAGCACAGGTTCTTTCAATCTGCTTAAGCAAGGTGAAGGGGTTGACCGGGAAAGCACAGGTTCTTTCGATCAGCTTAAGCAAGGTGAAGGGGTTGACCAGGAAAGCACAGGTTCTTTCCATCAGCTTAAGCAAGGGAAGCAAGGTGAAGGGGCCGACAAGCTTACTCCAGTCCAACATACAAACAGCGTTCAGTTCAGGTGAAAAAGCCAAACTAGTCAAGGCCACTTGTTGACTAAGTGCTAAGGAGCCCATTTTTGGTTGCCAACACAGGGCCCCCATTTTGTGGAGGAATCCAGGCTTCCCTTCCTTCTCCCTTTCATCCTGTTCCTGGCTTCTGGATTTCAAAACCATATTACCTTCCCAATGTTTTCTGTGTGTTTTCACCTATTAGAATGTAAACTCCTTGAGGGCTAAGACTTTCTTTTGGTTGTATTTGCTTATCAAGTACTTCAGCACACTACCTGCAATACAGTAGGCTCTAAATAAATTCTTTTTTTTCTGTTCCTTCCATAGGTTCTTCCCATTCAAATAAATCAGCCAAATGACACAGTTAACTTTTGCCATGAAAAATTGGCTAAAATGAATGTAAAAAAAGAACAATTATAACGTAACACACTGCTAAACCTAAGTCACACTCTTCCAGCAATTATTCAGTGTCTATGGGAAAGAGGAGGCACAGAATTACAGAAGGCATTGAGGAGGCATATTAATAAAAGCTCATGCCTCTAGGCTTCATCCCCTGCTATCATTCATCTCCTTGGGGAATAGCTTGGTGTGTATCATCACAATTCATCTGCTGGGCAGGGCGCTTCTCCACTGGCTATTTCACTCAAACAGCTCCTGGGTTGGACTCTCAGGAAGTATTATGCTTTTTTCCCCTCCCAAAAAAGACAGTTTTCCTAAACCTCTGATTTCCAGAGCTATTCATGACTGCTGTCATGGAAGGGCTCTGAGGAGCTTCCACCTTTAAAACCATAAGTGGCAGGAAAGAACAAGGCTGAGAAATCTCTGAGGGGGTTCAATTTGCTTAAACCATAGGTGGTAGTGTGTGAGGTAAATAAATGAAATGTGAAGACTTCACAGGGGAGGATGTGTATAATATTCATATCTATTCATATCTATATACAGGAGTGTTTAAAAATCAATATATAGGGAAGGGGAAGACTGAGGCTGTGAGAATCTGTTTATTCAGCAGTCAGCCTCTGGGAAAGTTTCTTCTTTTTTACTCTGAAACTTTTTTTTCTTTCTTATGGTTCTGGTTTAAAGATTTTGTTCAGTAAGAACAGGGTCATAATGACCTGTTTTCGTCTACTGTAAAGAATGGAGAGGGTTTCCTCCTCCCCTTATTCTATTATCCTTCCTCAGATTTATGGATGTCACCCCACCTGTAATCATTAACTAAGGGAATGGGAATTGGAGTTTCTGTGCCTTGATTTCCCGGTTTTTTGTTTAGGTTTTCGAGCTTAGATTGTGAACTTGCCTCCCAGTACCTGGTGAGAAGGGTCAGAGGTGGGCGGGGGATTCTTTTGCATTAAGTATAATAATGTCTCCTTTGCTAGTTCAGCTAGTAGAGGATGCCCTATTCTCGCGAGAATTGAATAAAATTTAATTTCTGTTCCCACCTTGAGATGGTTCCTTATTAGTATTACTATTTTGTGAGGGTCAAGTTGCCCCACACGGTAGTAAAACAGAAACCCAGAAAAACCTCCTCTTTTCCTAGCCAGCTCTGTCAAGTAGCTCCTAACTCCTAGCAGGGCAGTTTTTCCTCTGATCAACTCATCTCCCAGGAAGACATGCAAAAGCTGTCTTCCTCCTTAAGGTCATCAGGGGAAAGAGATTGAGGAATGCAAGCTGTCAGCTTTTCTCTCTGTTCTTTTTTCAGTCTGCATTTCTGAGTCACTAGTCCACATGGATCAGACAGGGTTTGGCTCCTTTCCAACAGCAGAGGGAAATCTCCACACCAATTCTGTCTTCTGTTTTGTTTTGTTTCTTTCCTTCTCTTGTCTTCCAGTGGTGGTTTTTCTTCTTCTGCTTTTTTCTTCTACTTCTGCCTTTTTCTTGCCTCAAAGTGGGATCTCCTTGGATAAAGTGACTCAATTCCGTTTTAGGGTGAGAAATCAAAATTCCTTTTCTGTTAGGTTTACCAAAAATAAACAGTATTCAACAGTTTCATAGTGATAAGAAGTGCTAGTTATCAAAAATTTCCCAGATATCAGCCTCAAAATACTCATAATATTCATAAGTAAACCACTGGACGTGAAACAAGACACTTCTACCATGTTTGCCTTTGGTAGGTCTTCCCCCCCTCCCCATCAGAGCTGCTTTCTCTCAGGTCTTGTTTCTCTCTAGTTTTTTTCTCTGGACTACTCTCAGAAGAAGTGTCCATGTTTCTACCCATTTCCATAAATAAAATTGTTAAATTTGAAAGAGGGCACTACCTTACATGAATATAAATGCCTTCAACAGCAGGTGATCCAGATGTGAAGACCTCCAGTAAGGGATGATCCACTACTTCCCAAGATATCCCATTCTACTTTTAGATAGATTGAGCTGTTAATAAGTTTTGCTTTGCTTTTCCTAATGGAAGGTGGTATCTCAGTAGCAATAGCAGCAACAGCAACTGAGATGGTGGAAAGTGTGGGCAGAGTAGGAACAATGACACAGCCATAGTGGCCTGATGATATCGTGAGCATCCTAGCCTTACTTGTCTTCATCCATGGGTGGCAGAACAGATAGCAGGGACTGCAGTGGGAGGCAAGGGAAAGTGGTAAGGAATTGCTGACTACACAATCTGGGCAGTGGTTGGATCTTTCCCTGTTCTTTCACTTCCCCCTGTATCCTCTTTCCTTTCAGTTGGAGATTTAAACTCAAAGCTTCCTGTTCCTTTAATGCTGATATGTTACTGTTACAATGGTATTTTATTTAATTGAGTCAGATCTTTTACTTGAGATTGTTGACTTTTGTCTCATGGGTATATTTTTACTGGTGCTAAGTGGAGATTGGATTTGTAGCATCTATGTGTAATTCACAGGGAATTGCTTGCTCTCAGCTTGGTGGCTAAAGGCCAATGGGACAAATCAAGACAATATTGACTAGTTATTTCATTTGTATTAATAATTTGATAATTCTCCACAAAGTTAGAACCTTAGGAACCTGCAGCTTTTATTTCTATTCCACTCCACTTCACTAAATGAGACTGTCTTTCTTTGCTACATAGCTCGCAATCCCATGTGTAGCTCAGAAGGAAAGAATGACATGAGCCTCTTAAGGCTAAGTCCTCTTCCAGACTGCTGCTGGAGAAGGAAGAGGACAGCAGCTAGGAGAGAAGGCCCCTCCCAGTACTTGCCCAAGTAGAAGACATAGGTGGGGTCTGAGGAGATTCTGTCCCTTCCCTCTTTCTAGTTGGACAGATAGGACTAGTTGGCAATGGGCAATACCCAAGCAGGTGCCAACCACAATGATGCCTATTCCTATTTTTTTTTATCTAAGTTAGTTAATTGTACATCCATATTGGTTTCTTTAAAATGCTTCCCTTTTTCCTCCCTCCTCATCATAATTGTTTTTCTGTGCATCTTTAGAATTCCCAGAGGTTAGAGACAAAAGGCAAAAAGTCATAGATATAATCACCTATCTGTATTTTTTCTTAGCTGAATCTGAGGGAAGGAGAAGTTGGAGGAAGAGAATGACAACCACTACTAAACAATATTCCTTCTGTGGAGGCTCAAACAGGAGGAGCCTAATCTGTCTCCTACCAACCTAAATTACTCCATCTTAGAACTAGCCTCCATTTCTGTGTAAAATGAGCAAATCTCATTCATTTCCCTGTATCAGACTTATCTTCATCTTAGTCTATTTGCAAGACTAATCAAAGAGAGAAAGAAATTGTTCTACTCCTGCTCCTTCCCAGGGCTAACCATAAGAAGTAAGTTTTCCCACTATGATTTTAAAGTCAGGTACAAAAAGTTTCAAATACAAGTTTTTTTTTCCCTTTAAGGCATAAAGAGGCTCCTTTTTGTATTCTCCTTTAACCATATATTACTGATTAAAACATCTTCTGTCACACACTAAATTTTGAGCTATGCACAGGCTAAAGCTATAGTGAAAAGTTACAACAGCTTAAAACATCTTAGCTGATTCTGGAGGTTTTGGGATTGATCATTAATGAGTTTTGAAACACCTCCTTACAACCCTGGTCACTCCCTTTCCTGACTCCCTTCCCTTGAGTCCAGAGGGTATATCAGCTCAAGGATTGCAAACAGGCCCAGGGTCTTTTCTGATAATCCCTCTCATCCCAGATCAGAGTAGGAGGAGAGTTTCACTCTTCTTCTCCCACCTTTGAATTCACCTTCCCCCACTAGACCAAAGGAAGGAGTGTTGAGGGGCAGCAGCTAGAGCATGGGCCCCACTGATAATGGCTCTGGGCCCTGGAGCAACCTGTAGCCTACCCAGAAAGCCTGGAATTATCATCCAGGTTCAGCGCACCCTACTCACCACCAACACCCCCTCCAGCAGCTGTAGGGAGAGAGGGAAGGGGGCTGGGTCAAGGCAAAGAAGCCAGCCATTCAGCCTCTGCACTTGGTAAGGTATCCTATCCTTCTATCCATAATTTTTATATGATCTGGAAATGCAATTGATGTTATATGAGGGCTTGGAATATGATACCCCAGATGTCAAAGGAGCTAGGATTAAAACCAAGAATCTCTTACCGAGGAAAACTGAGTATAATACTTTTGGGTAAAATGTGGATTTTCAATGAAATAGAGGACTTTCAAGCATTCTCGATGAAGAGACCAGAGCTGAACAGAAAATGTGACTTTAAATACAAGAATCAAGAGTGTCATGAAAAGGTAAACAGGAAAGAGAAATTATAAGGAACTTACTATAGTTGAACTGTTTACCTTCACACATAGAGAGATGATATTTGTAACTCATGAGACCTTTCTCTGTATTAAGGTAGTTGAAGGGAATATACATAAATATAGACAGAGGGCCCAGGGTGACTTGAATATGAAGGGATGACATCTTAAAAAAATAAAATTATGGGTGAGGGAGGAATATATTGGGAGGTGAAAGGGAGAGAAAGAATGGGATCAATTATCTCACATAAAAGTGGCAAGAGAAAACTGTTATAATGGAAGGGAATTGGGGGTAGGTGAAAGGGAATGAGTGAACCTTGCTCTCATCAGATTTGACTTAAGGAGGGAATAACACACACACCTAATTGGGTAACTTACCCTGCAAGAAAGCAGGGAGAAGAGGATAAGGGGGGGATTATAGAAGGGAGGGCAAATTTGGGGAGGAGGTAGTCACAAAGCAAACACTTTTGAAAAGGGACTGGGTTGAAGGAGAAAATTGAATAAAGGGGGACAGGATAGGATGGAGGGAAATATAGTAGTCTTACACAACATAACTATTATGGAAGGGTTTTACATAACAATACATGTGTAACCTATATGAAATTGCTTGCCTTCTCAAGGAGTGTGGGTGGGGAGAGAAGAAGGGAGAGAATTTAGAACTCAAAGTTCTAAAAAAATTGTTAAAAAAATCATTTTTTACATGCAACTGGGAAGTAAGATATACAGGCAATGGGAAATCTATCTTGCCCTACCAGAAAGTAAGGGGAAAGTGTATAAGGAGGGTTGAGTGGGGTGATAGAAGGGAGGGCAGACTGGGGAGAGAGGCAATCAGAACACACGTCATCTTGGGGAGCGGGGGAGGGTAGAGAGGGGGAGAAAATTTATAACTCAAAATTTTGTGGACATGAATATTGAAAACTAAAAATAAATTAAAAAAGAGAAATGGTCAATGAAACCTTGATGATGCTCTCACAGTCACTGCATCCCTTGGTGTGTGTGAAGTGAATCAAAGATTGCAGAACCTGTTCCCATTACAGAGCTCTCGTCGTACACTCTACTAGGTAATCACCTAGAAAGACTTAAAACAATGCCATTCTGACAGGACTGCAGAACACCTGGATTGTGAACTGGCGGGCTTGTCAGGGGAGACCACTTGGGCCCTGGAAATGATTGTAATCCACCTGCCCCACCCTTCCTTCTTCACTTGGGATTTATGTATACAAGCTGTGCTTTACTCCAGCTTAGAGAGCATTCCTTACTCTGCAAATGATCAATTAAGCCACTCCTTGATCACTGGCACTCCTGTCTCTAGGCCTGCTTTGTGTGGCTCCAAGCACTACCAGGTTAGAGAGTGGCTCAGTAAAATCCTTTTAACACCCACTTTGCTTAATTCCAGTACCGACTGTTTTCTTCTAATATTTTGACATTCATTGTTTTGATGTGCACTCTCTTCACACGGCTGTTGCTAGATTTAATTTCACCTATGAAAATTGTTACATATTTTGGCCACATTATCTATTTGAGAATAGCTCTTAGTTGTACATATTTGTTGTAAGACTAAGACAATTCAGTATGTATCTAGGATATGGAAGACATATATGCAAGTTGTAAAAAAATTGCTGATATTATAACTGAAAATCTTGTGGAAATGAATGTAAAAACTAAAAATAAATAAATTAATAATTGTATAAAATTTCTTTTGTCCATGCAAAAGCTTGTAAATTTTTCACAATACATATTGTCTCTTTTATATTTTAAGATTACTTCTGTTCCTGTGTTTGGTTATGATTTCTCCTTTCTAAACATAGTTGTGAAAGAAACCTATTTTTCTCTTTTTTTGTTCTCATTTACTCTGATTGGAGCTTATAATGGTATGGTGCAAGAAACTAATTTAAATGAGTTTTCTACAAACTGCTTCCTAATTTTGTTCAAAGTTCTTATTTACCCAAATCTTATGTTATTATAAAGGTTATTATTATTATTTTACCAAACCTGTGATTTTTATAGGAATAGGGAGTCCTGAGTATGAAGCTCCCTCTATTTACATAGACCAGCAGCTGTTCTGTAAAGATTTAGAAAGTTTCTTAGGGAACTGAAAGGTTAAGTTATTTGCCCAGGGAATCATAACTAGTATGCATTAGAGGCGATATCTGAATGAAGGTTTTACTGATGCCAAGGCTGGCCTTCTCTTCACTAGTTCACTCAGCCTCTTAGACCCTCATTGCTGTTTCTCGGTATATGACACACATATATTCTTTTATATATGTAATTTTATTTTTATTTTTAGCTTACAACACTCAGTTCCACAAGTTTTGGGGTTCCAATTTTTCTCTCCTCTCTCTCCTCCTCCCACCCCCCCAAGACGGCATGTAATCCAGTGAAGGTTCTACATATACCTTCACATTGAACTTATTTACATAATAGACCAGTTGTAAAGAAGAATTATGACCAATGGATTGAATCATGAGAAAGGAGGAATGAAACCAAAAAAGAAGGGAAAATAAAGAGGGTACATAGTTTGCCTCAATCTGCATTCAGACTCTTTCTCTGGACTTAGCCATCATGAGTCTTTTGGAGGTTTCTTTGAACCTTGCATTCATGAGAAGAGTCAAGTGTATCCAAGTTGGTCCTTATGGATACTTTGTTTCTGTAATCATGTATAATGATCTTCTGGTTCTGCTCCCCTCACTCGGCATCAGTTCATATATGTCTTTCTAGGTTATAATGAAGTCTGTCTGCTCCTCATTTCTTATAGCATGGAAGTATTCCATTCCATTCATATACCACAACTTCCCCAGCTGGGTTCTGTTGCTGTTCCCATTTTGGTGTGGTTTGGTGCATTTCTGCACGCCGGGTCCTCTCGCAATCTAGAGATCCATCCTGTCAACCCTGCAGACTCTCTTGGCTTGGAAATTTGCCACACTCAGTCTACTAGTAGCTTTTAACTCTCTCAAATCTGCTCAGATTCACTCTTTTAGAGGTATCTGACAGAATTTGTGAGAGAGCTCTGTTAAGTCCCTGCTCTTGCAGCACCATCTTGGCACCTCCCCTGACATTCATATATTCTACATTACAATATGAGGTTGATAATACCATCTATATAATTTTGGACAAGTTGCTACCCCTTTTTGTACCTCCGTTTCACTGCAGAATCATCAGTAGTCAATAAATATTTGTTGAGTGTCTACTATGTGCCAGTCACTGTGCTAAAGACTGAGGATTGCAATATTAAGCTCACCTCTAAAGTCCTTTCCACAAATAATGTTTGATGGTTATTCAGAAACAAAGAATTTTGAAGCCATAGTTAAATTCATTGTAATTCACATTTATCTTGTCTCTTCCCAAGCACTATTAAAATTGAAACCTATCAGAGCTATGTCTATATATGATATAGATAGATAGGTGGAAGGTTGGGTGGATGGATGGAAGGATGGATGGATGAATGGATGGATGGAAGGACAGATGGGTGGATGGAAGGATGGATGGATAGACAGACAGACAGACAGACAGACAGACAGACAGATAGATAGATAGATAGATAGATAGATAGATAGATAGATAGATGGGTAGAGGTGCCACCTTCTTCATCTACCTGACTACTAACAGTTTCATAGACTGTTTAAAGAGGAATAAATCTGAGAGATCCTATAGATCTTAGAGATCATATAAGCCAACTCTTTCAGATCATAAATGAGGAAATTGAGTCCCAGAGAAAGTAAGTAGCTTGCCTAAAGTCATACCGCAAAATTATGGAAGAATAAAGATTAGAGAAACACTCTTTTGAGTCTCAGCTCAGGTTTTTTGCCTCTATACCACATTCTCTTCTCTTTCAAAATTCTTTGAATTGCTCCCAATGACTACAGCAGACACTGATTACAAGAAGTTTCTTACAGAACAGTGTTGGAGTAATAATGTGAAGATGCCTCATTCATCATCGAATTGGAAGTAGCTCCTTCCCCAGAATGATTTCCTGTTTGGTACCAGCAGCTGTGAGCATGAGCAAATAGATGACCCCTTCACTGGAGCCATTCCTGCCCATGGCCGGAGCAATAACTATAGAGAGATTTGAACAGGCAGGGGAAGAGGCAGGTTTATCCTGGTTCCAGACCCTCTTGTCTTTCTCTCCAAGCTATTCTCAGAGCCCAGGTATCCAACCCTTTGAGAGGTTTATCCCCCCTTTCTTTGTTGCTCCCTTTCCAAGGACCACCGTTCTAGTCCTGATTTCCCTCCTTCCCTTCCCCCAAGGGATAGTTACCATTAGTAGTGAACTGTTGGCACTCCTCAGTAGACATGTCTGGTTTATAGGTGGCATCCAAATAGCCACAAATGTAGGTGCACCCAGATCCCCCTATAGTAAAAGGCTGTCAAGTCAGCAGCTCTTCTAAGGTCCCATACATCTGAGGTAAGGTAATAAAAAGTAACATGATGATGATGATTATGATAATTAGCATGTATATAGCACTTAATCTGTGCCAGATGCTGTGCTAAGCACTTTGCAATTGTTATCTTAGTTAATCTTCACAACAACCTTTGGAAGTAGGTGGTATTATTATCCATATTTAACAGATAAGGAAACTGAGGCAAAAAGAGATTAAGTAATTTGTCCATGGTCACACAGCTAGTAAGTGTCTGAGGCCAGATTGGAACTCTGGTTTTCCTGACTGCAGTTCTCTTCTTTTGGAGCCTCATAGGAGAGAGGCTCATTCCCCAGTCTAGTCACTGGGTTCCCCACTTGAGACCTCACACTGAAACTACATATTAACCTACAGCAACAGTAGCTCTGGCCCTCATTGACAGGTTGACTTGTAAGGTTAGTGATCCTTTTGGGATCCCAACCAGGCACCATCAAATGGGCTGAAAGCTCTTCCTGGCATTTATCAGTGATATTCCTTACCATGTTTGCGGCAGACAGAACGGGGGGGGGGGAGGTGGGTTCCCTTATAACTTCATCCTAGGGAGATTGACAGCCATTGTTCTCTGAAGTACCACATGCTTGCCCCTCTCTCAGATCCTCATAAATCAAACATAAAAACCTACACCTGTAAAACTCCAAACTCCAATTTCACTATGCTTCTGATTTTACCCTACCTCCACTTTCTTATTTGCTTCCCTGCCTGCACCCCAACAAAACTATGATTTCATCTCATGGGTGCTAGAGTCTTTCTCATTATATCTAAAGATGTCTTACATGCTCCCCACCATGTCACTCACCCACCTACCACTCTCCCTATGGGGAATGTAATGAAGAGGGAGATATCGAGCCCTAGTAGTTTGGGTGGGGAGTATTTGAAGAACAAAACAAAAAAAATCCCAAGACCATTCCTAACTCACACCCCTGAAGCTCTAGCTGATAGGTGGCCTTGTCAGCTATGGCCTGGGCATCACTAGCTGAACCAGGCAGTGCACAATAGATTCATTGGTGCAGAGGGGCCAGTTTGTTAAACACTTAGATCACTATACCTGCTGTGAATGGTGGAGGAAGGAGATGATAAGGGAGAGGGTGAAGTGACATGAAGAATAAGTCCTTATTTGCTCATCCTTTCCAGTTATACTTATCAATTATAGCAAAGATATCCCCCAGTTCAGTATCTCTATTTCACTTAAGTATACCTTAATTTCCTTCCATATTCTGTTTCCAACTTCTTATTATATCAGCCCCTGCTTTGTTATTTATGTTGACCCCCATCTCTTCCAAAACTAACTCCACAAAGCATCTTATGCCTGGGCTAGGTAACATGCCTGTTTGGGAAGAGCCCTCTAATACCTGATCTTCCCCTGATACTTACCCTACAGAAACTTGGGAATCAGAACCCATCACAACACCACCATCAAACTCTACTGCCATTATAGTTGTCTAGAGAAATGTAGACTTTTAGGGTGTTGAAGCTGAAAGAGACTTTTGCAATCCCCCCCTCATTGTATGGATAAGAGAAAACAGGCAGGATATAGGAATCAGACACCCCAAATTTCTTACAAGTCTTGTTAGTGGCAAAGCTAGAAGTGGAACCAAGAGGTCTGATTTCCAGTACACTGTTCTTCCTATTATGCCCCACTTCTTTTTTTTTAAACTTACATTTTAAATAATATTATTGTTTTTTAAAAAGTTGAGGATAGAAGGTGGTAGGAGCCAGCAGAGCTTAGCCCTTTGGCTGGAGGGGAAGGAAGCTGGGATTTGATTAGAGGGAAGGGGCAGGGGAAGAAGAGGGTGGAGAAAGGCCTTGTGGCCAGTCCCCCCTCCCCCCAGAGCTGGGGGTGGGTAGTTCATCCCGGCCCCCAATTGAGTCCCTAAGGGCAGCGGGCATGGGGACAATGCCCCTGGGCTCTGCAGGGGTGGAGGTTAGGGGAGCAGAAACCAAGCATCAGGGGCACCACAGCTCTGGGGGAACGTCAAGACTTTTCTTGGAGGCCCGACCATTCCCCATTCCCCTGACTTTCCAGTCCCTCCTGCAGGTAGATGGATAGCTGTAGGCTCAGTCTCTGGGATGCTGGTCCTCCCTCTGCTCCCAGGGTGGGCAGGTGGAGCCCTTACTGGGAGGCCTGAGATGTGGGGTTCTCCTAATTGCTCTCTTGGCTTGAGGGGGTTTGCTGTTCCAGGGGCTGTTGGCACCCAGCGCTGGGGAGTTGTTGAAGCTGTCCTCGTCGTCGATGCTGTTGGCCGCATCAAAAGGTACCTGGCTGGAGAGCACGAAGGTGCTGGTGGGGCTCTTCTTCTTGCTGTTGCTGTTGTTGGCGTTGCCGCCCCCTGAGCTCATTGTGCTGCCACCCGACATCTTCCGTTTCCGCCTCTTGCTTGGTTGTTGCCGTGCTGGTTCCGCAGGGGGTGCAACCATGCGCTGCCACTTCTGGAAGAGGCAGGTCTTGAGGCAGTCACGAGGGCTGAGGCTGTAAGTCTTGTGGCAGGACATGAGCTCCTGTATGGGCTCAAGGATCACACAGAGTCGGAGGGAGTTGAGGATGGAATTAGACAATCCACACCAAGTGATGTTCTTGGATAACTGGTCCAGCATCTGCGGGTCCTGGGCATGCATGGCCAGAATGCTTCGAGGAATAAATTCACGATGCTGCCGGATGCTGAGTGTCCTCATCATGTCATCAAACATGAACTCCAGGTACAGCCGTCCTTCCACACATACCTGGGTGAACATGGGCTTGCCGGTGCTGAGTAATCATGCTGCCCTGGTCACAGTCAAGGGACACAAAGTTGCTGTGGAAGGCTTCCTTTGGGTGCTTTAGCACATTGTACAGCTCTGTGGCACCTCCCTCAAAGATGCTGCTGAAGTAGCGTGGGATCAGGGTCCGGCCAATAGTGTATCTCTTTGGTCCATCCTCCAAACAGAAGGTGATGGTTAACATGGCATCATCCTCAAAGAACTCAGTTGTGAAAGCATCCAACCAGAGATTGTCACACTCCTCTGTCCAGTTCTGCAGCCTCTTATTTAACTCGAATATCCTTTAGTCTGTCTGGTTGCCATATGGTGTGTGCCTCCCAATCCCAGGCTCCAGGTACGTAGGCAGGTACATGGGAGTTGGGCCCACATCCCCATTCAGCGTGGTGCCCAGGTGGAAGTGGGGGGAGGCGTTGCTGTTCGGAGGCCTCTTCGGTGAGTACAGCTTGAATGACTTGGAAGAACAACCAGGGCAGGTGCAGCCCACTGACATCTTCACATCGCCCGCTGCTGGGGGCCCAGCCTTGTCACGGTGCCCGCCGCCCGCTGGGACCCTCCTCCTCCTCCTCCTCCTCCTCCTTCTTCGGCCGCCGCCGCCGCCCACAGCCAGAGCCTGAGCCCCGGCCTCCGCGCCAGCCCCTGGCGCGAGGGGCCTGCCGCCCCACTTCTTTATATGGCAGGGAGCAGGTATCTCAACCTGGTTAAGAATCAGACTCTTTCCCCCAACCACGACCTTGATGCCTGAGTCTTAGATTCTCCCAAGTGACATCCTTCCCTAACATGGGGAAAAGAATATTGGGGAAATCCAAGAGCCACCTGTTACCATTTTGGGGAGGGAAGGTTGTGGGTACCCTTACAGGCCTGGTTATTACTATACTGAATAGACCTCCAGTGTACAAAGTCAGAATGTGTTATGTTTTCTCTCTACCTGCGGTACAGTACTAGCTAAGGGGGTGACCATGAATTTGTTAAATGGGAACGTTACTTGGCTCCCCCCAATAAATTTGGATGATTCTCATGGTAAGTTCTCAGCATGGTGAAGTGAGGGTTGGCTATTTAGAAGCTTAGCCATGAGGACCATATTTTTTAAACTGAAGAGATATAGTTAAGCTGATTTTGATAAGGAGGAAATGGAATTCTCTTGTAGCCAGAGGAGAAATCTCGAGTTCCAAAAAAGCTGGAGTCTATGGTCTGAATGTACTTAGAACATTATATACTTATGCTTGACTGGTTTGTAAATATCCAATATTATTATCCTTGCTGCCTGAAGTAAAAATCATTACCTCTGTATTCCAGAAGACTGTCCTAATGACTTATGGTGACTTACTTAAACCAGACCACTCACTATCCACAAGATGGCTATAATTTACCTTCCTAGCCTTACCTCATACCTTAAGCACTTTGTTCTTTACCCACACATTTACCCATTGTCCATCATGATTCAGAGAACCTGAGTCCAGTCTCAGACCTGCTACTAAATAGTCGTGGGATCTAGGGCTAATCATTTCAACTCTTTGATCCTCAGTCTCCCCAACTATAAATAAAGGATTCCTCTCTAAAGTCCCTTCTGATCCTATGTCCTGCATTTTCTTACCTCAGTGCCTTTGTTCATGTCTTTCCCTATATCTGTAATGCCTTCTCTCTCCCTCCATTTAAATCCTCCCCAGTTTACTTGAGCAACTCAATGAATGTCATTCCCTCCAAAATTATTTTTGCGAGATCACTTCATTCCCCCCCTCAGAACTGTAGTTTCTATGTAGATGCTGTATAGTGTTACCCCATTAGACTGCAAGCTCCATAAAGGCAGTGACCATGTTTGACTTTGTTCATTACTTCACCCGGTGGGACAGGGTCTGTACAGGTGCTGATTAAATGTCTACTGAATTAAATCGATCATGAGGAGTGATAAGGCGGCCCCACATTTCTTGGTGCTTGGTGCGATACAGAGCTGCGCTCACCTCAGTCCTTGAGTAGTGGCAGTAATGCAGATCAGTTGTCTGCTTGCTGCCACTGTATTTCCTCCTCCCCATCTTCCTTAGGCAATCAGCTTATGGGCTGATTCCAGGAGTAGGCTTGTGTGATGTGATTAGCATGGTCGCACCTGAACCAAGGATGAAGCTTACCTGGGATACCACCAGATCAAAGGTATCCCCCCCACCATATGCCTCTCCTCCATGAGTACTACTGAAAGCAGTATATGTGATAAATTAATCGTTCTTTAAAAATTCTTTTCCATCATTCCAAGTTTTTACTCACCCAGCTCCCATGGTCCACGTGACCATGGGGCTCTTTCCTGGAGTCTTTCTCTCTTCCCCCAGATCTCCACCCACCCAGCCCCGCCAAGTTTCCCCAGAGAAGCGAAAGCAAAAGGGCTTGGAAATCGCTTCTCCTCCCCTGGACTCTGCCGCGGTGTCTGGACTCCCCACTTCGGCCTCTCTCTGGTAGTCTTTAGAGTTTATCCGCTCTCCACATCCCTAGACTGCCTCTCCCAAAGTAAGACTTTTCTTCCTATCGTGGGCTGACTTTGGAAGGGTGGTGAAGGGTTCCTTCTACGTGTATTCTCCGGCTCAGTCCCTGCCGCCGGGTTTCCAAAGCCGTGCCTCCTCTACATCTTACTTTGCTCTCCCTAGAGTCTCTTACTCCGGTAAGGACTTCTTCGACCTCGGGAAGATCCTCAAAGGGAGCGCTCTCTTATCTGTTAGGCTGTGTGCATTGCTCCTCTCCTCCCGGCACTGCTTTCTGACTAGGGATAGCGCGCCAGCCCCGCCCCTTCATGCTCAGCTTCCCTCCAGGGGGCGCCTCTGTCGTATCTGGCTGCGGTCCAATCCAGCCCCTAATCTGTTTAGGGCTGATCTGCTCGGTGACGGGTGACGCTACCGCCCTAGCGAGGGCCAGTTGGAGGGAGTGGTTCTTCTGAGCCGAGAACTGAGTCAAGAAACTGGGGTTGAGGTTATGGTTGGAGAGGTGGGGTACAGGAGGGGCAAAGCGGCTTCCTTTTCTTATTTATTTCAATCCTCAGACCCAGGGATATCCTGGGTGGGGCGGTCTTGGCAGGACGAATTCAAGAAACCTCTAGAGTTTCAAATTCTTTTCCTGGAAAAGGCTTCTCTTCTCGCTACTGAGCAGCCCCGCACATTTCCATGCTTGAAGTTATCTGAGACTCTGGCCCCTCTACTCCTCTACTCCTATCGGAGCCTTCTCAGGACACAGACATTAGCACTCCCTGGATCCAACCCGTTAGCTAAAGGGCAAAGAGACACGGAAGGACCCGGCTTAGGACACCCGACAACCCCCCGTGAATGGCTGGCTCTGAGTCCCCCGGCTTGCTCCAAAGCCCCGATCCCCTTCTGGGGGGCTGCAAACGCTGCTTCTCACGGACTGGTCGCTGCTCCGTCTCGCTCTGCCTCAGCTCCTGCTTTTGCTCGTGCCAGCTGGGCCTCCCCTGCATCGGCTCTGGGTGGCCGGCCTGGGCCGTTGAGGGATGTTGTGGCTGGGCGTACGTTGGAGCACTAACCAGGAATGAGTCGGCGCATCCAGGTGAAATGGAAGTGGAGTAATATGGGTTAGACCCTAACCCATTCCTATTCTATTCTATTCCCTATCCTAACCTATTCCCACGGAGTTCTGCCTCTAAATTGTTTGGCCAGCAGGAGGAGGAAGATGACTTTCGGTCATTTTCCCAAGTAAAAATGAAAGGTTTGGGCAGCTAGGTGGCGCAGTGAGTAGAGCACCTGCCCTGGAGTCAGGAGGACCTGAGTTCAAATTCGGCCTCAGACACTTGACACACTTACTAGATGTGTGACCTTGGGCAAGTCACTTAACCCCAATTGCCCTGCCTTCCCCCCTCCACTTCCCCAAATGAAAGGTTTCCTGATGAAGGAACTTAAAACTTTTCTCTTAAAGATTCTACCTATGAATGCCAGCTCAGATTCCATAGGAGAGGAGGGAATAAAATTCCAGTCCCGTGGGTGTGTGTGTGTGTGTGGCCTCTTATTATTAATCTATGTATAAATGTGCATATGCATTTATACATTTACTGGCAGCAATGTCCACTAATTTCTATTCCTGAGAGTAAGGGCGCTGCTTGAAGTTACAAAATTCTAAGAAGCGAGTATATCCATATTCATAATGCAAGAAAGGTATCAAAGTAGACATTGAGATGAATCATAGTTTAAGGGACCCTATGGCATCTATGTACCACAACTAGGTACAATAGACAATTTCAAACAATAAGAATGATGGAAAGTTATGGGGAAGAGAAACACTCCCTGTTATCTAAGGGATAAGAGGAAATCAGAGTGCCCTTTTTGTGGGAGGTAGCACTGGAGTTGAGCTTGAAAGAATCTATAGGAATTCATAGGCAAAGGTGGGGAAAGAGGACATTCCAGGCATAAGGAACAAAGGCATGTCAGCATGAGAGCACAGTTTATGAGAACAGGGAGCACGGATTGTATAGAAGAGAATATTATGAAATGAGTGAAAGGGTAAGGTGGATTGGGAAGGACCTTGAATGACAGACAGGAGCAATATGAATATTGTTTAGTAGATAGTAGGGAACTTCTGAAAACTCGTACAGAGGAGTTGACATAATAAAACCTATGCACAAGAATGATTCTTCTGGTAGCAGTATGAAGGATAGACTGAAAGGAGAAAGGAGTAGGGGCAAAAAGCTTCCTGCAATAAATAGTCCAAGTGAATGGACATGGGGGAAGGTCTATCCCAGGGTGGTAGCAGTGGGAATGGAACAGATCTCCCACGCTTCTCCTTCCTTATGCCTTTTATACAACCCTATATAGTACTCACTCTACTTTCTCTGGCCTTTTATCCATAGATGAGAAAAGACACACTACTATACATTCCATCTATACAAAAATATTAATCCTACACTCCTTTTATTCTCAGGACCAGAGAGATTGCCTACTAATACTCTTTTGGTGCCCCCATATAATCCCAAGAACTTGCCACATTTAGAATTTGAAACTTTGGTCCTCTGGATCCATGACTATACAACAGGTGTCACTAAATCCCCAAGGAGAATTTTGTAGCTGTGATCCTGCCCCAGCAGCCAACCTCACACACCCTTCTCCAATCTTCTTGGGGCACCATAAGCCCTTTAGGGGCCCTTAGACAGTGGCTGAACTAATGAGCCACTACCCTCATTCCAAAATTTTCCCAGACATTTTCCTATCTGCTTCAGCCTCTCTTCATGTTTCCATGTCCTTTCCCAACTACTCCAGACCCTAATCTCTTGCCAGACCCTCCACTTTCTCTCCTCCTTCTTGGGTGGCATCACCTCTTGGGTGTCAGAGGACACAGACATGCTGACTGGCTCCCTGAGTGCGATGCTCATCCTGCTCTTGAGGTACTTGTTTCAAGGACTGTATCTGATGGAACTTATGTTCTGAGGGTCTCCAAACCTCACCCTGGTCACACTAATTGCTTTGTCTATGCTCTTCTCCTGCCCGAGGAGCTGGAAAAGTAGCAACATGTAAGTCCAGGGAACCTGTCTTCTCCAGCTTTTTTCCCTAACTTTTGCTCTACTTTCATGTGTCCCAGTCTTCTCTTTTTTTTACAATTCAGATTTTTAATTTTTAGTTGACAACACTCAGTTCCACATAATTTTGAGTTCCAAATTTTCTCCCCCCCAGCTAGACGGCATGGAATGTGATATATCTTCTATATATAACTTCGTATTTAACTTATTTACACAACGGTCAAGTTGTAAAGAAGAATTATGACCAATGGAATGAATCAGGAGAAAGAAGAAACAAAACTAAAAAACAAAACCAAAAACAAACAAAAGAGAAAAAAAAACAAAGGGAAAAAAAGGGAGAGCAAACAGTGTGCCTCAATCTGCATTCAGACTCCATAGTTCTTTCTCTGGATGTAGATAGCCCCTCTGTCATGACTCCTATATGAACTGATGATGACTGAGGGGAACAGAACTAGGAGATCATTATATATGATTATAGACACATAATATCTGTAAGAACTAACACTGATAGACTTAACTCCTCTCATCAATTCAAGGTTCAAAGACAGCTCCAAAAGACTGATGATGGAAAAAGCTATGCATACCCAGTGAAAGAATTATGGAGTCTAAATGCAGATTGAGGCAAACTTTTTGCTCTCTCTCTTTTTTTCCTTCTTTTTTTTGGTTTCATTTCTCTTTTCTCATGATTCATTCCACTGGTTATAATTCACTAATTACAACTGGACTATTATGTAAATAAGTTCAATGTGAAGGTATATGTAGAACTTACATCGGATTACATGCTGTCTTGGGTGGTTGGGGTGGGGTGGAGTGGCAGGGAGAGAAAATTTGGAGCCCCAAAACTTGTGGAACTGAGTGTTGTAAACTAAAAATAAAATTATATTCATTAAAATGAAATAAAAATGCAAAAAAAAAGAAAATAATTCCTTAAAACTAGAGTGGAACAAATGGAAGCTAATGACTTTATGAGAAATCAAGGAATTGTAAAAACAGAACCAAAAGAATAAAAAAATAGAAGACTGTGAAATATCTCATTGGAAAAATCACTGACCTGGAAAATAGATCCAAAAGAGAGAATTAAAAAGTTATTGGACTACCTGAAAGCCATGATCACAAAAAAGAACCTAGATACCATCTTTCAAGAAATTATCAAGGAAAACTGCCCTGATATTCTAAAGCCAGAGTGGAAAATAGAAATTGAAAGAATCCACCTATTGCCTCTTGAAAAATATCCCAAAAGGAAAACTCCTAGGAATACTGTTGCCAAATTCCACAGTTCCCAGGCCAAGGAGAAAATATTGCAACCAGCCAGAAAGAAAAAAAATTTGAGTATTGTGGAAACACAATCAGGATAACACAAGATCTAGCAGCTTCTACATTAAGGAATAGAAGGGCTTTGAATATATTATTCTAGAGTCAAAGGAGCTAGGATTAAAACCGAGAATCACCAGCAAATGTGAGTATAATACTTCAGGGGGAAAATGGATATTCAATGAAATAAAGGACTTTCAAGCATTCTTGATGAAAATACCAGAGCTGCATAGAAAATTTGACTTTCAAATGCAAGAGTCAAGAGAAGCATGAAAAGGTAAACAGGAAAGAGATATCATAAGGGATTACTAAAGTTGAACTTTTTACATTCCTACCTGGAAAGATGATATTTGTAACTCACGGGACCTTTCTCAGTATTTGGGTAGTTGAAGGGCATACACACACACACACACACACACACACACACACACACACACACATATGTACACACACACACATATATGGCACAGGGGAGTTGAATATGAAGGGATGGTATCTAAAAAATAAAATTAAGGGGCGAGAGAATATATTGGGAGAAAGAGAAAGGGAGAGATAGAATGGGCTAAATTATCTCACATAAAAGAGGCAAGAAAAAGCTGTTCTAAAGGAACAGAAAAGGGAGGGAGGTGAAAGGGAATGAGTGAACCTCACCCTGATCAGATTTGGCTTAAGGAGGGAATAACATATATGCTCAATTGTGTATCTTACCCTACAGAAAAGCAATGGGGAATTGGATGGGGGGTGGGAATGATAGAAGAGAGAGCAGATTGGGGCAGGGAGTAGTCAGAAATAAAAAGTTTTGAAAAGGCATGGAATCAAAGGAGACCATAAAATAATGAGGGGCAGGTTAGGATGGAGGGAAATAAAGTTAGTCTTTCACAACGTGACTATTATGGAAGTGTTTTACATAATGACACATGTATAACCTATATTGATTTGCTTGTCTTTGCAGTGAGGGTGAGTGGGGAGGGAAGATGGGAGAGAATTTGGAACTCAATGTTTTAAAAATAAATGTTAGTGGGGTGGAGCCAAGATGGTGGCTGGAAAGCAGGGACTTGCGTGAGCTCCCCACCACATCCCTCCAAAAACCTATAAAAAATGGCTCTGAACAAATTCTAGAACTGCAGAACCCACAAAATAGCAGAGGGAAGCAGGGATTCAGCCCAGGACAGCCTGGATGGTCACTGGATGAGGTCTATCGTGCACAGAGTGGAGGGGAGCAGAGCTCAACGTAGGAGGCAGCAGGACCAGCCAGATCAGGAGCTGGGCAGAACAGGCCCTAGCACCCTGAATCAGTGAGCTGTGGCAGTTACCAGACTTCTCAACCCACAAACACCAAAGACAACAGAGGTTAGTGGGAAAAGTTGTGGGGGACAGAGTTCGCAGTTCAGCCACCACCCTAGGGGCAGCAGGGGAGGTGCAGCTACAGAACTACAGCCGCAGTTACTTCCGGCCCCAGGCCCACGTGGTGGGAGAAATTAAGTGGCAGATCAGAGCAGGAGTGCAGAGCCTAATGAAGATTTTCATCAGGTCCGGGTTGGTGGTTCTTGAGGAAAGAGGAGTGCTGGGCTGGCAGAACTGGCTGTATAGAAATAGCTCTGAAATCAACAGCGCATCCCCTCAAGCTTGGAACAAAGTACTCTTTGCTCTACAAGCAGTCATACCTCGATGAAAAACTCAAGGGTCAAGTAAGTTGGCTGGGAACATGGCCAGGCAGTGAAAACGCACCCAGATTCAGTCTTAGACTTTGGAATCTTTCTTTGGTGACAAGGAAGACCAAAACATACAGCCTGAAGAAGTCAACAAAGTCCAAGAGGCTACACCAAAAGCCTCCAAGAATAAAAATAAATGTTAAAAATTATTTTTACCTGCAACTTGGAAATAAGATATGCAGGCAATGAGGTACAGAAATCTATCTTGCCCTACAAGAAAGTAAGGGAGAAGGGGATGGCAGGGTGATAGAAGGGAGGGCAGACTGGGGGAAGGGGTGATCAGAATGCGTGCCATCTTGTGGTGGGGGTTAGGGGAAGAGATGAAGAGAAAATTTGGAATTCCAAATCTTGTGGAAATAAATGTTAAAAACTAAAAATAAATAAATTTTAAAACGATTAACAGAAATAAACCCAGATCTCCCCCATTTCATTTTTACTTATTCATTCATTCATTTATTTATTTGTTCATTCATTCATTTGTTTATTTGATATTTTTAGTTTTCAGCATCGATTTCAACAAGAGTTTGAATTACAAATTTTCTCCCCATTTCTACCCTCCCCCCCACTCCAAGATGGCATAAATTCTTATTGCGCCATTCCCCAGTCAGCCCTCTCTTCTGTCACCCACTCCCCCCCATCCCCTTTTCCCTTACTTTCTAGTAGGGCAAAATAGATTTCTATACCCATTGCTTGTATATCTTATTTCCTAGTTGCATGTAAAAATGTTTTTTGAATATCTGCTTTTAAAACTTTGAGTTCCAAATTCTCTCCCCTCTTCCCTCCCCACCCACCCTCCCTAAGAAGGCAAGCAATTCAACATAGGTCATATGTGTATGATTATGCAAAACCCTACCACAATACTCAAGCTATGAAAGACTAACCATATTTTGCTCCTTCCTGTCCTATTACCCCTTATTCAATTTTCTCCCTAGATCCTGTCCTTTTGCAAAAGTGTTTGCTTTTGATTACCTCCTCCCCTTATCTGCCCTCCCTTGTATAGTCCCCCCTTTTTTGTTTCCTTCCTCTTTCTTTTCTGTGGGGCAAGATACCCAATTGAGTACGTATGTTATTCCCTCCTCAGGTCAAATCCGATGAGCACAAGTTTCACTCATTCCCCCTCACCTGCCCCCTCTTCCCATCCTACAGAACTGCTTTTTCTTGCCACTTTTATGCGAGATAATTTACCCCATTCTATCTCTCCCTTTCTCCCTCTTTCAATACATTCCTCTCTCATGCCTTAATTTGACTTTATTATTTTAGATATCATCCCTTCATTTTCAACTCATCCTGTGCCCTCTGTCTATATATATGTGTATATATACACATATGCATACATACATACATACAGTATTAGGGTAGCTGAAGGGAATATATATATATATTCCCTTCAGCTACCCTAATACTGAGAAAGGTCTTCTGAATTACACACATCATCTTTCCACATAGGAATGTAAACAAAACAGTTCAACTTTAGTAAGTCCCTTATGATTTCTTTTTCTTGTTTACCTTTTCATGCTTCTCTTGACTCTTGCATTTGAAAGTCAAATTTTCTATGCAGCTCTGGTCTTTTCAATGAGAAAGCTTGAAAGTCCTCTATTTTGTTGAAAATCCATATTTTGCCTTGGAGCAGTATACTCAGTTTTGCTAGGTAGGTGATTCTTGGTTTTAATCCTAGTTCCGTTGACCTACGGAATGTCATATTCCAAGCCCTTTGATCCCCTAATGTAGAAGCTGCTAGATCTTGTATTATCCTGATTGTCTTTCCACAGTACTAAAATTGTTTCTTTCTGGCTGCTTGCAGTATTTTCTCCTTGATCTGGGAGCTCTGGAATTTAACGACAATATTCCTAGGAGTTTTCTTTTTGGGATCTTTTTCAGGAGGCAGTTGGTAGATTCTTTCATTTTCTATTTTACCCTCTCTCTCTAGAATATCAGGGCAGTTTTCCTTGATAATTTGTTGAAAGATGATGTCTAGGTTCTTTTTTGTGATCATGGTTTTCAGGTAGTCCAATAATTTTTAAATGATCTCTCCTGGATCTATTTTCCAGTTCAGTGGTTTTTCCAATGAGGTAGTTCACATTGTCTTCCATTTTTTCATTCCTTTGGTTCTGTTTTATAATATCTTGATTTCTCATAAAGTCACTAGCTTCCACTTGCTCCAATGTAATTTTTAAGGTAGTGTTTTCTTCAGTGGTCTTTTGAACCTCCTTTTCCATTTGGCTAGTTCTGCCTTTCAAGGCATTCTTCTCCTCATTGGCTTTTTGGAGCTCTTTTGCCATTTGAGTTAGTCTATTTTTAAAGTGTTATTTTCTTTTTTTTTATTTTTACTTTACAACACGTGGTTCTACATAATTTTGATTTCCAAATTTTCTCCCCCCCCCTTCCCAAGATGGCATGGATCTCATATAACTACCACGTATAATGTCGTGTTGAATTAATTTATACATTAGTCAAGTTGTGGAGAAGAATTATGACCAATGAAATGAATCATAAGAAAGAAGAAACATAACAAAAAAAAAACCCAAAAACAAAAGAGAAGAAAAAAAGGCGAGCATAAAGTGTGCCTCAATTTGCATTCAAACTTCATAGTTCTTTCTCCGGATGTAGATAGCATTCTCCATTGTGAGTCCTTTAGAGTTGTCTTTGTACCTTGTGTTGCTGAGAAGAGCGAAGTCTGTCAGGGTTGGTCCTCACAGAATCCATATATCTGTGGCTGTGCATAATGTTCTGCTGGCTCTGTTCCGCTCACTCAGCATTATGTCATGGAGGTTTGTCCAGGTTGTTACGAAGTCCGTATCATCCCCATTTCTTATGGCACAATAGTATTCCATTACCTTCATATACAACAGCTTGTTCAGCCATTCCCCAATTGATGGGCATCCCTTTGATTTCCAATTCTTGGCTACCACAAAAAGAGCCGCTATAAATATTTTTGTACATATGGGTCCTTTTCCCACTTGTGTGACTTCTTTGGGATACAACCCTAGAAGTGGTATTGCTGGGTCAAAGGGTATGAACATTTTTATGGCCCTTTAGGTGTAGTTCCAAATTACTCTCCAAAATGGCTGGATCATCTCACAACTCCACCAGCAATGTAACAATGTTCCAATTTTCCCACATCCTCTCCAGTGTTTATCATTTTCCTGTTTTGTTATTTTAGCCAATCTGACAGGGGAGAAGTGGTATCTAAGAGTTGTTTTGATTTGCATTTCTCTAATCAGTAGTGATTGAGAGCATATTTTCATATCATATAGATAGCTTTAATTTCTTTAAGGTGTTATTTTCTTCAGTATTTTTTTGGGTCTCATTTAGCAAGTCATTGACTTGTTTTTCATGGTTTTCTCACATCACTCTCATTTCTCTTCCCAATTTTTCTTCTACTTCTCTAACTTGCTTTTCCAAATCCTTTTCGAGATCTTCTGTGTGTTTCTTGGAGGCTTTTGATGTAGGCTCTTTGAGTTTGTTGACTTCTCCTGGCTGTATGTTTTGGTCTTCTTTGTCACCAAAGAAAGATTCCAAAATCTGAGTCTGAATCTGAGTCCATTTTCGCTGCCTGGCCATTTTCCCAGCCAGCTACTTGACCCTTGAGCTTTTCATTGGGGTATGACTGCTTGTAGAGTAGAGAATAGTTTGTCCCAAGCTTGAGGGGCTATGCTGTTGTTTTCAGAGCTATTTCTACATAGCGAGGTCTGCCACACCAGCACTTCTCCTCCCCCAAGTACCGCCAGCCCCGACCTTGACTCAGATCTAAGCAGACTGTGTACTCCTGCTCTGATCTGCCACTTAATTCCTCCCACCAGGTGGGCCTGGAGCTGGAAGCAACTGCAGCTGTAGCACTGGAAGGAGCCTCAGAGTTGCATCACCTCTGCTGCCCCCAGGGCAGTGGCTGACAATGAACTCCTTTCACTCCCTTTTACTCTGTCCCCACAGTTTTTCCCACTAATCTTCTCGTTGTCTTTGGTGTTTGTGGGTTGAGAAGTATGGTAAGTGTCACTGCTCACTGATTCAGGGCACTACGGCCTATTCCGCCTGGCTCTGGTTGGTCTGGGCACAGTCCACGCTGGGCTCTGCTTCTCTCTGCTCCCAGCATGGTGCAATAGACTTTACCCAGTGACCATCCAGGCTGTCCTGGGCTGGAGCCTTGCTTCGTGGGTTCTGCAGTTCTAGAATTTGTTCAGAGCCATTTTTATAGGTGTTTGGAAGGTCCTCGGGGAGAGCCCTAGGCAAGTCCCTGCTTTCCAGCCACCATCTTGGCTCCACTTCCCCCCATTTCTTAAATTCTGCTATCACCTAAAGCCTTTCTCCCCTCCATTTAATGTCCAAACTCCTATCAAAAATCTTCTACACTTAGTGACTCCATTTCCTCCCTTATCACTCCCTTCTCAATTTCATGACATTTGGTTTCTGTCTCCCCTATTCAGCTGAAACTGTTCTTTCTAAGATTAATGGAGATCTTTTAATGACTAACACAATAGATTTTTCTCAATTCTCATTTTTCTTGAATTTTCTGTTTTTGACACTGTTGACAGGTTGCTCCTAGATACACACTCTCATCTCTGTTTTCATGTCTTTGCTTTTTCCTAGTTCTCCTTCTATCTATCTGACCATTTTTTTCCGAGTTTCCTTTGCTGGGTCATCAACCTTGTCTTGCCTCTAAGCATTGGTGTCCCCTGTATCTGTTCTGGGTTCTTTTTTCTTCTTTTTCTAGACTCAGTGACTCTCATCTGCTTTTGCTTTTCTCCACATCCTCAACATAACTCATTAACATATATATTTTTGTCATTTAGTTGCTCAGTCTTGTCCCACTCTTCATGACACCACGGACAATGTTACTGGGATTTATTTGGCAAAGATATTGGAGTGGTTTGCCATTTCCTTCTCCAATATGTCCCCATTTTACAGATGAGGAATTGAGGAAAATAGAGGTTAAGTGAGTTGCTCGAGGCCACACAGCTGGTAAATTTCTGAGACTGGGTTTGAACTCAGATCTTCCTCATTCCAGGCCCAGTGCACTATCACCTGCACCACCTAGCTGCTGCTGGTTGACACATAATTGGTACTTAATAAATATTTATTGACTGACCAGATTCACAATTCAAAGACCTGGGTTAGAATTAGCATTCTGATCCTCATTACCTATACGATCTAGGAAAAGTCATTTAAAAGCTCTATGCTCTGTTTTCCTTATCTTTAAAATGTGGAGATTGAACTAGAGGATCTCTAAGGACCCTTCCATCTCCAAATCTTTTAGTCCTCTAGTGCAGTTGCTCCCATGCACAGAATCAGTGTATGCTTCAGGTGTTACAAGGAAAGGAAGGAAGGAGACAGAAAGGAGCTGGTACGGTTTCTCAGAGTACTGTGCCTTGTACAGCCAAAAGGTGAGCTCTAGGCTTCACCTAATGCCTTGTGTAACTATGTATAAATATAGGTGACAAGAAAACATAAAAATTGAAATTTGGAGGCTCTGTGGGAAAACAGGAGCACTGATATGCTGTTCATGGATCTGTGAATGTGTATAACCATTTTGGAAAGGAATTTGGAATTATAAACAAGTTTCTAAAGAGTCTTTCTTGAAGCTATTCCACATTAGGCCTTTACCCAAAAGAGATCAAAGAAGTAGGGAATAGTCCTATTTATGCAGCCAGCTACCCTTACTGCTTTGTACCATTACTCCCTCCTTCCTAGCTTAGTGGTTAAGACATTTAAGGAGATATTTGATAAATATGTATAGTGGTATACAAAATATTTGCAATGATTGATGTAAAATGTTTACCTCTAGTATAATGACTATACTGTTCTCTATATCGATGTTACTTCATTTTGTAAGGTAGTAGATATAGCCATGGGTAGTTAAATGTTTTGATGTATAGGGAGGTAGGCCTAGAGTCAGGACCACCTGAGTTCAAATCCACTCTTAGACAACTTACTAATTGTGTGACCCTGGGCAAGTTATTTAACCCCTGTTTGCCTCAGTTTCCTCAATTGTAAAGTGGAGACTGTTGAAAAGGAAATGGCAAACCACTCCCATATCTTTTCCAAGAAATATCCATAAAAGTATAGGTCACAAAGAGTCAGAGTGACCAAATGACGTAACAATTAATATAGCCATGGGTTCTGGTATTTGTGGTCTGAACAAAATGGGAGTTTTGTTCCAATATATCAATATAATTGATTTTTTTTGTGATCATATGTATTTTATTTTGTGCATTTAAAAACATTATTCTGAAGATTCATAGGCTTAACCAGATAGGCAAAAAAAAAGCAGTGAACCATCTCTCTCTCTCTCTCTCTCTCTCTCTCTCTCTCTCTCTCTGTCTCTCTGTCTCTGTCTCTCCCTTTTTCTGTCACTCAGTCTCTCTATCACTTTCTCACTCCATCAAAGGGAATTCCTACATTAGCTACAATAAAAATGTATGTCTCATTTTCCATTCTAAGTTAATCACCTCTCTGCCAAGAACTGTGTGGTACATTTCATCTTCAGGCTTCTGGACTCTGAGATATATTATGTTACATCGAGACCTCCTTGAGGGCAGAGGCTTTCTTCCACCCCCTCCTTTTGTATCCCTAGCAATTAATACAATACGTGGCACATAGTGGGCACTTAATGGTTATTGATTGATTTATCATCACATTCACCAGAATTCTAAAGTCCTTGAAAGCTTTTTCTCTCTATATTGTTATCTTTGTCTAAATAATTCTCCTATTTGTTGCTATCCATATCCAGATAATGAATTGCTAGACTGAATGCAGAACAAAGCATATTTTTCACTTATTTTATTCTTTCACATGGTTTTATTTCCTTTTGATTTGTTTCTTCTTCCAGAACTGTGATGAATAGGGAAATTGTCATGATAGCACATGTATAAACTATGTCAAGCTGCCTACCATTTTCAAAAGAGGGGAGGGAGAAAAATTTGGAATTCAAAATCTTATAAAATGAATTCTAAAAAAATTTCTTGATATGTAATTGGGGGAAAATAAAATACTATTTAAATTAAAAAAATAATTCTCCTATTTGTGCTTACTCTGTTTTGCACCATTTCAAAGGTGTTCCCAACTTCCTCTGAAAATGTCTATTTTATCATTTTTATGGCACAATAACAATCCCATTCACATACCATAATAGTCATTCCCCCAATAGATGTACCCTGTTTAGTTCCCAGGTTTTTTTTTCCTATTAAAGATTAATTGGAGACTAAATAAATTATTTCAGAAGAACTTGTGGGTCAAAAAAGAAACCATCGAAACAATAGATAATTTCACCAAAGAAAATAAGAAGGAGTTGTTCAGCGACTTTTGACTCTTCATGACCCTATTTGGTGTTTTCTTGTCAAAGATACCAGAGTGGTTTGCCATTTCCTTTTCCAGCTTATTTTACAGATGAGGAAACTGAGATAATCAGGGTTAAGTGACTTGCCCAGAGTCACACAACGAGTACCAGGTGTCTGAGGCCAGATTTGAACTCCCGGAGATGAGTCTTCCTGATTTCAGGCCCGCTACTCTACCCACGGGGCCTCCTAGCTGCCACATATTTTTTGGAATGCATCCAAAGGGATCCATAGAGGAAACATTATCATTCTAAATAAACAGTTTCAACAAACGAGAGAGCAGATTAATGAACTGAGCGTTCTGTTAGTAAAACTACTAGATAATCAACACTTAAAAAAAACCCTTTAAACAAATTTCGAACGAAATTAGTCATGTAGGTTGAGTGGGTGATAGCAGTGATCCTTTGTTTAGGTCTCTGGGCTTGACTGGAAGATCCCTAGTCTTAAAATACGTGATTCTCCAAGCCCAATTCCTTTTAATTCACTTTAAATGTAATACCTTACAGCTGATTTCCCACAACTCCCTTGCGGCGGTGACATACAGGGCAGGAGGCCAAGAAACGAATAGTTTCAATTACAAAATTTGGGGACCGTTGGCTTAGGGTTTTCCAGCGCCCCCGTAAAGAGAACTCAGTACAAAAAAGGAAAAAGAAAAGAACTCAGTACAGGGACCCATGACCCGTGGGGATCAGAAGCAATGGAGCTAAATTTAAACCGCGGAAGTCTTTCTAGGGCCCTGAGGCTTGCTCCGAAGGAGAAAGGTAGGCGGGGCGTCTAGAACTGGAGAAGGAGCCCAGCGGAGCTACAGCTCAGATCCCTGGAGCCCAAAGCGACCATCTTCTCTGCTGCAGCTCAAGCGTTGTTGCGGCTGATGGGCAAGTCCTTGCTGGGGAACCATGCAGAGACCCCAGGGGCTTGAGCCTTGATCCTTTCTGATTCGACGCCACCAAACACCTCCTGAGCTGGACAGTCACAGACTCCGGGGGCGAGGGAGATCAACGCCTGGGTGGGGAGATGAGGACGCAACCAGAGAAGGGGTGGCATTTGGAGGTTTTCTAAAAAGAGGGTCCTGCCCCTCATTTCCTTTAGCTCCTCCCGGTCCCCTCCATCGTCTCCAAATATTAGGGGAATTCTCTGCCTCTTTGCCTCTCTCTATGAGAGTGAAGGTGAGAGCACATGTGAAACAACTCTGACTCCTGGGGCTTAAGGAAAAGGCAGTGTGGGGAAATGGAAAGATCTCCGAACCGGAAGGGGAGGGGGTGTCACATCTCAACCCCTGCCCTGCCATTTGCTACCTGTCTGACCCTGGGCTGGTCGCTTGATTTCCCTGAGCCTGTCTCCTAACGTGTGGAAGAAGGTGTTGGACTAAATGGGCGCTATGGCGCTTAACAGCTCTAACTCCTATGAGCTAATCAGTCTAGCTATTCCTGGCAACCTGCAGAGCAAGCTGGAGGGCGGGGCTGGAGAGCCTCTAGTAGGGGGGGAGGTGACAAGAGACAGGGTGAATGTGGGACTTGGTTGAATAATAGCTCTTTCTTCTTTTACAGCCCCCAACATGCAGCTCCCTGCCCTGAAGCCCTGGGTTCCTGTCCTCCTGACTGATCTGACTTTGCTGTGGTTGCTGCAGGAACTCGAATGCTCCCTATTCCTTCCAGGGCTCTCTGGGCTCTGGCTGGAGGGGGCCTTTCGAATGGGGGTGCTGTGGGGAGTTCTAAGTCTATTGGGGGAGCTTGGGAAGGTTGGGGAATTACTGCCTACCTTGTGCCTGAGCATCCCCCTGTTCCTGTCCCTGAGGACCCTGGTTCCAGGGGCCTTGAATGCCCCACCTGTGCTCCTAGCCTCAGCCCCATGGACCTGGATGCTGGTGGCTTATGGAGGAGTGGGACTGGGCTGGGCTGTGTGGGAGGTTCTGAGCCCCTCAGAACCCCTTCTCTTAGCACAGGAGAAGGAGCAAGGCCAGAAAAACAAAGCCATGATGTGGAGGCTGCTGAGGCTGTCCTGGCCAGACTTGCCCTTCCTTGTTGCAGCATTCATCTTCTTGACTGTTGCAGTCATAGGTAAATGGACAAGGTGGGAGTGGGGATGGGGGAGACCGTGAATCTCAGTGGACAAAGAAAGGGGTCCTTGATGGTGCCCCCAACCCACACTGCTCTTGCCCCCACCCCAGGTGAGACGTTCATCCCCCACTATACCGGTCGTGTGATTGACATCCTGGGCCAGGACTTTGACTCTGATACCTTTGTCACTGCCATCTTCTTCATGTGCCTCTTCTCCCTTGGAAGGTCAGTGACTTGGCAGGGGGGTGAGGTAAGGAAATCATATCCATCTCCTTTAGGACTCTGACATTTACTATGTATGTGACCCTGAGATAGTCGTTTAATATATCTGGGCCTCAGTTTCCTCTTCAGTGAAATGAGAGGGGTCAGTAAAGATTCTAATATTCAAGATCCACTGAGTGTACTTCTCATCACCCAAACCTACTGTGATATTCATTGGCCAGCTGCCTCCATATTCGGAGTCCTGCCCTCCCCAAGGGTAGAGAACCCTTCTCTCCTATAAGATAGACCTGGGCATATAGAAAGAGAAACTTGGTTCCTACTTCCTACTCTTCCTTGCTCCTCCTCTGAGGCAGGAGACATAGACCCCAGCTTCAGGAAGCAACCACTTTCATTAGGGAAAGAGGGAATACAGACACTATCATTAGGGTGCATTCATTCATTAAATCATTCTTGCACTTGAGAGTATTTATTAAGCACTGCCTGTGTGTACAACAAATATTCAGATGCATACAAGTGCAAATGAAGCTCCTGTAAATGAAGAACATACATTTTGAGCTACACATTTCCTCTTCACCTTGATGTCATTTCAGCCTACACTTCTCAGGGTCCCTTCATGCCACCTCCTTTAAAAGTATCCATTGCTCTTCCCTACTATACACCACCTCACATTTGCAGGCTTGTACCCACAGTGCCTATTCATCCATATTTGGCTCCAATTGGATACCTCCACCGTATGTGGCCTCTTTCTCATCCCTTCCAGACTCCTGAAGGGACCTTTCCTTCAGGCTTATTTTCTCCTTCCTCAGCATCTTTCATTTCTCCCTTTTTCCTGGGTTTACCCTCTTATCTTTCTTTATCATTTCCTTTTATTTTTCCCTTTTTAGTTCAAAATGCATTTTATTGATGCTTTATCTTTACATCATGGTCATTTCAGTTCTATTCCCTCAACTCCAGACTGAACCCTCCCCATGACAGTCAATTAAAACAAACATCAGATTATCCCTGATGATGTAGACAGTGTTTTATCCCAGTAGTTCCCAACTTCTCTGCCATGATGGGGGAGGTATGTTTTTGATTATTTATTCTCAGGACTTTCATTTATTTTTCAGTTACTCAAAATTTGACTTCCTTTTTAGTAATTTTTAATTTACACTTTTGTGGTTGCTTTATGTATTGTTCTCTCAGCTCTGCTTCTTTTGTTCTACATCAGTTATACAAATCTTCCCATGTTTCTGAGTCTCTCATATTTGTTATTTCTTATTGCACAATATTATTCCTTCATTTTCATGTATCTGAGATTTTTCTAGCCATTTCCCAATCAATGAGTGCGCTCGCTTGCCTCTCTCTCTCTCTCTCTCTCTCTCTCTCTCTCTCTCTCTCTCCCCCTCCCCCCCCCCCCCAGGATGCAAAGGGAGACCTACCCTTTTAAGGCCTTTTCAGTTTTTCACTTTGATTGAGGTAACACCCATTCAGTGAATAGGCCTCTTTAAGTAGTGAGTCAAGGGATGGTATCATTAATAAAAAAAAAATAATAATCAAACTGGGAGGGGAAGACCCTCAAGGTAGCTGGCTGAGAGAGAAACATTTACTATTTATGTTCACTCTGAGCTGGGAGGTCAGGGACCTATTATTGTCCAAGGGCCAGTGTCTCCACTTGCATCCTGTCTCATCTTCAGTCATCCTGATGAATATCTGGTCACTGGTCCCAGATGGCTCTAGAGGAGAAAGTGAGGCTAGTGATCTTGCATAGCCCTCTCTCATTCAAATCAAAGTCATCTGCAAGTCATGTCATCATCTCCTTCCCATGATCCTCTTCAAGAATGAAAGACAAACACAACATGTGAGTAGTCCCATCTTGTCCTCTCCCCTCCTCTCCTCTTCTCTTACCTGGGATGCTCTGCCCAAAGGAGGGTACATTTTGATAGCTGAAAGCTGCCTCATTAACTTGGGGTTTACTGGCTAGATTTCTTTCTCAAAGACTAAGCCTTAAACCCAATTCACTCTGGAGCTCATAGATTGGACAATAATAGGTCCCTGCCCACCTTCTCCATTTACCAACACGTCCAAGTCTCATCTGGAAAGAAACTTTCCTATTGCCCCTCCTAGTTGCCAATGTGCTAGGGATTTTTTTTTTGCCTTTGTATCTCCAGCACCTAGCACAATGCCAGGAACATAGTAGGTACTTGATAAATTCTTGTTGATTTATTGAAATCTAGAATGATTTACTGTCATTGCCTCCATTTCCTCATCCTCCTTAACTCCCTATGATTTCTCTTGTCCCAATCGGTCAACTAAAAGGACTTGGGTGACTTTATTCTTGCCAAATCCAAGGCCACCCCTCTAAATTCTGATACTTAATCTTTTTGTATCATTTGATGTTGAATTCCTCTTCCTTGACATTCTCTCCACTCAGCTTCTGCAACTGCAGTACTCCCATATTTTTCTTACCTTTCTGTTTATTCAGCAATGCTTGTGGGTTTGTTCTCTAACTATTCCTCAAGGTTCAGTCTAGTCTACAAGCTTCCGAATTTCCCCACTCTGTGCTTTCTGGAGCTGATTCATGTTCATGGTTTTATAGTCATCTCCATTCTGATGGTGCCTAAAGTTGTATTTCCAGTCCTGATATTGCAGCCTAAGTTCCAGTCCCATTATCTTTACTGCCAGCTGGACATCACCATCTTTACTGCATGACCCATTGCATTGCCTTTTATCAACTCAACTTGTATCATATCAAACTCATTACATGTCTCCCCAGGTCCTCTACATCACATCCCCTCAGACTTGGTTTCCCCACCTAACCCTAACTCCTACTTCCTTCTTTCTTTGTCTTCTTCTTCTTCTCTCATTTCTTTCCTTTAAACAGCTCTCATTTCCATATTTTCTTTCTTTATCTACTACCAATATCCTAGTATAGGCTTGCATCATCTTATTCCTGGATTCTTCAAGTCTCCTCAATATTTTCTTGATGTTAATAGCAGTCTCCTTCAATAGATCCTGTATACCATGTTCAGATTCACCTTCCTCAAGCCATTATTTTTATCACATCATTACCATTAGTGGCTCCTATGATCCACAGGGTTAAAGTTCCTCCCACAGCATGATCCCATTCAGCATATACTTCCTTATCTCCCATTTCTCCTCAATGGGAACTCTTTGCTCCACTTAGGCTAGTTTCTTTAATATCCCCTAAAAATTCTATGTTTGTTCTCACTTCACCAGGCCCTCCATATCCTATCATATTTGGATTGGATGTCTTCTCTCCTCCTCTCAGCCCATCCAAATCCTAGCCATCCACTTTCTCCAAGAAACTGCTCTTGATGTACCTTAGAGAATACTAATTTTTCTCTTCTCAGAATTTCTGTCACATTTGTTATGTGTTCCACTAATTTTTCTGATTTGCATTTTTTCTTCACTATTTTGTGAGTCCCTTAATACATTTGAAAGTTCTCCCTTGTGGGAGAATGTCCATAATTGCCTTTCAGAAGAGAGATAGAAGACTCTGTTTTGGTCAGATATGATTCTAGGAGTTGTTCATGATAACATGTAGCTTATATGTAGATTGCATGTGTACTATGATGTGGTATGAGAGTATGTGTACTATTATGGTATATTGTGAGAGTTAACGTTCAGCCAAAAAATAGTCTAATACCCTGACTGTTCCCACTAGTAAGACTGGGAAATACCTACTATCTGAAAAAGGGAACTTCTGGACTGGTTTCCACTAAGAAGTGTTGAGGTAAGGGGAATATTGGGGTAGAGGATGTTATATGACCTATTAACTATATCAGCTGGCCAATTTGTTGCTGGAATTGAATCAGGATCAGAAGCTTCACTCCACAAAACTCATCTTTTTCTGCGTTTGTTTTTAAATTAAAAAAAATTTTAATGAGCAGAAATCTCTTCCTCTACCCCCCTCCCTTTGGAAATATGCATAGTCAAGCAAAACAAATTCCTTCATTGGTTGTGCTTAAAAAAATATGTCATTTTGCCCCTCAAATCCAGCACCTTCCTGTCATTAAGTGGACAATATATTTCATTATTGGTTCTTTCGAACATGGGTGGTCACTGTGTTAAATATATTTCGTATAACTTTTAAAGTTGATTGATTGTCTTTATATAAAATGTTCTGGTTCTGCTCATTTCATTCTGCCTCAGTTTATAAAAGTCCTCAAAATTGTTCATTTTTATACCATTGACATTATGGTATAAGTTGTTCTTCTGGTTCTGCTCACTTCTCTCAATTTTAGTTCATGTGTCTTTACATGTCTTCTTGAAGTCATTCATTTCCTCGCTACTTATAGCAAAATAGCATTTCATCACATTCATATGCCACAATTTATTCACTCATTCTCTAATTAATTTGTATCCTTGTAGCTTCTAGGGTTGGTTTTTTGTTTTGTTTTCTTTTGTTTTGCCACCAAAAGAGCTACTATAAAGGTTTTTTATTTTTCCGCCATTTTCCTATTTCTTTGTTATCTTTTGGGTATAGGCCTAATATGGTGTGGCTAGATCAAAGGCCATCATGTATTGTTTACTAACTTTTCATGTACAATTCCAAATTCTTTTCCAAAATGGCTACAGTAATTCACAGGCCCATGAACAGTACATCAGTGTGCCTATTTTCCTACAGGGCCTCCAACATTTGCTATTTTCTTTTTTCTTGTCATCTTTGTCAATCTAATGGGTCCAAGGTTGTTTAAAGAGTTGTTTTAATTTGCATTTTTAAAAATTAATGGTAATTCAGAGCATTTTTTTCATGTGGCTAAAAGCCTGAATATTTTCTCTTGAGAATTGTTTGTACATATCCTTAGACCATTTATGAATTAGACAATGGCTTTTATTCTTATAAATTTGAATCTGTTCCATATACATGTATCTTGGAAATGGAGACCTTTATGAAGGACATTTTTCCTAGTTAATTGTTTCCTTTTTGATCTTAGCTTAATTGAATTTCTTTACATTAAATCTTTCAAATTTTATGTATTCAAAGTTATCCATTTTAGCTTCTGATGTTTTCTCTTTCTTTTTTGGTCATGAACTTTGCTTCTATCCATAAATCTTGGTAATTTTTTCCATGTTTCTCTAATTTGAGGGTTATTTTGTTCCTTTCTAAAATATTTTCAATAAAAATGTTTTCCCCAATTGCATGTAAAAAAAATTAGCTTTTTTTTTTTAAATTTTGAGTTCCAAATTGTCTCCTTCTTTCCTTTACCTCCCCCCTCCCTGAGGCAATCACTAATTTAATATAGATTATACATATGTAATCATGCAAAATGTATTTCCATATTAGTCTTATGGGAAAAGAAAACATAAACCAGAAAAGAAAAACATAAAAAAGTGAAAATAATATGCTTTGGTCTGCATTCAGACTCTGTAAGGTCTTTCCCTGGAGGTTGATAGTGGTTTTCACCATGAGTTCTTTCGAATAGTCTTAGATCAATATATTGGTGAGAATATCTAAGAAATTCAGAGTTGATCATCATACAGTATTACTGTCAATCCGTACAGTGTTGTCCTGGCTCTGCTCCCCTCACTCAGCATCAGTTCATATAAGTCTTTCCAGGTTTTTCTGAAGTTTGCCTGCTCATCATTTCTTATAGCACAATACTATTCCATTACATACATATACCATGGCTTGTTCAGCCATTCTCCAATTAATGGACATCCCCTCAATTTCCAATTCTTTGATACCACAAGAAGAGCTGCTAGAAATATTTTTGTACATGTGATCCTTTTCCCATTTGTATGATCTCTTTGGGATACAGCCCTAGAACCCTATCGCTGGGCCAAATGGTATGGATATTCTTATAGCCGTTTGGGCATAGTTCCAAATTGCTCTCCGGAATGGTTGGATCACTTCACAACTCCACGAACAATGCCTCAGTGTTCCAATTTTCCCACATCTTCTCCAGCATTAATCATTTTCCTATTTTGTCATGTTAGTCAATCTGATAGGCATGATGTGGTACCTCAGAGTAGTTTTGATTTGCACTTTTCTAATCAATAGTGATTTAGAACATTTTTTAAATATGCCTATAGATAGCTTTAATTTCTTCCTCTAAAAACTGCCTGTTCACATCCTTTGACCATTTATCAGTTAGGGAATGACTTCTTTTCTTATAAATTGGACTCAGTTTTCTATATATATTTTAGAAATGAAAAGGGCTAGGCCCTCTTGGGGCCTTTTTTCTTTCATTCCTGCTCATGAGATTATTGACCTTTTTAAATCTCTTCATGAATTTTGTTATTATTTTTGTAGTGCTGTGAAATAATTGCTTATTACTTTGATTGACATGGCACTGAATAAGTAAATTAACTCAAGTAGCATTGCCATTTTTATTATATTGACTCATCCTACTTATGAGGAATTAATATTTTTCCAATCGTTTCTATCAGTTTTTTTTGTAAGCAGTAATATATAGTTTTCTGTATATTGTTCTCGTGTGAATCTTGGTAAGTTTCCCAGAGATTTTATGTATTCTTCAATTATTTTAAATGAAATACTCTTTCTCTTACTGTTGGGTTTTATTGTTATTATATGAAAATGTTGACTTATGTAGATTTATTGCATTTCCTCCAATTTCTCAGAAACATTTTTAAATTTTTAATTGACTTTTTAGATTCTTTATTACTTCATTATCTTTTAGTGCTTTAGCGAATTATTCTGAAAATATACAAACTTGTCTTGAATGAACTAAGAGGAAAATGGGTTTCCTCTGTCAAGATTAAGAGGGATCCCTAGAGGAATGGTGACAGTTACCAAACAAGCTCTAGAACTCAGGGAGAGTCAGGGGAACTGAGGCAGAGAGTAGAAATCTAGATAATATAGAGTTAAATTAGGTGGAAGTGACAGAGTCTTTATTCCTTTCTGATGGGGCTATCCATGCCCATACATTTCCCTTCTCTTATAATCATAATGTCCTGTAGTAGATAGCTGAACACAGAGCAGGTTCTCAATAAAGGCTTGGACATTTGAATTAAACACCCTTCTTATGCTCCTCAGGTCCTCTCGTGTCATGTCCCTCCTCTTTCCACACACGACCTAAGTGGCATTTCCTGTGTACTCTCCTTGTCTTTCCCTCACCTTTATCCCTCCTCTTCCATTGATTTTCTTCTCTCTTTCTCTTTCCCACATGTATGCCTCCTCATGTCTCTGTCTTTCTCATCCCCACAGCTTATTCTTTGCAGGCTGTCGAGGATACCTCTTCACCATTGTCCTCTCCCGAATCAACCTTCGCATTCGGCGTCTGCTCTTTTCCTCCCTGCTGCGCCAAGACCTTAGTTTCTTCCAGAAGAACAAGACAGGTGGGGTACAAAGCCTAGAACTTTGGTTCCATTGGGCCTTCCTGACCCCTCAGGGCCCCTTCCATGGCTTACCTGCCTCCTTCTTCCATTGCCACATAGCTAGGTTCCTATCAGAGTGGGTTGTGGAGACCCCATGTCTCTCCCCACAGTAGAAGAAAGGAGGCAGGGGCCTAGAGGCAGGTCTGAGTTTTTGATGATCCTGATGATGAGTTGCCTCAGCTGTGGCTTCTGGTTCTGCCTAAGCAGGGGTGGGGAACCTGTGACCTTGAAGCCACATGCGGCCTTCGAGGTCCTTGGGTGCAACCTTTTGACTAAGTCCAAGTTTTGTGGAACAAATCCTTTTATTAAGGGGATTTATTCTGTGGTTTAGATTCAGTCAAAGCACCTAGAGGGCTACATGTGGCCTTGAGGCTGCAGGTTCTCCACCTCTGTATCCTAATACAGCATAGTCTTTTGTTCTCTTCTCCCTAGGGGAGTTAAACTCACGCCTGAGCTCTGACACTATCCTAATGAGTCGCTGGCTCCCTGGCAATGCCAATGTGCTCATTCAGAACTTGATGAAGGTCATGGGGCAATACATCTTCATGCTCAACCTCTCACCTTGGCTCACCCTCCTTTCCCTGTTTGAGATACCCCTCTTAATGGCTGCTGAGAAGGTCTTTAATGCCAGACATCAGGTATACGTGGACAGGAATAGGGATTAGGGGAGAGGCATGGACTGGTGCTGGTGGGATGGGCTCTAGGAGTATCCTTGGTGGAAAAGATAGAAGCAAAACTGGGGAGAGAACTTGGATCTGACATAGGAATCATAGCTGCAATATGGGAGATGGGGTGCTTTAACCTCCCTCCTCACTTACCTTCCCTCTGATGCCTTTTCACTAGGCAATACTCCGTAGGATGCAAGATACAGTAGCAACGGCTAGACAGGTGGTGCAGGAGGCAGTGGGAAACTTGATAACTGTGAGGAGTTTGGGGGCAGAGGAGGATGAGGCCCAGCGCTATAAGGAGGCCCTGGAGCATAGACGGAAACTACAGTGGCGCCAGGACATGGAATATGGAGTGTATGTGCTCTTCAAGCAGGTGAGCCTAGAGTGGGACAGGCCAAGGGGACACAAGAGGAGTAAATGCATGCCCAGGTGATGCTACTTTCAGATTCTGATCTCATATTTGACATTCCCCTTTCTAGTCCCAGTGCTTGCATGCCCTCTTTCTCTCAGAATTATCACAGGCAGTCACTGGGGAATCAGTGTTGCCTTCAATCAGAAGGACAGGAGATAGGCCCCTTGGTGAGGTGATATATCGAATCCTCACTCTTCTTCCTCTTTCTCTTTTAGGGACTTCAACTAGGGATGCATATATTGATATTGAATTGTGGGCTAAGGCAGATGCTGGCTGGAGAGCTCACAACAGGGGCCCTGCTCTCTTTCCTGCTTTATCAGAAGGATGTTGGGAGATGTGTGAAGGTAAGGGGAAATGGTCATTGTTTGCTTTTGTCTTTATCTCTATTCCAGAATTGGTTTCTAGCTGTTCAGTTCTAATATGGTGAAAGCCATAGAATAGGTGAGGCACGGTACTAGGAAATGGAAGGTTCATTTATTGAAACATGATTGTACATTTGTGGAGAAGAAAGGATGATTTATATTTGTCCTGGTGAGTGTTTAGGGCACTAGGTTCTGATTTCTTGACTTCTTCCCTTCTCATTTTCTCAGAGCCTGTTGCATGTCTGTGGAGATACGGTGAGCAAAGTTGGAGCTGCCGAGAAGGTGTTCCAGTACCTCGACTGTGAGCCACAGATGTCCCCCAATGGAATGCTTGCTCCTTCTACTCTGCAGGGCTTTGTAGAATTCCAAGAAGTCTCTTTTGCCTATCCTACCAACCCAAAAAACTTTGTTCTCAAGGTATCTGAGATTGAGGTCTTGTCCTGTGGGAACCCAAGCATTCAGCCCCATAGTCCTCAGCTTCATTGCATCTAAAAAAAGGTGGTGAGGCTAAACCTTTGCCTTTTGTCATACCTTTTACTAAATAATGGGGAAGGCGAAAGGTTATAGATGATCTTTCTGGAAGCAGGAAGAAAGGAAAGAAGGCAGGGATTCTAATGTTCTCTCACTGCCTCTTCTCCCCTTCCTTCTTCTACCACACCCCTTCTCTTCCAGGGAGTCACATTCACTCTGCACCCTGGGAAGGTGACAGCCCTAGTGGGGCCCAATGGGGCTGGGAAGAGCACAGTGGCTGCATTGCTACAGAATCTGTATCAGCCCACAGGGGGCCGGCTGCTGCTGGATGGGAAGCCCCTGCCACAGTATCAACACCAGTACCTCCACTCACAGGTGACAAAGAAGAGAGGGACATGAAGTTGAGGAGAGAAGCATTGGGAGAAGGGAAGTAGGCATGGAGCTAGGCCGGGGAAAAGAGAATTTTTTTCCCTTTGAATACATATGGAGAAGAGGAGGGTCCCTTGGATGTCTGTATCGTATTAGCTCACCCAGCCTCCTCTCCCCCACACAGGTGTCTGTGGTTGAGCAGGAGCCTGTGCTGTTCTCAGGGTCAGTGAGGGACAACATTGTTTATGGGCTGGAGAGCTGTGGGGATGATGAGGTGAAGGCTGCTGCCCAGGCAGCCCATGCTGATGGATTCATTGCCAACATGGAGCATGGGCTGAACACAGGTACCTCATCAAGCTGTGAGACTTGGCCAATGAGTCTCTTCATCATATCCAAAACAGAGCTTGTCCACCATCTGATGTGCTCGTCAGAGGCCATTGGGTACATTAACTCTAAGTTTGGCACTGTTCCTTCTCCTTCTTCCTACCTTGGATCTCCTCATCAATATTTTAAACAGTATTTTGGACTTCTCTCTGGTTGGCTCCATTGAGCACCCATCCTCATGACTGATCTGAGGGGAAATGGTAAAGGATGAGAGTGATTGCAGAACAGTGTTTCCTATATATGCAGTATTCATAAGGCCTTGTCTCTGAGGAAGAATATGTTTTCTGTTTCTTCAGCTGTTGGGGAGAAGGGGAACCAGTTGTCTGCAGGACAGAAGCAGTGCCTGGCCATTGCTCGGGCCCTGGTGCGGAATCCCTGTGTCCTCATCCTGGATGAGGCCACCAGTGCCCTGGATATGGAGTTTGAGCAGGCGGTAAGGGCAAGGTGCTGTGAAAAGGACAGAACTCTACAGGCAGATGGGGATAAGGCCTGAGTCATATATAGCAGTGGTAGTAGGGAAAAGCATAGCTGACCAAGGCCATAAGGGGCAAGGGAGATGGGGGAAATCATGTCTGGTCCAGTTTTCACCAGGTTTTGGGACAAGCATGCACCCTGGGAGTGGAAGGGATAGTGGGGAAATTGTGTGTATCTCCTCTTAGTATTCTCCTTCCCAGATGATGGAGCAGGGGAGTCTTCTGAAAGGTGTTAGAGACTGGCAATACAGATGCGTCTGTGTGGTTCCATCTCTTCCTTCTTCCTTTCATACCCCATCCTAGCCACTGATGTTCTACATTTCCCTCATTACCTTATGTACAGTAAGCCATGCTGGGATATGCATAGAGGCATCTGTGTTTGAGTCTCTAATACCCTCTGTCTCTTCATCTCCTAGCTTCAGAAGTGTATGTTTCAGGGGGGTCGGGCAGTGCTGATGATCACACACCGCCTGCAGACTGTACAGGCTGCTGACCAGATCCTAGTGCTGGAACAGGGGAAGCTTGTGGAGCAGGGGACCCATGCTCAGCTCCTCGCCCAGAGAGGCCTTTATTACCACCTGGTACATCAGTAGCTGGAATCCATGGAGGAAGGAGGGAACTTTTGACATGAGGTTTGGGGTTTGGATCAGGGCCTGGGGGATTCAGGGCAAACCTTGCTCTGGGCCACCCCTCCCACTCCCAAGACTGGGCTTCTATACAATAGCTGCTATATTTGTGGAGATAATGGGATGTTGGACAAGAGGTACCCACAGGGGTGTCCCTTCCCAGATTCTATGTTCTTAACCTGCTTTCTTTCAAGAATCCTGCATGGTCTTGTGTATGGACATGCCAGTCAATAAATAATTTTGTCTTATGATTGTCATGATGCTATGAGGAGGTCATTCTAATAGCAAGTGGCAGAACAGTATATTGGGGGTAAATTTAGCATAGTTGGGGCCTCATTCTAAAGTGACACTCCTGTGTGGACTGAATTAGACAGGTTTCAGAAGCTATAAAACTGGAGGCGGGGGCTAGGATGGAGAAAACGATGAACTAGGTACTTATCTTACAGGAGAACAGGGATAGGGCTCTAGTGGGCCAAAAAATGGCAGGACCAAGAATCTGGTAGGGTAGAGTGAACTTTAAAGGAAAGAAGGTTACTGAGTGGTGGTAGCAGAGGGTGAATCTGAGAGTGGCACTTGCAAAGGCCTTGTGTGTAAAGAGCTATAAGAGAAGCAGTAACCAGCCTCTAAGAGAGAGCCAATTGATTTCTTTTAGTCAAAAACTAAGTTTCAGGGAGTACCTGAAGATGGAACGAATGTGAGAAGAAGAGACCTAAGAGTTTTTTTTGAGAGGGAATGGGAGAGAAAAAGCTTGTTATTTGAGAATAAATAGAACGAATAAGGTCATGCTCTAGAGGACACAGCAGAAAATGAGGGCACTGAAGACTAGGCACTAGGGAGAAGTAGGATTGAGCCAGATTGTGGTGAGAGTGATTAGAGGTAGGAGGGTGAAAGCATTTCAGAGGTGAGTAGCTGGGTAGATGAGTGCTCCTGTGGGGAGATGGAATGGTAGTCAATCCCTCTTCCTCCTCCTCAGATGTTCAGGTGATAGAGGTGCTGTTCCCTGCTGGACCATTGAAGGACTGAGAAGAAAGTAGCAATCCCTTGATTTATGCCAGGGAGAAACAGTTTTTCTCTGCACCTCCTGTCCTCAGGGTATCTGAAGCATGATTTGCTTCTCTGGAAAGTACATATATCTTTTCTGTACCTGATGCCCAGTGGGAGTAAGGAAGGACAATGTAATAGAATATGGTAAATATGGTAGAAATGATAAAATTAAAGGAAACCTTAGAGACTACTTATTCGAACTTAATTTTACCTATTTTACATATTGAGACTAGAGGTAGTGAAATGACTTGTCAAAAGACACAGAGCATGGTGACAGAAAGGAGAATAGACTGGTTTTACTGAATACCAGCACTATCAATAGAGGGAAGGCATGGATCTATACAGGAGATTTCATGGCCAATGGGTAGGAGAACGGTCATGGAGAGGGCAGGGTCCACATAATTTGGGGAACCAGGGATGATCCATAAGACTCTGTACTGGGTCCACTTCTCTTTTTCTTCTATACTACTTCATCTGAAGACCTTACTAGCTCCCATGAATTTAATTATAATCTAGACTGATGATTCTCAATCTACCTATGCTGCCCTAACCTCTCTTCTGACCTAGTATCATATCTCACGGTGTTTTTTCAAACACTCAAACTGGATGTCCAGTAGATAACTTCAACTCAATGTCCAAAACTGAACTCATCTTTCCCCCTGTAAATCCCACCCCTCCCTTCTATGTTCCCTGTTACTATAGTGAGCAACACCATCCTTCCTGTCCATCAGGCTCACAAGCTAGATGTCATCCTTGCATCCTCATTATCTCTCACCCTCCACATTCAATTTATTGCCAAGAATTGTTGTATGCGCTCTTGTAACATCTTTCAAATACCCTACCCCTTCTAAGCTCTGATACTGTTATGACCCTAGTGCAGGTCCTCATCCCCTCATGCCAAACCACCAAAGTAATTTTTCTAAAGCAAAGGTCCAATCATATCAAGCCCCCCACCCCTAATAAACTTCAGTGGCTTCCTATTGCCTACAGGATAAAAAAATATTGTAATAACATTCAAAGCTCTTCATAACCTAGTCACTTCCTACATTTTCAGTCTTCTTACACCTTACTCCATAATACGTCTTTTATTCTGCTTCTTCAAACCAGTAATAATGGTATCCATGCTATTGCTTGATACGAGACACTCCATCTCTCAGCTCCAGGCATTTTCCATGGCTGTCCTCCATGCTTGGCATGCTCTCACTCTTCATCCCCCCCTACTGGCTTTCTTAGCTTCTTTTAAGTGCTAACTAAAATCCTATCTTGTACAGGAAACTTCCCAACTCTTTTTAATTCTGGTCCTTTCCCTCTTATAATTATATCCTATTTTTCTTATGTATAATTTGTATGTATTTGTTTACTTGTTTTCTCCCCATTTAGACTATGAGCTCTTTAAGGTCAGGGACTATCTTTTGCTTCTTTTTGTATCCCCAGACCAATGTCTAGCACATTTGTTGTTGTTCAGTCATTTCAGTCATTTCCAACTCTTGGGAAAGATGCTGGAGTTATTTGCCATTTCCTTCTCCAGCTCATTTTGCTTATAAAGAAAGGTGGTTAAGTTGACTTGCCTAGATTCACGAAGAGTTGAATGGAGCATAGATTGGAGTGTGGAAATACAAGGCAGGTATACCCATCAGCAGGTTATAGTGATAGTCTAGGCATGAGGTGATGAGATGAGTAGATTTTAACATTCTTCTCTGGGATGGACAAATTAAACAGAAAAATAAACAGAAATGAAACTAGAGAATTGAACAAATTGCTAGAGTCTTATTACACATTGTGAAAGGAACCACTAATGAACATATATGTTACTCAGCACCATATAGCACTTTGGTAAAAATTGGACAGTATAATTGCATGGAGAAATTGCAAAAGAATAGAAAATGGCAGAAATACTAGGTTTATCATTTGCAGATATAACACAATTAAGACAGTAAACAATCCAAGAAACATAAACAAAAGGCATAGATATACCTAGAAACTTGGAGGGAGGTGAAGGTGACTGAGTGAACCTTACTCTTAACAGAATTGGCTCAAAGAGGGAACATATACACTCAATTGGGTATAGAAATTTATTTTACCCTACTGGAAAGTGGGAGGGGAAGGGGATAAGAGAATGACAGGCAGTCATAGAAGGGAGGGCAGATTAGGGGATGGGGTAGTCAGAAGCAAAACACTTTTGAGGAGTGACAGGGTGAGAAAGAAAACAGAATAAACAGTGGATGGGGAATAGAATGGAAGGAAATACAGTTAGCAGTAATAACTGTGGGAAAAATTTGAAGCAAGTTTCTCTGATAAAGGTCTCATTTCTCTAACACGTAGAGTATTGAGTCAAATTTATAAAATTGGGAGCCATTCCCCAACTGATAAATGATGAAAAGATATAAACAGTTTTAATATGAAGTAATCAAAGCTATCTATACCCATACAAAAAATGCTCTAACCCACTATTAATTGGAGAAATGCAAATTAAAACAATTCTGAGGTACTCCCTCATACCTCTTAAATTGGCTAATGGGATAGAAAAGAAAAATGATGGATGTTGGAGGGGATATAGGAAAAATGAGACATTAATGCAATGATGATGGTGTTGTGAACTGATTCAACCATTTTGTAGAGCAAGTTGGAACTATGCCCAAAAAGCTATAAAACCCTTCGACTTAGCAATACCACAACTAGGTCTATATCCCCAAAGAGCTAAAAATCAAAAAGGAAAAGGACCTCTTTGTATAAAAATACTTATAGCAGCTCTTTTCTTGGGGCAAAGAATTGGAAATTGAGAGGATACCCATCAATTAACAAATTGCAGTATGTGATTGTGATGGAATACTATTCTGCTATAAGAAATGATGAGCAGAATGGGTGTGTGCATATGTGTCTATGGTAGCAGTCTCAGGGGTGGGGGGGGAAGAAAAAATGGAAAAAAAGAAATTTACATGATAACTTTATTTTAAAAGGAATAGTAAGTTGTACAAAATAGATTAGCAGTTTCATGTGCAATCATCTTTTTATTATACTATTTTAAAAATGCTTGTTTAATTCCATAAATTAAAAATAAAATGAACTAAAAAAAACTTGGAGAGACTTTACACGAGCTGATGCAAAGTGAAATGTACTGTCTACAAAGTAACAGCAGTATCATATAATGATCAGCCATGTATGACTTAGCTGTTCACAAGAATACAATGATCCAAGACAACTCTGAAGGATTTATGATGAAAAGTGCTATCCATCCCTAGAGAAAGAATTGATGTTGTCTGAGTACAGATCGAAGCATACGTTTTTTACTTTCTTTATTTTTCTTGTTTTTTTGTCTGTTTTCTTTCACAACATGACTATTATGGAGATGTTTTGCATGAGTACACATGTATAACCTATATTGAACTGATTGCCTTCTCAGTGGGGGTGGAATGGGGAGGGAGAAGGGAAGAGAATTGGAACTCAAACTTTTAAAAATGAATGTTAAAATTATTTTTACCTGTAACTGGGGGAAAATAAAATCCTAAATAAAGAAAGAAAAAAGAAAAAAGATCTCTCTTAAATAGACTGTGCCTTGTCCAACTTCTTGTGCCCTCTGGAAAGTGCCTAGTTTCTTTCCAAATTGTCTGCAACTTTATGAACATGTTCAATATCCTTGTTTTCCTGAGTATTGTGCAAATGAGCCAACCAAATTAATCAACCAATAAACACTTATTAAATGCTTACTTTGTGTCAGATACTATGCTAGACACTGGGGATACAAATACAAAAGTGAAGCAATCCTTTTTCACAAGAGCTTACATTCTAATAGGGAGATGTAGCATCTTCACAGATATCTAAATATAGGCTATATGCAAATATTCAATATATGGAGAACACTAACAACCGGGGAAATTGGAAAAGCCATTTGAAAGATGTGGCACTTGAAGTGAGCCTTGAAGAAAAATAGGGATCCTAAAAGCTGGAGGTGAGAAGTGAGAGTGTTCTGATATGGTAGACAACCTGTGCAAAAGCATGAAGACAGGATATAGAACATTATCTATATGCTGTGGACAGCAATCCCAAGTATAAAAAAATTGAAAGAATCAGTTTGATTTCCATATAGAAGGCATGAGACAAAGTACTAGATAAATAGTATGGATATTGAAGTGCTTTAAGTGTCAAATAGAGGAGTTTGTATTTGGACCTAAAACTAATGGGGAGCCACTGAACATTCTTGAATATAGGAGTTGTCGTGGTCAGACTGCACTTTAGTAATGGTATTTTGGCAGCTACATGACAGAAAACATGGATAGGGAACAGACTGGATTCAGGAAGACTAATTAATTAGAAGGCCATTGAAATAGTCCAGATATGAAAGGATGAGGGCTTGGAGTAGGATGGTTGTGGTGTGAGAAGAGAGAGAAAGGAAGTTCAAGAAGAAACAAGGGTTACCCCTAGACATCAAAGCTGAGTGATTTGAACAATGGTTTTAGTTTCAACAGAAATCAGAGTCAGGAGGAGGAGGAGGAAAGTTCAGAAGAAAGGTAATTTGCCATATCAATCAAACTACCTAAAAATGATTTAATAGAGCTAGAAAAATAACAAAATTCATCCAAAAGAATAAAAGGTGCAGAATATCAAGGAAATTAACGAAAAGAAATTCTAGGGAAGGGGGCCTAGCTGTATCAGATCTTAAATTGTATTATAAAGCAGCAATCCTCAAAACCACCTGGTGCTGGCTAAGAAATAGAGTGCTAGATTGGTGGAATAGGTTAGGTACACAAGGCACAGTGGTCAATGACTATACTAATCTACTGTTCGATAAATGCAAAGACCCCAGCTTCTGGGATAAGAACTCACTATTTGACAAAAACTTCTGGGAAAACTAGAAAATAGCATAGTAGAAAATGGGCATAGATCAATGTCTTACACAATATACCAAAATAAAGTCCAAATAGGTACTCAATTTAGATATAAAGGCTGATACTATAAGCAAATTAGAACAAGATATAGTTTACCTGTCAGATTCATGGAGAACAGAAGAATTTATGACCAGACAAGTGATATAGAACATTATAAAATGCAAAATGGATGATTTTGATTACATTAAATTAAGAAGTTTTTGCAGAAACAGAGCCAATGCAAACAAGATTAGGAGGGAAGCAGAAAATTGGGAAAGAAATTTTACAAACAATGTCTCTGATAAAGGCCTCATTTCTAAAATATATAGAGAACTGAGTCCAATTTATAAAAATACAAGTCATCTCCAAATTGGTAAATGGTCAAAGGATATGAACAGGCAGTTTTCAGAGGAAGAAATTAAAGCTATCTATAGTACTATGAAAAAATGCTATAAATCACTATTGAATAGAGAAATCTAAATTGAAATAACTCTTAGGTACCACATCATGCCTATCAGATTGGCTAACATGACAAAACAGGGAAATGATAAATGCTCAAGAAGATGTGATAAAACTGGAACACGAAGGCATTGTTGTTGGAGTTGTGAAGTGATCCAACCATTCTGGGGAGTAATTTGGAACTATGCCCAAAGGGCCACAAAACTGTGCATACCCTTTGACCCAGCAATATATTTATAGCAGCTCTTTTCATGGTGACCAATGACTGGAAATTGAGGGGATGCCCATCAACTGGGGAATGGCTGAACAAGTTGTGGTATATGAATGTAATGGAATACTATTGTGCTATAAGAAATGATGAGCAGGCAGACTTCAGAAAAACCTGGAAATGCTTATATGAACTGATGCTGGGTGAAGTGAACAGAACCAGGAGAACATTGTTCACAGCAATAGCCACATCGTGTGATGCCAGGCTTTGATAGATGCAACTCTTCTCAGCAATGCAAGAACCTAAGGTAACTCCAAAAGACTCATGATGGAAAACGCCATCTACATCCAGAGAAAGGAATATGGAATCTGAATGCAGATCGAAGCATACTATTTGCTCCCTTTTTTTGTTTTGTTTTTTTTTCTTTATCATACTTCCTTCCCTTCTTTCTATACATCCTGATTAATGTGAAAATATATTTAATAAGAATGTATATGTAGAGCCTATATCAGATTGCATGCCATATTTGGGAGGGGGGAGAGGAGGGAGGTGGAGAAAATTTGAAACTTATGGAAGTGAATGTTGAAAGCTAAAAATAAATAAATTTTAAAAAGAAGGAAAGATATTGGGTTTTGTTTTGACTATGTTGAGTTTGAAATGCCTACATGGCAGCCAATTAGAGATACAAAGTAGGTAACTGGAGATTAATAACTGGAGCTCATGAGAGCTTCATATGTAGATGTGAGGATTACATGCATAAAGATAATAAATGATTTCACTGAAGCTGTTGAGATTAAAAAATTGTAGAGAGATGAGAAGAGGGCCAGGGATCAAGCCCTAAGGGTAAGCCTATGCAAAGATTCTGGGATATGGGTGGTGAACTTAGAAAAGAGACTGAAAAAGGCCAACTCCTCAGGTTGGCAGAGAATTATGATCAAGAAATAAAAAAGTGTTTTGAAAACTCAGTGAAGAGAAAATACCCCAAAGGATGGAGTAGTCAGATGCAGAAAGGTCAAGAAGGATGATTACTGAGAAAATGATATTGTATTTAGAAATAAAGTGGTCATATGTATCAGAAAATACAAAAGAGTGCAAAACCTCTTTAGCCTGGAGTGAGATAAGATCTAAGTTCAACTAATAGAGATGCCCCAATCTCGTCTAAGAGGAATTTTCTCTTCAAAGTCTCTAGGGAGGTATCTGGAAATAAAGAAAATATTGAGGAAATGATTTCCTTTGTATGTCTGAAGTTGTTGAAATTTTCCCGGGAAGTAGTCATACCATCTCCACCCTTTAAGCAAGAAATCCATTCCATGTCCTCAGGCTTCTTTCCACAAATTCTGAGTCATGTCTTTCTGTAAACAAAACAACATACAAAGCTCCTCAGACTTGGGTGAAAGCCCAGTTACAATAACAACTTCAAATATTAAGTATATAATCGTGCAGTATGACTTATAGAACCACAGATTTGGCCTTGGGGGACATTAAAACCATCTAGTTCAACCCCCACATTTTCCATATAAGTAAAATTGAGATCCAGAAAAGTGAAGTTGCTTATCCAAGGTCATATAGGAAGTAAATGGCAGAGTTAGGACTTGAATACAGGTCTTCTTTGTTCAAATATATTGCTCTTCCCACTGTCTCATGCTGTAGTTAAAAAGCAACATGGCACAGTACATGTACATGCACACATAAATGTAAAGCATATACACGTACATTCACACATCTGAGCACACATATATAACACATGTGTGTATATATATATATATATATATATATATAAAAGACAACATCACACGTATTTAAAAGAGAACATAACTTCAATGAATTATCCATGATACCAGAAGATTCAAAGATGCAGATCCAAACAATTCTAGAAATGTAGCACCTGGGATACCTTCATTCACATGTGGACCCACAGAGAAGTTACCTTAGGCTTCAGGCTCTTGGTGGATCAATATCCAATTCAAAATCATAGCTCACCATTTCCCACCATTTATTTTTTTTCTCCACTAGCCAGAGGGTACATTAGTTCAAAACAAAAGCCTTTATGCAAACAACAGAGTCAATAGGGTGACAGAAAACAAGCACCTATGAAGCATAGTCTCTCATATGCTACTACACAAATATTGGAGGAAAGGACATGAATATAGAACATACATGTTCAAGGAATATATTTGGAGGCCACTCAAGGAATTTGTATGGGCCAGGTATATCCTTGGCAGGCAAAACCTTAGGGGATGCATATAGTAAGGGCAACCTTGGATCCTGAAGAATAGTAAATGTTATGTCTCTGTTTTCCAATATATTCTCTACTCTGGAGGCCCCTCTCTCTACTGATCTTATTTTTCATGAGTCAGCTCTATCTATTGCTGAGCTTTTATTTGCTACCAACTTCTAGGCTTGATCTCTGTAGGGTCACATGCTGGCCCTCTTGGTTTCTGTCTGCTAAGGTGTAGTAAGGGATTAGAAAACCTTTCCCTGACAAAAGCAGGCTGCTAATTATTTAGTCTGTAGCAAACTTTATAAACTACCTGTCCCCTCCCCACTCAGGACTTCTTGGGATGTCTCAATGTAGGAGAAGAGTGAGTCTATGATGATATTAGTTGAGGCAGACAACTGCCCTGATAATTTCCAACCCTCCAGTACCTGGTGATGACTCATTGTGAGTTCAATAGAAGCTCCAGCCAGCAACAGGATCAGAATATTATCCCCTAGGAAGGAAGAAGGGACTTCCTATTGAGACCTGTCCTTGAGGATAGCAAAATTCTGATTCATGTGCCAAAGAATAGCAATTAATAATATAGTGCAATGTGGACTTGTACCAGTCAAGCACAGGTCACAGAAGAAAGTTTCCAAAGTTTCAAAATGCTTTGGAATAAAGAGAGAAAGAGAAGGAGCAGGAAGGAGGTAGAGGGAAATAAAAAGTGATAGTGTACCATGCTGTTTTTCTTTCCTCTTCTTCCTCCTCCCTCCATTTCTCCCAAGTGCTTTTTGAAATTTATTTAATCCATGCAATAGTAACTCATGGACTTAAAAGAGTATAATGAATTCTATCACTTCATATTTATATCAAGATGAAGGGGTTTAAAAGTGTAATTAGAGATAGATAAGTGGAATAGATTAGGTACACAAGGCACAGAAGTCACCGACTATAGCAATCTACTCTTTGATAAACCCAAAGAATCCAGCTTTTGGGTTAAGAATTCATTATTTCATAAAAACTGCTGGGAAAATTGGAAAATGGTATGGCAGAAACTGGGCATAGACCCATATCTCACAGAATACACCAAAATAAAGTCAAAATGAGTACATGATTTAGGAATAAAGGCTGATACTACAAGCAATTTGGGAGAGCAAGAAATAGTTTACCTGTCAGATTTACGGGAGAGGGAAGAATTCATGACCCAACAAGAGATAGAGAGCATTGTAAAATGCAAAATGGATAATTTTGATTAGGCTAAACTGAAAAGTCTTTGTATAAACAAAGCCAGTGCAACAAAGATTAGGAGGGAAGCAGAAAATTGGGGGAAAATCTTTGCAACCAATATCTCTGATAAAGGCCTCATCTCTAAAATATACAGGGAATTGAGCCAAATTTATAGGAATACAAGTCATTCCCCAATTGAGAAATGGCCAAAGGATATGAACAGGCAGTTTTCAGAGGAAGAAATTAAAGGTATCTATAGGCATATGAAAAAATGCTCTAAATCACTATTGATTAGCGAAATGCAAATCAAAACAACTCTTAGGTACCACATCTCTCCTGTCCGATTGGCTAAAAGGACAAAACAGGAAAATGATAAATGCTGGAGAGGATGTGGGAAGATTGGAACATTGTTACATTGCTGGTGGAGTTGTGAGCTGATCTAGCCATTCTGGAGAGCAATTTGGAACTATGTCCAAAAGGCTATAAAAATGTTCATATCTTTTGACCCAGCGATACCAGTTCTAGGGCTATATCCCAAAGAGATCACACAAGTGGGAAAAGGACCCATATGTACAAAAATATTTATAGTGGCTTTTATGTAGTAGCGAAGAATTGGAAATCAAGGGGATGCCCATCAATTGGGGAATGGCTAAACAAGTTGTGGTATATGAAGGTAATGGAATACTACTGTGCTATAAGAAATGGGGATGATAGAGACTTCATAATCTGTAAAAACCTACAGGATATAATGCTGAGTGAACAGAGCAGAACTAGGAGGACATTATATACAACCACCGATATATGGACTCTGTGATGACTAACCCTGATAGACTTTGCTCTTCTCAGTAATACAAGATTCGGGGACAACTCCAAAGGACTCATGATGGAGAGAGCTATCTACATCTAGAGAAGGAACTACGAAGTATCAATGCAAATTGAGGCAAACTATTTGCTCTCCTTTTTTTCTCTTTTGTTTTTGTTATTTTTGGTTTTGTTTCTTCTTTCTCATGATTCATTCCATTGGTCATAATTCTTCTCTGCAACTTGACTGTTGTGTAAATATGTTTCATGCTAAGGTTTATGTAGAATCTATACCAGACAGCATGCCCTCTTGGGGGGAGGAGGGAGGGGAGGGAAGGGAAGAAAATTTGAAACTCAAGAATGTGTAAAACCAAGTGTTATAAACTAAAAGTAAAAATCTAATTTAAAAAAGTGTAATTAGAACAAGTATGGAAAGAGTAGTTCATGGATTTAAGAAACAGTAGTATCGCCCTGGTCTAAATCCTCATAGGCCCCATGTAAGGTCACAGCTAGAATCAGCAGGGGGTTATAGTCAGCATCTGCATGTTCAGTACAGGTTGAAAGGAGAGCATGACAAAATTGTGTTCTTGTTATGAATTACATTCAAGAAAAATCAGAGACAGGGAAAAATAGAGGAATTACTGGTCTCATCATGCTATCTGGGAAGTCCCTGGTTTAGGTTCCAAATAAATGCAAGTGTCAATGAGGCACCACCTCCCCTCAGCTGGGTTTCAGCACCTGTTATTTGAGGAAAGGGAAGCAAAAGAGAGGCTCATGCTCAGACATGCTATTAGTCACAGGAGGAAGCAGAGACAACATAAGTGTAGATAAAGAAACTGATGAAGCCTGTAGTTGGAATAGGACAAAAGACAGGGCTTGGTGGGCTGAAGGATACCTATTTTGGATCCCAAACCCAAACAATGAAGGATAATTGATGTCACTTAAAACATAGTGCTTTGTCAATAGTTTTCGAATGAATAGATATTCCATTCTTGATTTTATGTATGACATTTGGTCAGTAGATTCAGTCAAATAGAGCCATCTCACTGATGGAGGATAGAGGCAAAATATGAGCCAAATTTGAGCCAAGAGGTAAGGAATCAAAGTCCTAAGGTTGATTATGACTCTCTTACCTCATTGTGTCCCTTCTGCTAAAAGACATGACTACCCTTCCTGATCTCATCCAATTGAAGGTAATATGGAAGAAGAATTTGAATGAGAAGTAGGCAGGTCTTGGCCATGTTGAGAGGTCATTCGGGGAAAAAATAACATAGACCTTCACTTTGTTCCTGGCCTTCCCAAAATTATATGTGGACATGTGTTCCTCTGCCTGACTAAAGTAGGAGTAAATTTAATAGAAATGTGCTAACATAGTTTTAGTAATTAACAAAAGCCAGGCAATATAATTCCAAGGAAGGCACATAGAGATTATTAGGTTCTAGCTCATTTACATGTCAGAAAACTACAGTCCAGTGAGGTGATGTATCTTGTTTAAGTATATATAGTGAATAAATGACAAATCTATGACTAGATCCAGTCCAACGCCCTTTATGCCATGTTGACACTAAAATAGGATGAATTGAACTGGGCCTACGAAGAACACGGAAGTGAACCTTGTGTGTGGTCCATAAATCTTGGCCATACTGTATACATATACTAGGAGGATTGTTATCATTTGTCCTTTGTTCTCAAAGAAGACAATGGCATCAGGGAGGTGATGCCATGACATGCAAATGAATTAAATATAAGTGAGGAAGGGCTGTGCAAAGTCATCAACTTTACTTTCTCACTGGAACCATCTGGGTCTAGTGGTGAGATATAGATCAGGACTACTGGAAATGTCCATGGATGCAGTAGGAGACCTTGGCCTTTTTAAGCTAAGGTATTTAACAGGTCTCAGTTGACTGAGGCAGTCCTCATTCAATGATTAAAATGAGGCAGAGAATGGCCTCTTTACCTATATTAGGAGCATAACATTAGAATGAAAATGTGAAAATATGAAAGGAGAGGTTATTTACAGAAACAAATTTAGAAAAATTTAGAGACTTTGGAGTCATAAAACTTGACTTTGAGACTCATATCATATATTATGCAAGTCATTTCTTCTTTTCCGGTCACTAAATTTACTCTTCTATATACAGTGGAGGTCATCTTATAAACTGACATGGGTGTATGCTCTCATCCCTTCCATTGGATGACATGTCAAGCCAAATCAAGTCATTAAGATCTTTAAAAACACTTATTGTGTGCCCTGGCATGCATTGTGTTCCCTAGAGAGATACAAAGAAAGGCAAAAAAAAGTAGTCCCCACTTTCAAGAATATCACAATCTAGTAGGGAATATGACATGCAAACAAGTATGTGTACAAAAGTTATATGTATAATTAATTGGAGAATGTTCTCAGAAGGAAGTGATTGAGGAAGACTGGGAAAGGCTCCTTCCTGGAATGGAGAGATGGAGTGTCTTATTGGAGGAACAGCAAGGAAGCTGGTGTTGGTGGATTACAGAGTACATGGAGGGGAGTAAGGTACAAGAAGATTGGAAAAGTAGGAAGGAGGGAAGTTATGAAGGTTTAAAAAACCAGAAGGTTTAATACTTGATTTTGAAACTATAAAGGAGCCATTGGAGTTTATTTTTTGCCAGGGTGATTATCAGTAATGACCTCTGCCTTAGAAGATTAATATGACAGCTGAAAGGAGGATGAACTGAAGTGGAGAGCGAGAATTGAGGTAGGGAGACCAAGCAAAAGGCCATTGAAATAGTCTAGACATGAAGCGATGAGGGCCTGCACTAGGGTGGTGGCAGTGCCAGAAGGGAGAAGGAAGCATATACAAGAGATGTCATGAAGATAGAAACATTGAGACTTAGTACTGATTGGATATGGGGGTGGGGTGAGAAAGAGAGAGGAGCTGAAGATGACATCTAGGTAGTGAGCCTAGGTGATTGGGAGGACAGTTGTACCCTCAACAGTAGTAAGGAAGCTTGGAAGATGGGAATACTGGGAAAAAATAATGAGGTTAATTTTGGACATGTTGACTTTAAGATTTCTACAGGGCATCCAGTTTGAGATATCTGATAGGCAGTTGGAGATGGAAAACTGAATATCAAGAGAAGGTTGGAACTGGACAAATAGATCTGCAAATATATGCATAGAGATGAAAATTTAATCCATAGGAGCTGATGAGATTGCCAAGTGAAATAGTAGAGAAGAAGACAAGAGGGCCCAAAACAGTCTTGTGGGATACCTGAGATAGTGGGTATCAACTTGAAGATCCAGCAAAGGATACTGAGAAGGAACATTTATTTATACAAGTAAGACAAAATTCAAGAGATAACAGTGCCACAAAAACCTAGAGAAAAGAGTATATGAAGAAAAAAAGAGTCAAACTGACTGAGTGTCCAAGGCTACAGAGAGATCAAAAAGGATGAAGACTAAGAAAAGGCAATTGGATTTTAATTTAACAGATCATTGGCAACTTTGGAAAGACCAGTTTGGTTGAATGATGAGACTGGAAGCTAGAGCAGAGGGTAAGAAAGAGAGTGAGAAAACATGACACAGAAATTGGTGTGCTTATCTTTCCACAGTCCTTCCAACATTTGTCATTTTTCCTTTTTTTCATCTTTACTAATCTGATGGGTATGTTGTAGAATATTAGACATGTTTTAATGTCCATTTATCTAATTATTGGTGATTTGAAGTATTTTTTCATGTGATTTTTGACAATTTTCTGAGTTTGAGAACTTTTTTCCACATCCATTGAAAATTTATTTATTGAGCAATGGCTCTTGTACATATATATATATGCGTATATATGTATATGTATACATATATATATAAATATATATGTATATGTATATATTCGCCCACATAATCTGTTGAAGAGGTGGAATGATGGAAGCTTTCTGGGACCAAGATGAATCTAGATCCACTGCCCTCCCTCCCTCTTCTCCCACCATTCATGTTGGGCTTACAAATGTACCAGTCTAACAAGAAATAAGAATCACCTGCAGACTCCTCTACCATTTCATGCAGCCATGGAATCTTCTTAAGGACATTTGTAATTCAGTGGAGACACAGAGATAGATAAGCCTAGGTGGGTAAAAAATAGAGCAAGGAATTTGAAGGGTGGGGGACTGTCCTCTGACTTGAACTGCACCTTTCCCAGAGTTAGGAGAAATGCTCTAGGTAAAGACCATCTCAGATTTCCCTGAAGTTTGTGGTTATATGAACCCTTCAGGAAGGAGCATTCCCCAGGGAAATACAGGTGAGGTGTGGAGTTTTACACCCTTTTGCCCACATATAAGGGGCAAGAGTTCAAATAAAGGAGAAATGTCTTAGAAAAAATAAGAGTTTGATTGTACCTAAATTCCTTAGCAGCAAGAGCTGGAAAGGAGGAAGCAGCCCCTAGGGATTGCTAAGGGAAATCTAAGCAACAACTGACTGGCAGGAGATAGGCCCTATATATACATGGAAACATTCAATTCTGTACAGAAATCTAACTTACTCAATAGGGAAATAGGAAGAGGAGAAGATATGAGAAAAAGTGGAGAGATAAAAAGGGAGGCAATACTTAGAAGCAAAATTGACTTTTGAGGAGGAACAGGATAAGAAGAGAGAGAAAAAGAAGCCCAAGGTGGGATGGAGGCAAATACACAGTAATCATAACTGTGAATATGAATGGAAGGCACTCATCCATAAAATGGAAGCAGATAGCAGAAACGATCAGAAATGAAAACCCAACACTAATTTGTTTACAAGAGACACACTTGAATGGAAAGACACACGGAATAAAAATAAAGAAGTGGAGTAGCATCCAATGTGCTTCAGGTGAATTTTTTAAAAAGACAGGGTTAACAATTATGATCTCAGAAAAAGAAGCAGCAAAATAATTGACCTAATTAAAAGGAATAATCAGGGAAACTACATTTTGATAAAAGGCATCATAAAAATGAAGCTGCTTTACAGAAAATTTCTCTGATAAAGCCTTCATTTCTCAAATATATTCTGAGTATAGAACTGAGTCAATTTTATATAAAAAATAGCCATTCCCCAACTAATTGACAAATGATTAAAGGATAGAAATAGGCACTTTGCAGAAAAAGGAAATCAAAGCTATCTATAGTCAAATGAAAATGTGCTCTAAATTGCTATTGATTAGAGAAAGGTAAATTAAAATAAAACTTTAAGGTACCACCTCACAACTATCAGAAACGACAAATATTGGAGAGAATAAGAGAAAAATAGGTATATTCATTGACTGTTTGTGGAGTAGGGAACTGGTCCAACCATTCTGGAAACAATTTGGAACTACATCCAAAGGACTGTTAAATTATACAGCTGTGCATACCTTCTGACCCTGCAATACCACTACTAGGTCTGTATCAAAAGAGATCAAAGAAAAAGGAAAAAGAGCTATATGTAGAAAAGGATTGATAGTAGCTCTTTTTTATTGGCAGAGAACTGGAAATCAAAGGGATGCTCATCAATTGGAGACTGGCTGAAGAATTTGTGGCATATGGTTATCATGTCATTAATGATGCAGTGGTTTCAGAAAAACATGGCAAGACCTATAGAAACTGATGCAAAATGAAGTTAGAAGAATCACAAGATGTGCACAGTAACCTCAATGTTGTAATGATGATCAACTGTGAACAATTTGGCTATTCTGATTAATACAATGATTCAAGATAATTCCAAATGATTCATTGTGAAAAAATGCTATCCATCTCCAGAGAGAGAACTGATAAACTTTGAGCACAAATTGAAGTATACATATTTCGCTTTCTTTATTTTTCTTACTTGTTTTGGAAATATGGCTAATATGACTGATATAGAAATATGTTTTGCATGATTTCACATATATAATTGCCTTCTCAGTTGGAAGGTGAGGGATGGGAGGGAGGGAGAGAATTCGGAACTCAAAATTTAAAAAAAATGGTAATAAATAAATAATAAATGTGAAATAAGTTTTAAAAGAATTATTGGATTACCTAAAAATTATAATCAAAATGTATAATCTGGAAATCTCATATCAAGAAATCATAAAAGAAAACTGACCAGAACTCTTAAAACTGGAGGGGAAAGTAAAAACAGAAAAAAAATACACCTGTTATCTACAAGTAGCCAAAAAAGAAAGAGTTCCAAGTACCAGTGAGCCTGAGTAAGGATCTCACACACCCTAGTAGTTGTCACATAAAGGAAAGAGCATGGAATATATTCCAAAAGGCAAAAGGTCAAGGCTTATAATCAAGGATAATCTATCCATCAAAACTAAGTATAACCTGCAGTGAAAAACATAAATCTGGAATGAAATAAAATAGTTTCAAACATTCTTGATGAAAAAGACATAATTAAGAGACATTTTGAAATAGAAATTCAGGGATCAAGAAAAGCATAGAAAAGTCTATATACCTGTTTAATTGGAACAGAATCTCTGGGAATAAATTGTTATTATGGTGATAAGAAGCAAATGTATTCTCAGAACTCTAATCTCTTTCATGGCCATAGAGAAATGTGAATATGACAGAGGACCCACGTGTGGTTTTGTTCTGTTTCCATAGTCTAAAGCAGGGGTGGAGAACCTGCAACCCTGAGGACACATGTGTCCTTCTGTAATACAAGGAAAATTAGGAACCCCTGAGAAACCCCTAGCTACTGAAAGAATGGACTCAGATATCTTTGGCATTTAGGAAACCCCCTGGGACTCCATGACTCCACCAAGGAATGTCAATAGATAGGAGCATCCCACTGAAGGATAACCTGGCAGACCCTTTCTAGCAGATATCCCTGGGGCTCCGTGACTCCACCAAGGAATGTAAATGAGATTATCCCACTAGCAAGATAATCTGACTGAATCTTTTGATCAGCCAGGACCTTTGTTCCTGTTCCCCTCCACTCTGTACCCCCATATCCTATATAAGCCAAGCCATCACCCCAACACATTTGCCATTGATTTGTGGTGCCGTACCCCAATGGCTGCCGGCTAATAAATTCTCCACTTAAAACTTATATTCTGTGGTGTGTCTTGCTCGCTTCTGGTACAACACTTTTATGTCCTTTCCTTGGGTGCAGATTTTGGATTGACTCCAAGTTTTGCAGAACAAATCTTTTTATTAAGGGAATTTGTTTTGTGAAGTTTGGATTCAGTCAAAGGGCAGCACTTGAGCACTTAGAGGGTCACATATGACCTTGAGGGTGCAGGTTCTCCACCTCTGGAAAAGGTGAAAAAATAGGAGGTAAAGGGCACAGGTCTGTGCAAGAAAGGAAAGGGAATGAAAGGGAGGTCACTATCGTAATAGAAGTGCATAAGATGAAGAGTAAGGGATAGGCTATGGGAATGTGCATCTCATGAATTCTATTTTCTTCATTTTAATGTTAATTCTCTCTGTTGTATTTCTCTTTTGATTTATGTATGATGCCAAGTTGTTACTCTTTCTTCCTTTCCTTTTGCTCCCCTCCTTTAAAATTTCTTTCATATTTCATTTATAGATCATGTTTTAAGAAAATGTCCCATCTTTTACCACCTTATTTGTAGAAAGGTGAGTGGGAGCAAAGAGAAGAAATAGTATAAAAGGACAAGAAGGAGAGAAGTACATGTTTTAAAAGCATAGACATTGTGAAGGGAATTATGATTTTCATATTAATCAATATGAAAAGTGTAAGGAAAATGGTAATAGATTAGATTTTTCAGAATTGCCTCTTCTAGCTTGTGAGTTAGAAGCTAACCAAGCAGCTTGAAATGATCAATCAAACCCTTGAAATGTCCACAACTACTGCCATTGTTTTGCCTGTGTACCTTAAGTGAAGCAAATCAAAGATTGTAGAACCTGCTCCCATCATAGAACTCTGGTTCTCTAAACTCTAAACTCTAAATTTGCAGAGAATTGTTGTATTCTGGGATTTGTGGGTTTGTTATGGGAAACAACTCTAGCCCTGGAAATGATTGTTTGTAATCCACCTTCCCCCCTTCCTTCCCATTGTGATTTATGTATATACCTTTGCCATCACTTCACCAAGGTGGAATTGTAATTAGGAGAATTCCCAATTTACAAACCTGCTCCTCATAATAAAACCAATTAATTAAGGTTGCCTAATTACTGACACTTTGTCTCTGGCCTGCTGTTTCATCATTCTCAGGTTAGAGAAAGTCTCAGTAAAATTCTGTTAACATTAATTGGTGTCAGAAGTTTTTAAGGGGTGGATGTAGGGTGAAGCTTTGAGATCTCTAGTACTGGGGAGAAGGGACAAGTACCAGTGGATTTTTTCTAGGATCCCAACTCACCTTGTCTGGCAGGCTCAATGCTCACTCTTGCTCCATTACATGCTCAGCCTTTTGATCAAGCCTACCTTTCATTGTGAGGAATGTCCCTGGGACCTTTCCATGGCCAGAATTACTCTGGTTAGGTCTATTAGCACACAGATTTGATTTCTTTTATAATACAGGGCCAGCTATGGCCTGTGGTTTTTCTCTTCTCTCCTCTTTTAAAAATACATGTCTGAATTATGGATTATGGTTTTTATCTCTGCACTCAGTAAATTTTATTTGGACAAGAATTGCTTGCACAGTTGGTTTTGTGTGAGGTTAAATGGGTTGAAATTAATATTTTAATTGTGTACTTGGTTACAGTTGTGGAATGTTTGCTTTTTCTTTCTTTTTTTTTAATTAAATTTATTTATTTTTAGTTTTCAACATTCAGTTCCACAAGATTTTCAGTTACAAATTTTCTCCCCATCTCTACCCTCCCCCCCACCCCTAGATGGCATATATTTTGATTACCCCTTTGCCTAGTCTGCCTTCCCTTCTATCACCCCACTGCCCACCCCCATTCCCTTCCCCCTTACTTCCTTGTAGGGCCACATAGATTTCTATACCCCATTGCCTGTATATCTTATTGCCCAGTTGCATGTAAAAACAATTTTTCCACATTGTTTTTAGAACTTTGAGTTTCAAGTTCTCTCCCTTACTCCTGCCCCACTTTGAGAAGTCAAGCAATTCAATACAGGCCATACATATATCACAATGTAAAACACCTCCATATACTTCCCTCCATCCTATCCCATCCCTCATTTATTCAATTTTCTCCTTTGACCTTGTCTCTTTTCAAAAATGTTTGCTTTTGACTACTCCCTCCTCCAATCTGTCATCCCTTCCATCATTCCCCCCCCCCTTCTCCTGTACTTTCCTGTAAGGTAAAATACCCACTTGAATGTATATGTTATTCCCTCCTTCAGCCAAATCCAATGAGAGTAAGCTTCACTCATTCCCTTTCACCTCCTCCCTCTTCCTTTCCACTATAATAGCTTTTTTTCTTGCATCTTTTATGTGAGATAATCTACCCCATTCTATCTCTCCCTTTCTACTTCTCCCAATATATTCCTCTTTCAGCCCTTAATTTAAATTTTTTAGATAATATCCCTTCGTATTAAACTCACCCTGTGCCCTCTGTATATATATATATATATATATATATATATATATATACACACACATGCATACACATATATATGTATATATGTATGTGTACACACATATATATGTATACATATATGTGTGTGTATAAGTATATATATATATTCCATTCAACTACCTTAATACTGAGAAAGGTCTCATGAGTTACAAATATCATCTTTCCACGTAGGAATGTAAACAGTTCAACTTTAGTAAGTCCCTTATGATTTTTCTTTCCTGTTTACCTTTTCATGGTTCTCTTGATTCTTGTACTTGAAAGTCAAATTTTCTATTCAGCTCTGGTCTTTTCACTGAGAAAGGTTGAAAGTCCTCTATTTTATTGAAAATCCATATTTTGCCCTGAACTGTTATACTCAGTTTTGCTTGGTAGGTGATTCTTGGTTTTAATCCTAGCTCCTTTGACCTCTGGAATGTCACATTCCAAGCCCTTCGATCCCTTAATGTAGAAGCTACTAGATCTTATGTTATCCTGATTGTGTTTCTACAATACTCAAATTGTTACTTTCTGGCTGCTTGCAGTATTTTCTGGAATTTGGTGACAATATTCTTAGGAGTTTTTCTTTTGAGATCTTTTTCAAGAGGTGAGTGGTGGATTCTTGTAATTTCTAGTTTATACTCCTGGTTCTAGAATATCAGGGAACTTTTCCTTGATAATTTCTTGAAAGATGTTGTCTAGGCTCTTTTTTGATCATGGCTTTCAGGTAGTCCAATAATTTTTAAATTATCTCTGCTGGATCTGTTGTCCAGGTCAGTGGTTTTTCCAATGAGATATTTCACATTGTCTTCCATTTTTTCATTCTTTTGGTCCTGTTTTATGATTTTTAAATTTCTCATAAAGTCATTAGCATCCATTTGCTCCATTCTAATTTTAATTATTTTCTTCAGTGATCTTTTGGACCTCCTTTTCCATTTGGCCAATTCCGATTTTTAAGGCATTCTTCTCCTCATTGGGTTTTTGGACCTCTTTTGACATTTGAGTTAGTCTATTTTTTAAGGTGTTATTTTCTTCAGTATTTTTTTGGGTCTCCTTTAGCAAGCTGTTGACTCATTTTTCATGATTTCTCTTCCCAATTTTTCCTCTACTTTTATTACTTGCTTTTACAAATCCTTTTGGAGGTCTTCCATGGCCTGAGACCAATTTATATTTTTCTTGGAGGCTTTTGATATAGGATCTTTGACTTTCTCGTCTTCTTCTGGCTGTATGTTTTGATCTTCTTTGTCAGCAAAGTAAGATTCTATAGTCTGAGTTTTTATGCTGCTTGCTCATTTTCCCAGTCAATTACTTGATTTTTGAGGTCTTTGTCAAGGTATGACCACTTCCAGAGTGGAAAGGGCTCTGTCCCAAGCTTCAGGGGTTTTGTGCTGCTGTTTTCAGAGCTACTTCTAGGCACCTGTAAATTTTTAGTTCTTCTGAGGTGATATGATCCAATGAAAGGTGTTTACTCCTCTCCTGGTCTGTGCTCTGGTCTGTGAGTGATATCAAGCACTCTTTTCTGTCTTGTAACTGCCAGGAGGACTCCCTGTCCACAGCCACCACAAGCTCTGCCACACCAGCATTCCTCCTCATCCAAGGATAACCAAACAAGACTGTGACCCAGATCCAAGCAGGGCAAAGCAAGAGAATCCTGCCTCAGTGCCATCAATGAGATTCCTACACTCATGCTCTGATCATCTGCTTGCTTCCCCCCACCATCTGTGGGTCTGGGGCTCTGGAAGCAGCTGCTGCAGCCACCTCCACTGCCCGGGGGCTGGGACTGGACAGTACCCTTCTCTCACCCAGGTCCAACAGAGTTTTCCCACTGACCTGCTAAGTTATCTTTGATGTTTGTGTGTTGAGAGGTCCAAAACTGGCCCATCTGTCAGTGACTCCATGCCCTGAGGCCTGCTCTGCCCTGTCTACTGTGGCCTGGTCTGTACTGGCATGCTAGGCTGTGCTCCACCCCCAGTACTGTGTGATAGACCCTTCCCAGTGACCATCCAGGTTGTCTTAGGCTGGAGACTTGTTTCTCTCGTCATTTAGTGGGTTTTGTAGCTCTAAAATTTGTTTAGAGTCTTGTTTTACAGGTGTTTGGAGGAATTTCAGGGAGAGCTCGGGCAAGTCCCTGTTTTTACTCTGCCATCTTGGCTCCACCCCCCTGGAATGGTTGCTTTTGTAATTCTAATGAATTCCTAGCACAGTGTGGATTACTTACATTTGTGTACCTGTCTCTTATATCAGTTTATGGTGCATTTGTATTTGTGTATTGTGTGTACTTGTTAGTTAAGTGGTGTTATGTGACAGATGTGTGTTAAAGGCAAGGGGGAAGATACAGCAATTCCTGTTAACAACTCCCTAGATTGAACATGTGCCTTGCAAATATGGCCTTGACTGTCTCTCATATTTCCAATAGTGGGTTGATTTGACTAATGATGACCCTAAATTTGCTGGTCCCATTGGGGTAGCTTTGATAAGACCAAATTAGAGTATCTAAGGCAGAAACTGCTGAATAAAGAAATTCAGCCTCTCGAGTGTGACAGCTATAACAAATGGTATTCTGAGGCAAGGGAAAGAGAGAGTAAGTCTAAATTAGAATCAGTGAAAGAAAGGATTAAATCATTTGAAAACCTGCTTTGAACCCAACTATTTCCACCTTTTCCAAAAGACACCCTCAGCTCCCCAGCTTATATGTTCTCTTTCAAAGTACAAGCCAAAGTTCTCCCTTCCCCTCAAAAAATAACCCTAAGGAGAGTGGCTTCATCAGAATCTGTGGTTTCAAGGCCTGGCAGCATGGAGAACTTCAGGCTATTGCCAAGGAGTGTCTGATCCATGGGTGGGGGAGGGGGAGAATGGAAGCAGTGGGTGCAGGGATTCTGCAGGCTTTTCTGAGCAGTTCCAAATCACCCTGTGTTCATACAGGCCTGAGTATCTGGATTTGTATCAATTCATGGTTGTTCAAGGCAGGAAAGGGGACACTAAGAATTGGTGCCAGAAAGCACCCCAGAAAGCATGGAGGGACCTTCCCTACAATCCTGATCACTCAGAATGACTAGGCTCCAGAGAGGGCTGTTAGGAGGGGTGGCAAAAGGACGGAGATTGTAGAGGCTGTTGGAGATGTCTTCTTGATCATTCAGTGGCAAGAGGTGTCAACTCTAGTTGACACTGGTGCTACACTCTCAGTTTTAAACCCCTCTGCCTTCCCAACTTTCCTTCTCGGGAGTCAAGCATGTATCTCGGTCGTGGGGATTACTAATAAGACCATGGTAGCCCATATCTCAGAACCACTCTTTCTTTTTATTAGAGAGATCAGAGCCTTTCATTCTTTTGTCCTGATCTCTGAGGCCCCTAGACACTTATTAGGATAGACCACTATTTCATTTGACTTGGAGGGACTACTTCCTTGTGTCTTTTATCCCCAACACCCTCATTAACCCTTTCTAACCATCTGGCTCTCAAGGCTCTCAACCAAGTTCCCTCCAGTTTATGGGCTTTAGATGTTACTGATATCAGGTCAGTTATTAGTGCCCCACCTATTGTTGTGCAGTTAACTTCCCCATATTATTTATTCACCTCTGAGAAAGGAGGGGATGTAGTTGGTGTAAGTACATTCAATTCTGCCACCTATCTACCTGAGATGGAAAGTGAGGATGAGACTTTGGCATATGACTTTGGGATGCTATGGAAATATCAAGGCTTTATCACCTCCTCAGGACAGACCATTAAAAAGCAGAAACAGGTTCCTTATCTATTAGACTCTTTACTGCTTCCCCAAGCTATAGCAGTAATTGAAATTCCAGGGTATAGCCGAGAGAATAGCATTCATTCCCACGGAAGTGACTTGGCTGACCAAGCAGCAAAAACCATAACTTTAACTCTTCACACTCCTGAGGGCATGGGTCCCATAATACAGGTCCCTATGGAACTTTCACTTTGCACCATAAATATGGCTTTAGTATATCCATCTCATTCTGAAGGTCTACCTAAGTCTCCTAGCTTAAGAAAGAAAAGATAGCCCCTGCCCAGAAAAAAATGTTTATCAAAAAGCAAGAAAAGCTTCTAAAGGAGGAATATGAACTTGATGAGACTATGGGACTATGGGTCTGGAATTTTCACAGGGTTGCTGTCATTGCCTATGTGATGTGTCCCACCTGCCTCAAGCACAATGCATCCAAATTTCTGAAGCCTGCTCATGGGCAGTTCCCTTTCCCAGATGAGCCCTGTGAAACTTGGCAGATTGACTTCAACCAATTGCCACTTTTCCTTGTCAGAAATATGTTTTGGTTATGTCTTCCCAGTAGGTGGAAGTGTTCCCATATCATTCTGCCTCAGCCTCTGGGGTAACAAAAATCCTTTTAGAAAAAAAATCACTGGGGCTCTCACTCACTGGAAGAGTGTCCTGTGATTGGACCAGACAAGACTATGGGTAGCCGCCACAGATCCCCCTGGCTTTGAAACCCAGATGTTCTTGCTTCTCTCTCTGGTAACTACGTATGTATTGGTATGGATAGACTGGTTTGTGTTATTTGCTCTGTTTATTTAATTTCTGCTTGTAATTTCTGTTTGTATTATCTCTGAAGTTCAGGGTACTGGTTTTTCCCTCTTAACTAAGTGAATGGTATATGTATGTTTAATTGAAGTAAGATTATTAACCCCTAAAAGTTGCTTTCCTTAGAAAAGCAGATCAAAGAACCTGTGCCAACAGCCCTTCTGTGTGCTGGTGTTGTTGGTCTTTCACTTCCACGGCAGCTGCTAGCAACATTAATGTTATAAAATGCTGTAGTTGAACAGAATCTGCAGATTAAAAGGAAAGTATGGGGTTTTAGGGGAGTAGGATAGTGGTTGGATGTTTCCCAGTTATTGGGCTGCTCTTTATACTTGTGGTGGCCATGGTTCTGTGGAACCCCTGGAGCAGCGGTGGCCTGAGGGGAAAAAAGGCAAGGAGCAGAGGCAAGAGTGGTTTTCCAGGTGGCCAGAGCAGGGTCCCTGCCAGATAACCTCTCCTTTCCTCTCCCTACCCCACTAGCACTCCTGAAGAGACAGGTCAGAGTAGAGGCTGTAGGAAGAAAACAAGCAGAGGACTGGGGGAGGCAGGGATGGCCAGAGCCAGGGCTTGAGTGGATTAGCCAACTCCAGACTGTGCTGGAGGAGTGAATGCCCTGAAAGGGTATTGTATTCAGAAGCCAGACCAAAGAAGCAAGAGCTTGGAATGGAGCCCTGGAGGGAGAGCAGACAACTACCCACACATACTGACCCAGCAGGAGCAGAGGACTGTCTTCTAGAGAACTTTGGAAAGGTGAGAGCTGAACAGAGAGGTGTCTGCATCAGTATTCAGGCAGAAGCCAAGAGCTGCTGGCTCCTGCTGGAGGATGAGGAACCCTGGAGCTTGGAATTCAACCCCAGGGCAAGATAAAAACTTTGCAGCAAGGCCCTGAGTGTGCTTTTTTGCTGCCTTCCCTGTGACCATTTGGGACCCAGGGGGGCGGTGGAGTTGTCTATGGTAGGTGAGGGGAAATGCTGTGGACCCCCAAGAACCCCACCCTATTGGCTTTGTTTCCAAGCCACCCCTCAGGACTTAGAAGTGGGGACTGCAACAGTGTGGACTGGAAGAACACGCTCCCAAGAAAAATTTATTTGGACTTTTTTATTTGTGTTAGGACTTTGCTCATTAAAACATGCTTGCACCTGAAAGTGCCAGGAGGAAACCTGCAAAGGCAGTTTGGGGAGAAGGACACACCTTCAAGAAGAACTTCACTTGGACACTCTGTGTTGACTAAAGAGATTGTAATTTGCTGTGACCTAGGGGTGGAGGGTGTTTGTATTGTAAACAAGTATTTTGGGGAATGATGCTGAGTGATATGTTTTGTTATGTTGTGAGTGTTATGCTTTAGCTCCCTGAATGTGATTGCAAAGTATTGTGCCTCTGTTTGTTTTAGGATCCATGACAATTTAGATTGTAAGGCCAAGGATCCTGGGGGTGGTGTGTGAAGATATAATGATAAGAAAGGTGGGACTTTTCTACTGTTTTCTCTTTTGGAATGCTAAGGCAACCAAGTACCTTTGATGAGTTTTGCTTTTTGAATGTAATGGCAGGCAAAGTAGATGACTTGTTGGTGTCTTTTGTTTGAGTGCCTTTCTGCACTAAGGCAATCGAGTGCCTTCAATTGAGTCTTGCCTTTGTTTCAATCAAGAGTCTTTGATTGAATCAGGAGTCTTCGATGGCCTGCATAAGAAACAAGAAAGCCTAGTTCACATGGGTTTTAGTTGCATGGCCGTGACACCCTCTGACCTTGAAGAAGCGTATATATACACTGAGGGTAGCATTTTGCTTGGGGCTCTCAGTCACTGGAAGAATGTCATGTGATTTTTTGAGATGACACTCTGGGTAACCATCATGGAGATCCCCCCACTTTGAAAACCCAGATGTTGTTGCTTCTCTCTCTGGTAACTATGTATGTATTGCTATGGATAGACTGGTTTGTGTTATTTGCTTTGTTTATATAATTTCTGCTTGTAATTTCTGTTTGTATTCTCTCTGAAGTTCAGGGTACTGGCTTTTCCCCCTGAAATAAGTGATTGGTATATGTATGTTTAATTAAAGTAAGATTGTTAACCCATTAAAAAAAGAAAAAGAAAAAATATCATTCCATTATGGGGGGGTGCTTACTAAGTAAATACATAGTGATAGAGGAGTATGTTGGTTCTTGGTATTAGATAAATAAAAAAATAAATAAAAATGTTCTATTTATCCTTATAGTTTTTAATAAAAAACAGAAACGGAGGCTGTTTTATTTATCAAATTATTTTTTCTACATTTACTGGCATTTTCCTGTGATTTTAAAAATTGATTATTAATATGATTTATTAGATTTTTAATTTTCCCGTCAATAAATCAAAATTGCTTTCCTAATATAAATACAACCCATTCATGGTGTATGATTTTTTTTGATCTGTGGGTGTATCCCACCAACTTTCAAAGATCATTAACTGTAGCATAAAAATTATACCTGCCAGTTCTTTTAGTACCCAAAGATGTAGTTCATCTGGTTCAGATAAGTTGAACTCATTAAGGGCAGCTAGGTGTTATGTATCATCTCCCTATTAGTAATTTTTCTTGTGTCCTTTCTAAAGAAAGAATTTTCCCATATAATTCCCTTTCGTGTAGAAAACCAAATGCAATATAAAGTTCAAGCAGCACTGCCTTGCTTCTTTCTTTCATTATTTCATCTCTTTAACTAGGAGCAGGGGTCTTCTTCTCCCCCAACCCGCATAGGTTTTAAAAACTTACTTATTGTTAGACTCAGCTGTCCTTGACAATCTCAGATGATTCTGAACTTGTTATTCCTGACATATTGTCACAGAACAATGCGATCCAATCCTGTTCACCCTCCGTTACCTTCCCTTAGTTTCATTTTCTGCATATAATTTTTAAAAATTTAAGTTGGTTGAATGCGGGCAGTTTGTTGAATAATGTTTCCACCTTGATCTCTTTAGATAATAGTCTCATTTCCCCCCCCCCCCCACCTTTTTTCCTCCTTATAGTTGTTTCTCTCTGTGTCTTCAGAATTTCTAGTATTAGTGAAAGATATCCAAAACTCTCCATTGTACCTGCCCATCTCTTCTTGTTAATAGCTGCATCTGATGGGTGATGGGGGGGAAGAGAGATGTAGTTCCTAATCCTGAAATAAATACAGCCATAGGTTTTGCTTCTCCTTCCTTTTTTGCAGCAGTAGTTAAGGGTAGTTTATAAAACATAGCTCAGTTACCATGGAGGAAAGCAGGAGGCAGTAAGATAAAAAAGAGAGCAAGCAAGAGTGCCCCTACGAACCTAAAAGACTCAGTTAAAGGTGTTGGCTGAAATGGAAAGAAGTAAATAGCTAGGGACTAAGCATACATCATAGAGTGAGATATTCCCTTTCTGTGACACATGAGTTGCAGAATCTGATTATAAAAATAGAAGATTTAAACAGATTAAAAACAATCAATGATTCATGGCAGGAAGAAACTATTGTACTCTAACTCAAGTTGTGTGATGATTTCAGAATTGAGCTGCTCAAGAATTAACCCTTACTAAGTGGCCAGTAACAACTGCTGAGAATGGAGAATGGCATCAGCGTTGTAAAGGATCCAATGTGCCTGCCAAGAGATGTCTGCCTGGAGAGAATTACTGGAAAAAGAGCACCATGGATGAGGTAGGACCAGGATTTCCCTGTTTCCCCACAATACAGACTGGTTTTCCTTAAACAGGAACAAAGCTGTCCCTCAGATTTCGCTTCCTTTGTTTTATTTTACTTTTAATTTATGGAATAAAACAGGCATTTTCGTAACATAGTATGATAACAGACGACTACACATGAACCTGTAAATTTATTATATATAACTTGTTATTCCTTTTAAATATATAATAAAGTTATCATAGAAATTTTTTTTCTTTTTTCTTCCCTTCCCCCTTTCCTGGCCCAGAGATGGCTACTATTAGACAAAAATATGTATGTACATATACTTGCATATGTAAAATCATTCTATACATACATATTTATCAGTTTTTTCTCTAGATGCAGATAGCATATGTACTTTGTAATTAATTTGTACATTTATAATAGTAAAAAAGATGTTCTTAAAACAATATTGCTGTGTACAACATCCTCTTTATTCTGCACATTTGGCTCTCCTTTATTTCAGGCAAGTCTATCCATGTTTTTCTAAGATCATTGAACACATCATTTCTTATAGCACAGTAGTATTTTATCACAGTCATATAGCACAACTTGTTCAGCCATTCCCCAACTGATAGGTATCTTCACAATTTTCAGGTCTTTGCTACCACAAAGAGACCTGCTATAAATATTTTTGAAAATATAGTTTCTTTTTTTCTCTAACCATCTTTGGAAATAGACCTAGCAGTGGTATTCCCAAGCATCCTTTAATATAGCTTCCTAGTCACCTAAGGTCATAAAAAGTTTCACTTATATAAGTTGGGCTCTTGTGGACTTGATGAATGTTTGAAGACCAGGTGAGTCACTATATGATGTTCTGCTGACCAGATGTGTTTCTGTATTGAGACCAAATAACTGAATTCAGAGAAGCTGCGTCTATATATTTTTGCTGCATATTGTCACTGTTTTAGGGCAAAGTAAACTTTCTTTTGTTACTTATGCAATGACTTTTTGAGTGTCTCATTGCATCCCAAAATTGAAACTGAGCTAACAGGGTGCTTTTGGTAGGCCAGCCCCAAATAATGTTAAAAAAAAGAAAGCATTGTAACTATTAGCAAAATAACAATAGAGTGCAGAATGCTGACATGACAAAAATAAGCCTGGCTTGTGTTAAGACCTCACTTAAAACAAGGCATTTAAGAAAAGGTGTGTATCAAGAGACATAGAGGGGCAGAACCATGATGATGCAGTAAAGACAGGGACTCTCCTGAGCTCTTCCCCAAACTCCTCCAAATACATGTAAAAGAATCACTCTAAACAAATTCTAGAGCAGCAGAACCCACAAAAAGACAAAGTAAAACAAATTTCCAGCCCAGGACAACCTAGAAGATCTGTAGGAAAAGTCTGTTGCACCAGGGTGAGAGAGGAGGACAACGCAGCACAGGTTGCACCATTGCAGACTGGGCCTCAGCAAACATGTAACAGGCCTCAGGGGACTGAATCACTGGCAGCTGGAGTGCTTTCCAGACTTCTCAAACCAGAAACTCCTAAGACAACTTAAAAGATCAGTAGGAAAGGTCTATAGCACCAGGATGAGAAGAAGAGTGCAGCCCTGGCCTGGCTCGAGCACAGCCCTGGCCCCAGCAAGCTCGGAGCAGGCCTTGGGAGTGACTGAATCAGTAGCAATGGCCATAGTGGCTGCTTCTGGAGCTCTCCAGACAGTAAGGCAATCAGAAAACTAATCAGAAGGAGATTACAGGGGTCTCTTTTTCTGGCACTGTTGCTTTGCTCATATGTGGATCTGGGTTGCAGTCCTGGGTGGCAGTCCTAGGGCAAGGAAGAGCACCAGCATAGCAGAGCTTGTGGCAGAAGTGTGGGGGGAATGCTCCTCATAGCTCCAGGGCAGAAAAGAGTGTTTGTGGTCACTCACAGACCAGAGCACAAGTCAGAAGAAGAGAAAACACCTCTCCTTAGATCATACCACCTTGGAAGAACTGAAAACTACAGGTCCCTAGAAGTATTTCTGAAAACAGCTGCACAAAAGGCCTGAAGCTTGGAGGGGTGGAACCAAGATGGCAGAGTGAAAGTAGAGACTTGCTTGAGTTCTCCCCCAAATACCTTCCAAATACCTGTAAAAAATGATTCTAAACAAATTCTAGAGCTACAGAACCCACAAAACGACAGAGTGAAATAAGTCTCCAGCCCAAGACGGCCTAGATGGTCACTGAGAAGGGTCTATCGCACCACGCTGGGAGTGGAATGCAGCCCAGTGTGGGCTATGTCAGGATAGACCAAACTGGAGCAGACCGGGCAGAAAAGACCTCAGGGCATGGAATCAATGAGCTGTGGTGGTTTCCAGACTTCTCAACCCACAAACACCAAGGATAACTTAGAAGGTCAGTGGGAAAACTGTTGGACCTGGGTGAGAGAAGGACACTGAACAGCCTCAGCCTTGGGGCTGTGGAGGTGGCAGCAATGATAGCAGTGGCAGTGACTGTTTCTGGAGATCCAGGGCCCCAGGTGGTGGGCAGAATCAAGCAGTTGATCAGAGTGGGAATGCAGGGATCTCTTTGTTGGCACTAAGGCAGGATTCTCTTGCTTTGCCCTGTTTGGATCTGAGTCACAGTCCTGCTTGGTGGTCCTGGGGTGAGGAGGAGCACTGGCGTGGCAGAGCTTGTGATGACTGTGGAGAGGGAGTCCTCTGACAGTTACAAGGTAAAAAAGAGTGCTTGAGATCACTCACAGATCAGAGCACGGGCCAAGAGAGGAGTTAACACCCCTCGTTGGATCATAACACCTCAGAAGAATTTAATATTTACAGGTGCCTAGAAATAGTTCTGAAACCAGTCACACAAGAACCCTGAAGCTTGGGACAGAGCACTCTCCACTTTGGAAGTGGTCATACCTTGACAAAGACCTCAAAAGTCAAGTAATTGGCTCAGAAAATGAGCAGACAGCATAAAAAACTCAAACTATAGAATTTTACTTTGGTAGACAAAGAAGATCAAAACATAGCCAGAAGAAGACAAGAAAGTCAAAGATCCTACATCAAAAGCCTCCAAGAAAAATATGAATTGGTCTCAGGCCATGGAAGACCTCAAAAAGGATTTGGAAAAGCAAGTAAGAGAAGTAGAGGAAAAACTGGGAAGAGAAATGAGAGTGTTGCAAGAAAATCATGAAAAATGTGTCAACAACTTGCTAAAAGAGACCCAAAAAATACTGAATAAAATGACACTTTAAAAATAGACTAACCCAAATGGCAAAAGAGATCCAAAAAGCCAATGAGGAGAAGAATGCCTTCAAAAGTAGAATTGGAGGTCCAAAAGATAACTGAAGAAAATAATTCCTTAAAAAATAAAATGGAACAAATGGAAGCTAATAACTTTATGAGAAATCAACAAATTATAAAACAAAACCAAAAGAATGAAAAAAAATGACAATGTGAAATATCTCATTGGAAAAATCACTGACCTGGAAAATAGATCCAGGAGAGAGAATTGAAAAGTTATTGGACTACATGAAAACTACAATCAAAAAAAAAGAGCCTAGAAATCATCTTTCAAGAAATTATCAAGAAAAAGTGCCCCGATATTCTAGAACCAGAAGGTAAAATAGAAATGGAAAGAATCCGCATATTGCCTCTTGAAAAAGATCCCAAAAGGAAAACTCCTAAGAACATTGTAGCAAAATTCAAGAGTTTCCAGGTCAAGGAGAAAATATTTCAAGCAGCCAGAAAGAAACAAGTCAAGTATTGTGGAACCAAAATCAGGACAACACAAGGTCTAGCAGCTTCTACATTAAGGGATCGAACAGTTTGGAATATGATATTCCAGAGGTCAAAGGAGCTAGGATTAAAACCAAGAATCACCTACCCAGCCAAACCGAGTATAATACTTCAGGGCAAAAAATGGATTTTCAATGAAATAGAGGACTTTTAAGCATTCTTGATGAAAAGACCAGAGCTGAATAGAAAATTTGACTTTCAAATACAAGAATCAAGAGAATCATGAAAAGATAAACAGGAAAGAGAAATCATAAGAGACTTACTAAAATTGAACTTTTTACACTCCTACATGGAAAGATGATATTTGTAACTCATGAGACCTTTCTCAGTGTTAGGGTAGTTGAAGGCAATATACATACGTGTGTGTGTGTGTGTGTGTGTGTGTGTGTGTATAGATAGAGGGCACATGGTGAGTTGAATATGAAGGAATAATATCTAAAAAAATAAATTTAAGGGGTGAGAGAGGAATATATTGGGAGAAAGAGAAAGGGAGAGATAGAATGGGGTAAATTATCTCACATAAAAGAGGTGAAAAAAAGCTGTTATAGTGGAAGGGAAAAGGGGGTAGGTGAAAGGGAATGAGTGAACCTTACTCTCAGTGCATTTGACTTAATGAGGGAATAACATACACACTCAGTTGGGCATCTTACCCTACAGGAAAATATGGGGAAAGGGATGGGGGGAAATAATAGAAGAGTGGGGAGATTGGGGGAGGGGGTAGTCCAAAGCAAACACTTTTGAAAAGGGACAGGGTCAAAAGAGAAAATTGAATAAATGGGGGATAGGATAGGTTGGAAGGAAATATAGTTAGTCTTTCACAGCATGACTGTTATGGCAGTGTTTTGCATAATGATACATGTATATCCTATGTTGAATTGCTTGCATTCTCAGTGAGGGTGGGTGGGAAGTGACGAAGAGAGAGAATTTGGAAATGACAGTTTTAAAAATGAATGTTAAAATTGTTTTTAGATGTAACTGAGAAATAAGATACACAGGCAATGGGGTATGGAAATCTATCTTACCCTGCAGCAACATAGAAGGGGAAGGGGATAAGAGAAGGCGGTGGTGATAGAAGGAAGGACAGACTGGGGGAAGGGGTAATCAGAAGCAAAACTCTTTTGAGAAGCTACAGGGTGAAAGGAGCGAGAGAATAGCACAAGTGAGGGTAGGTAGAACAGGATGGAGGGAAATACAGTCAGCAATAGGAACTGTGGGAAATAAAATGAAGCAAGTTTCTCTGATGAAGGCTTCATTTCTCCAACATATGGATAACTGTCAAATTTATAAAAAATAAGGGCCACTCCCCAATTGATAAATGATCAAAAGATATAATCAGTTTTCAGATGAAGTAATTAAAGCTATCTATAGTCATATGAAAAAAAACATTCTAACTCACTATTTATTGGAGAAATGCAAGTTAAAACAATTCTGAGGTACTACCACATACCTATGAGATTAGATAATGTTTGTCCATTATACCTGAAGAGGACTGTGACGTCAGGGAGATGATGGCATGACTTGACATAAAAGGTAAATGGCAAATGTTGGAGGGGAGGTGGGGACAATGAGACATTAATGTACTATTGTCAGAGTTGTGAATTGATTAAACCATTCTATAGAGCGATTTGGAACTATGCCCAAATCATGCTTTCTCTTTGACATAGCAATACCATTACTAGGTCTGTATCCCAAAAGATATATAAACCAAAAAAGAAAAGGACCTATATGTACAAAAATATTTATAGCAGCTCTTTTCTGGGAGTAAATAATTAGAAACTGAGGAGATGCATTTCAATTGGGGAATGGCTGAATAAATTGTTGAATGTAATTATGATGAATATAAGAAATGATGATCAGGATGCTCTCAGAAAAACTTAGAAAGACTTACATGGGTTGATGCAAAGTGCAATGTACTAGGTCCAATGTAATAGCAACATTCTAAGGTGATCAGTCGCAAATGACTTACCTATTCTCAGCAATACAATGATCCATGGCAACTGTGAAGGACTTAGGATGAAAAATGCTATCCACCTTCAGAGAAAGAGCTGATGGTGTCTGAATACAAATGGAGGCAACTTCTGTTTTTTTTCACTTTATTTTTCTTGAGTTTATTTTTGTCTATGTTTTCTTTCACAACAGGACTAACAGATATATAACCTATTTGGAATTGCTTGCTTTCTCAATGGAGGATGGAGGAGGGAGAAAGGGAGAGAATTTGGAACTGAAAGTTTTAAAAACAAATGCTAAAAATTGTTTTTACATTAAACTGGGGAAAAATTAAATATTAACTAAATACAAAAAAGTGTGTGTCATAGGGATGATACAGTTTCCTTGGAGAAGGATGATCAATGGGAAAGGGGCTATCACTTGACTTTCTCAGTTAAGAGGTGAGTCGTGTATAAATAGATTTATAGTATAATTGTAAATAAAATGTAAATTTCTGATATATTTACTTCAAATGCTTTTTTTCTCCCAATCTGCCTCTTTTCTTTCCTTAGTTTACAATTCTGCTTTCTGTTGTATAAGGTCTTTTTCATCAACATTCGCAAAAATCAATTATTCCTATGTCTCATCATAGTTTAGAAGTGACTTTTGCTCCTTGAAGGCTAGACCAGTAGAGTGAAAACAGATTGAGGGAAAATATATGGGTGGAGGGAAGGAATGAAGCTCATTTTATACCAGTGGTATAAAACTCAAATAGAAAGCACCTATTAAGCTCTGCAAAGGGATCCCTGCAGGCTGATTTTTGGCTTAAAGAAGTACATATTAACATTATTTGAGTTCTATTGTATTTTTATTTATTTTGTTAAATATTTTCCAATTACATTTTGCTTCACTCAGGGGTGTTGCCAGCTGCAGGCAGAATGTTTGACACCTCTGCTTTATACAAGGAGAGATAACAGAAAACTGTAGGGTTATAGATCTCACTAATACTGAAGCTAAATTTACACTCAGGAAAATCCTCATCACACAGGGGAAATAGAGAATATTACCCTGAATGAGAGGACCCCATCTAAGCAAAGCTAGAGCTAGTTGAGAAATTTTTGTAATAGTGTAATGGTAATTTAAATTTGAAGATCTTTCCCACCTATTAATAGGCCCATGTGACCTACTTATATCACAGGAAGCCCAAGTCACACATCATGGGAGGAGCTTGCTGAACAAGAGGAACTGGAAGGGTGGAGCAGGAAATCCTCAGAGCAGTTGGAGCTGAGGGAGAGAGAGGAGGAGTGCTAGCTGTGCTTTGAGTGTGTTTGTGGGAAGGTTATGGGATGACGAGGTTCCATGCTGTTATATTGTGTTTTAAGTTCCTTACTGTTATGATAAAGTGGGCTTACTGTTTTTGGGAATTGGTTGCTGCTATGACAGTTTTGGGATCTGGTCCTCTGGTGTCAGAATAAATGTTTTACTTCTACCTTCTATCTGGAGAGTATCTTACATTCTGTGATACAGAACTACATAGGCATATTCACAATTATTGTTGATGTTGTGTCTATTGCCTTGCTAATACAAATAGTTTAGAAGGGAAATGATGAGGGCCTGACTCAAAGTAGTAACTGTGTGAGCGAAAAGAAGAGGTCATGTGCAAAAGATGTGGAGAGAGAAATTACAAGATTTGACAGCTGATTTTCTATATTGGGTGAGTTGAGTATAAGAAGTTAATGATGAGGCTGGAGATTTCAAACCTCAGTGGGTGGAAAGATTGTTGTGCCCTTGACAGTAAGAGGGAAGTTTGGAATTGGCATGTTTAGGGAAAGAAATAAGAAAAAACTCTGATACAGGGGCTTCAGATTGCTTAGAAATCCTTGGTCTCCACTTTAAGTACCCTCTGCACCTAGTATAATGTAGAACAAGACCACAATGTCAAAATTAGTCAGGGATATAGTCCTGATCAGTGTTTATAGCCAGGGAGAATGGAGAAATTGCACCATGGTGTGTGAATAGGAATTCCTGGAGTTGGGAGTGGGGAGGAAAAGGCCACATTCCTAGAATCATAAAGTCCTAGAATTGAGAGGGACCTCAGAAGTCTAGTTCAATTCTTGCATGAAGCATCCCCTCGATGTATCTCCAGCAAGGGGTCATTCAGTGTTCACTTAAAGACTGCCTCTGGAATGGACCCACTTCTCTCTAACAGTAACCATACACTTAGAAAGCTTTACTTACACTGAACTGAAATCTAGGGACCTTCAACTACCACATATTGCTCCTAGTTAAGTTACACCATGATGGGGGTAGGGAGGAATGGAAGGAAAATTAATCTAATCCTTCTTTCACATGACAATCTTCAACTATTTGACAGTGTTGTTTCTTCCCCCCAAATCTTTTATTCTATAGTGAAACACCACTAGATCTTTCGAACAGTACTAATATGATGTGGCTTTAAGCCTTTTCAATATTTAGTTACTCTCCTCAGGATATACTTCAGCTTGTGGCTTGTGGGGAAGGATGATACTGCTTCCCCAAATGTGGTTTCTAGGAACTCTCAATGTGGTTAATCCAAGCAGAGGACAGGGACACTACTACTTCTTTCACTCTGGAGAGCATTATTATATTAACATGGCTTAAGTTTACAGGGTAGCATGATGGATAATCTCAGAGCCAGGAACAACTGAGTTCAAGTCCTGCTTATGGTAAATTCTGGTTGGATGGCACTGGACACTCAACTTCTTAGTGCCCCAGAGAACTAAAAAAAATGATCATGAGTTGCACAATTACTGATCTACCCTGGTAAAGGGACTTTCCTCAATGGAAGTTCCCTATTCCAGTGAAATCATAGATTAGAGAAAAAAAATTAGCCTTTGGGGATGCCATTAACTCATATTATGCTTGTTATACCAGTAACTTGTATTGACTTTGAAGTCCAGCAAAACCACAATCTTAAAGAGGTGGAACAGAGCTCACAAGCTAACTCATCCAACCGGCTCAAGAATTCCAACTACAACATCCACAACCAGTGGTTATCTGACTTCTGTTGAAGACCTCTCACTGGAGAAGTCTTGGAGGTATTGGAGACCTGGATCCTCCTTCTGTTTTGAAGCAGCCCAGTTTTGTGATCTCTAAACTGTTAGGAATTTTTTTTTCTTATATCAAATCTAAATCTGCCTCTCTAGTTCCTACCCATTATTTCTAATTCTTCACTCTGGGGCCAAGAAGAACAAAATTTTCCATTTAACAGACTATTACATAATTCAATAAAAGATTCATAGCCCCTGTAAGTCTTGTTTAAGCCAGACTAAACAACTAGAGTTTGAGTTCTTTCAATTGATCTCCATACATGTGGTTGCCAGTGGTTTCACAATTCTGGTCACTGTCTCCTGGACAAACTCCAATATGTCTATGTCTTTCCTAAAAGAAGCTAAGATATGGCCCACTAGAGCAGAAAATAGAGAAACTTTCACTTTCTTGGTAAACGGCATTATCATTTAGTCCACTAAAGCCTTAAGTTGCTTTTCATGGTGACTTTAGATGAGGCACAGCTTCCTCATCCTGCTATTTATGAATTTGGCCCTTTGAACACAAATAGAGAGCCTGTAATTGATCTCGATTAAGTTTAATTAACTTGACACATTGTGCTAGTGAGTCGATATCCCTTCAGATTCACATTCCCATTCAATATGTTGTCTATCTCTCAAGGCACTGTATCATTTACAAATTTGATGGGCATGCTATTTATGCTTATATCCAAGTTATTGATAAAAATGGTGACTAGCACAGGGCCCTGGACACTTCCTTCAGGTACTCTCATAGAGACCTCCCTCCAAATTGATTTCTGTTCAGGAATGGTTGAATTTACTCCTTGGGTTCAAACATTCAATCACCTTTTGAAATTTTTACAATTTTAAAAATTTAATATTTTCTCAGTTAGATGTGAAAACAATTTTCATATTTTCTTTTCAAATTTTAAGTTCCAAATTCTCTCCCTCCCTCACCTTTGCCCCTCATTGAGAAAGCAAGCAATTTGACATAGGTTATAATGTGTAGTCATGCAAAAGTCTCCATGTAATTCATGCTGTGAAAGAAAAGAGACAAAAAAAAACAAACCAAGAAGAATAAAGTAAAGAAAAAAGTGTCTCAGATCCACATTCAGGCTCCACCAGTTCTTTCTCTGGAAACACACAGTTTCTTTCATCCTAAGTCCTTCAGT